>NC_031989.1:28062261-28095645 GCF_001879085.1 Nicotiana attenuata
ATATGATGGACTACGGGACGGTATCCCGGGAGATCCACTGGATAGTTGTAATTGGGACTACAGGACGGTATCCTGGAAGATGCCCAGGTTGTTATCTTGGAGCTGAGCTATATTCTCTTACTGTGTTTTGCTTGCCTCTGTAATAGTTGTTGTTGTCCTTCATATCTTGTGTTACTTATTTACGCTGTTTATTTCACACTGTTAAACCTTATATCTTATTTAACCTCTGTAGGGCCCTNACAGTTGGACTACGGGATAGGATCCCGGGAGATCTTTCGGATATATATATATATATATATATATATATATATGATGGACTACGGGACGGTATCCTGGGAGATCCCACCTGTCCTCCCTTATTAATCCTCAACACATATCACCCTTATTCCTCCTGTTGCGGCGCACAACCCGATCCCACCTGTCCACCCTCATTACTCCTTGTTGCGGCGTGCAACCCGATCCCACCAGACTATCACAATTCTCCATTATTCCTCCTGTTGCGGCGTGCAACCCGATCCCAACATATGTATATATCAACACCAATCATAAAGAATAAATACAAGGTGTTCAAGTTAACTAGGAAACGGGGAAGGGAAAAAACTAAAAATGGAAATTTGGTGGCGCATAGGTACTCGTCACCACACCTATACGCCACACACATGAAATTTCACTTAGCACATAAGTGGGTAATTCCTATTCCCTCAAGTCAAGCTTAAACCAAACACTTACCTCAAGCCACCGCTTTACCTCTCGATTCCACCACCAATCCACTTGTATCTAGTCATAATTTACTTAATAACATCAATAAATGCTAATTAAACCAATTCTAATGCATGAATATGAAGTTCCCAATGTTTTTTCCGAAAAGTCAAAACCCGACCCCGAGCCCACTTGGTCAAAACTTGAAGTTCGGATCAAAACCCGATTACCCATTCACCCTCGAGCCCCGATATGCAATTGGCTTTGGAATCCGACCTCAATTTGAGGTCTAATTCCCCAAATTTCGAAATTCCCAAATTTCACCCAAAACACCCAATTTCCCATGAAAATCCCTAGATTTTGTGATGAAATCTTGTAAAAAGATGAAGTAGATTGAAAGAAATGAGTTAGAAGTCATTTACCTATGATTTGGAGAAGTTTGGGTCTTTGAAAAATCGCCTAGAGATGTTTAGGGTGTGAGAGAATTTGAAAAATGATGAAAATCCCGTCTGAGATCCCACTTAACAGGTCGCAGTTATCGCAATTGCGATCAGCGGTTCGCAATTGCAAACCCTTTGAAATTCTGCTACCTTCGCATTTGCAAAGAAAACGTCGCATTTGCG
Organism: Nicotiana attenuata; assembly: GCF_001879085.1. Lineage (NCBI taxonomy): Eukaryota > Viridiplantae > Streptophyta > Magnoliopsida > Solanales > Solanaceae > Nicotiana > Nicotiana attenuata. Next base: position 28,063,584 of record NC_031989.1, read on the forward strand.
ACAAAGGGGCCTTCACAAATTCCGGCCCAGAGTTCGCATTTGCGATGAGGGCCTGCCCAGGCCTGGTTCTCATTTGCGACATATTTGTCGGATTTCCCAGGTCTGTTCACTTCGCAATTGCGAAGCCTGATCTCGCAATTGCGGGATCAGAGGCCTGTGCAAAAATACCAGATGCACAGCTGAGTTTCCCAAGTTCTAATCACTCCGTGAACTATCCAAAACTCACCCGAAATATCGCCAAAATAACATCTTAAACAACGAATTTAATACCGAAACTCGTGAATTTCATAAGATAGTTCAAATTTCTATTTTCTCAACCAAGGGTCCAATTTATACCAAATCAATTCCGGTTCTTACCAAATTTCACAGATATATCATAAATATTATATTACACCTGTACCGGGCTCCGCAACCAAAATACGGGCCCGATACCATCAGGATTTTACACCATTTCATTTCCAAAAGTCCTTATATTTTTTAGCAAATAATTTTATTTAAAAATTCTTTTCTCGGGCTAGGGACCTCGGAAATCAATTCTGGGCATACGTCCAAGTCCCATATTTTACTACGGACCCTACAGGACCATCAAATCACAGGTCCGGGTCCTTTTATCAAAAATATTGACCGAAGTCAACTTTAATTAATTTTAAAGACCAAATTCAATATTTTTCTTAAATTTCACATAAAAGCTTTCCGGAAACGCGCCCGGATTGCGCATGCAAATCGAGGTGAGGCAAAAGGAGGTTTTTAAGGCCTTGGAACACAGATTTGACTTCTAAAACAAGAGATGACCTTTTGGGTCATCACATCTGAACGCCTCGAATCTAGCCACAAGCAACTCGATACAATCAACAGAAGCTGTAGGAATCAATTCCATATGACAAAACTAAGTTCTTTAACAAAAGTCGAAAAATCAACTAAAAAAGTCAACCCTGGGCCCATATCTTGGAATCCAACAAAAGTTACAAAATATGAACACCCATTCAGCTACAAGTCCAACCATACCGAAATTACAAAATTCCGATCACAACTCGACCTTCAAATCCTTAATTTTAAGCCTATGAAGTTTCTACAATTTTTTTCAAATTTTTCCAACCTACAACACTAATTAAAAGATAAAAATAATGATATATTCATGTATATTAACCAAATCCGAGTTAGAATCACTTACCCCAACCAATTCACTGAAAATCCTTCCACGAATCGCTTCAATCCGAGTTCCCAAAATCAAATTGTGAAATATAACTCAAACTCTAGTTTTTGAAAAATTATATTCTGCCCAGGTGCTCTTCTTCGCGATCACGGGAAACGCTTCGTGATCGCGAAGCACAAATCCACAAGCTGCCAAAATTACTCTTCGCGTAAGTGAATAACCCCACGCGAACGCATAGACCCCAGTCTCCTCCATTCTTCTTTGCGAACGCGACCTAACACACGTGTTCGTGTAGCACTGCCTTCCCAAGCTTCGCGTTCACATACACCTTCTCGTGAACACATAGCATAATTCTCCTAGCTGCCAAAAATACTCTTTTCAATCGCGATCCTCCACTCGCGATCACGTACATAGAAACCATCAACAACAAAATCAGCAGTCCCTCCAAGTTCTGAAATGCGTCGAACATGACCCGATACCCTTGGGACCTCAATCAAACATACCAACAAGTCCCAAAACATCATATGAACTCACTAGAAGCATCAATTCACATCAAACAACACTAAAACCATGAATCGCACATCGATTCAAGCCTAATGAACTTATGAACTTCTCACTTTCAAAACTAATGCCGAAACATACCAAACCAACTCCGATTAACCCCAAATTTTGCACACAAGTAATAATTGATACACGAACCTATTCCAACTTCCTGAACCAAAATCCGAGCCCGGTAACCACAAAGTCAACTCTCAATCAAACTTCTACTTTTTCAACTTTCACCAATTCAAGCCAAATCATCTACGGACCTCCAAATCAATATCCGAACATGCTACGTAGTCCAGAATTACCATATGGAGCTATCGGAACCATCAAATCTCCATTCCGGAGTCATTTACACATAAGTCAATATCCAGTAAACTCTTTCAACTTAGGCTTCCAACCTTGAGACTAAGTGTCCCAATTCATTCCGAAACATCCCCGAAACTAAATCGACTATCCCTGAAAGTCACATCACACCACGTGAGCATTGAATAATTAATAAATGGGGGAACAGGACTAACAACACTCAAAACAACTGACAGAGTCGTTACATCCTTCACCTCTTAAACAAACGTTCATCCTCGAACGCGTCTAGAACCATACCTGGAGTCTCAAATATGCGTGGATATCTGCTTTGTATCTCCCGCTCGGTCTACCAAGTATCCTCCTTGAATTGCTAACCTCTCCACTGCACCTTCACTGAAGTTATGTTCTTTGACCTCAACGTTCGAACCTGCCGATCCAAAATGGACACCGGATCCACATCATAAGTCAAATCACCATCCAACTGAACCGTTCTGAAGTCCAAAACATGAGACGGATCGCCGACATACTTCCAGAGCACGGATACATGAAGCACTAGGTGAACACTCGACAGACTAGGCGACAACGCTAGTTTGTAAGCCACCTCTCCAATCCTCTCAAACACCTCAAAAGGCCCAATGGTGCACGCCCGTCATCTAGCATGTGTATCACATCAACACCGATCACATAACACGTAATTCAGGGATTCATACCCTCTGAATCAAGTTTAGAAGTGTTACTTACCTCAAAGTGTGCAAATCTCTACTCCAACAAGCCCTTGCCTCCCGAATCATCCTCCGAACAACTTGAATCTAGCCCCAAACAACTCAATACAGTCAACACAAGCTATAGGAATCAATTCCATATGATAAAGCTAAGTTCTTAAGAAAAAGTAAAAAAGTCAACTCAAAAAGTCAACCGCGGGCTCGCGTCTCAGAAACCAACAAAATTAACAAAATCCAAACAACCATTTAACCACAGGTCCAACCATACCAAAATTACTCAAATTCGATCACAACTCATCCTTAAAATCATCCAATTAAAGCCTATTAAGTTTCTACAATTTTTCCAACCCAAAATACTAATTAAATGATAAAAAACAATGATATATTCCTGTATATTAACCAAATCCGAGTTAGAATCACTTACCCCAATAACTTCCTTGAAAATCCCTCTAAGAATTGCCTCAACCCGAGCTCCCAAAATCAAATTATGAAATATAACTCTAAGCATCGTTTTTTATATTTAAGAGTCTGCCCAGATGTCCTTCTTCAAGATTGTGCAAAATGCTTCGCGATCCCGAAGCACAAAATACAAGCTGCCAAAAATTAACTCTTGGTGAATGCGAACAAACCCACGTGAACGCGACTCACATGCTCAACACACTACGCGATCACGAACCTACACACGCAATCGCGAAGAACAAAATCGCGTGACCCTAGCTCCTTCCTTTCCTCTTCGTAAACGCGACTTAACCCACGCGTTCTCGATTAAGTGACTCCGCAAGATCCGCGATCGCAGACACTTGCTCGCGAACGCATAGAGCAAAATCCCCAACTGCCACAACAACTATTCACGATCGCGATCCTCCTCTCGCGATCGCATATAAGGAAACCAGCACCAGCACCGGCAAAAATCAGCAGTCTTCCAAGTTCCACAATGCGCCTAACATGATTTGAATCTCACCCGAGGCCCCCGAGACCTCAACCAAACATACCAACCAGTCCTAAAACATCATATGAACTCGCTTGAAGTGTCAAATCACAAAAAATAACACTACAACCACGAATCGCTCATCGATTCAAGCTTAATGAACTTATGAACTTTTAACTTTCAAAACTAATGCTGAAACATACCAAACCCAACTCCAATTAACCTCAGATTTTTCACAAAAGCCATAATTGACACAATAGACCTATTCCAACTCCCGGGACTAAATTTCGAGCGTTGTAACCACAATGTCAACTCTCGGCCAAACTTCTCAACTCTCCAAACTTCTAATTTTCCAACTTTCACCATTTCAAGCCAAAATCACCTACTAACCTCGAAATCAATATCCAGACACAATCCTAAGTCCAAACTCACCATACAAAGCTATCAGAACCATCAAAACTACATTCCAGAGCCATTTACCCATAAGTCAATATTCGATCAACTCTTTCTACTTAGGCTTCTAACCTTGGAACTAAGTGTCCCTATTCATTCTGAAACATCCCTAGAACCAAACCAACTACCCCAGAAAGTCACATAATAACAAAGGAGCATAGAATAAGCAATAAATAGGGGTACAAGGCTATTATACTCAAAATGGCCAGCCATGTCGTTACAATAATTATGGAAGTATTTCTCGTGAGATGATTGTGTATGAGATATGTGTAAGTCAATTGGGTGGTCGATTCAGGATCGGATATTGATATTGTTGTATTCTTGTGATTTGGAGACTAGGAGTCTCAGAGGTGGACTATGAAGATATGGCCAGAGTTAGACTACTGATAGTATGTGTTATGTTTAGGTTATATTGGACTTGTGGAGGGATATTTATCTATTTGTGGATGATAGAAGTTGATTTGGGGGCCCATTGGTAGGCCTGATGAGAATGTGTGCTCAACATCAGGTTAGATTTATTTACTCAGCACAGCTACTAGTGAGGGGTATGCCATTTGGTTATAGTTGATCTTATTTGCATCTGTTATATATCATGTGTTACTCTTCTATTCTAAGATAGGTTGAGATATCGTTGACTATTTGCACACGTGATGTAGTTCTGTTTGAGCCTTGTGGCGAAATTCAAGCGAGATGGCTCTTGGGGTGTTGAATGATGGATTGCACCTTGGTTATGGTCTTCCTTTCTGTAGTATATTGTGCTATTTGGTTCTCCATGGTTATGGTCATGCACTTCGCATGTTTGTTATCGACATGCATATGGTTATTGATTTTGAGCATCGTGGCTCGAGGTATTCCATGTGGATCGCTGTTCGGAATGGGTCACGCATCGCGACGAACTTATGTTGTGATATAATCCTTTTGTTTGTTTCGTGTTTTTTGTTTCTCCTTTGTGTGATAGGTTCATACCACTGTGCTTTGTGGTGGTATCTGCTGATCCTGCGGGACGGTGCTCTAATTTGGCTCTTCTTTCATCATTGGTTACATTTGAGTTGTTGCTTATTGGGTGCATGGATCGCATGACATGTAGCTCTAGGTGGTATTGGTGTGGCATGACGGCCAAGAAGCTTGTACTGGATGAGATGAGATATTTGGACCTAAAATTAGTACTATCAGATTTTGTTAAGGTACGTTTGGAAGAATAATATGAGAAGTCATCTTATAATTTGGCGATGGTTCTTATCGGTCGAGGGAGCTGCATGGCTTGTTGATCGGATGAGAGGTTATGAGTTTTTGCGTGTTTTGTCACGACCCAAAACCACCTATAGGTCGTGATGGCGCCTAATGTCACCGCTAGGCAAGCCAACGGTGAATTACCAACTTAATTATGCATTTTATTATTTTCGAAATTGTATATTTTATTAGATAAAGAAATTAACGCATTAAAATCATGGAAACTTACAATTTAAATAGAATAGATAATAAAAGTGTGCAAGTGCTAATCAAAACCACAAACAACTTCTGGAACATCCCAAAACCCGGTGTCACAAGTGCGTGAGCGTCTACCAAAGAGTGCAATAATAATACAAAATATGTTTGGAATATAAAATAGAGAGGATAAAGAAAATAAATAAGACTATGTGGGCTGCGGTGCGTAGTATAGAAAGCAGCTCACCATAAAGTCCCCTCAGCAGTTGCGCCTACGCGCCAAGATGGCCACTAAATGAACCTATCAGATCCTGCACATTTAGTGCAGAAGTGTAATGAGTACGTAAATCAACACGTACCCAGTAAGTATCTAGCCTAACCCTAGATAAGTAGTGACGAGGGTCGACATCGACACATACTAGTATTCCAATAAGTCAATATGATTACTCAAAACAGATATAAAGCACAACAATAGTAGTGAGATAAAAACTGTAACTAACATAATCCTCCAAATATATCTTTTACCGATATAAATCTCTCAAATCTCATGTGCCATATCAACAAATCTGAAATATCAAGTGCAATCTCAAATGGATAAGGAATATCATATAAAATTCCAGGCCTCATGAGTAGAAGGGGGATCTCGAGAATATCCGGACTGCTAGTGTTATAACGCACGATTATGCCGAGGTCGTACGGCCCGATCTAGAGTGGTGTGTACACTGCTGAGTGTCGACCGACGCGAACCAGAGATGCATCTCAATATACTACCGAGGCGTTCGGCCCAATCCACAGGAAAGGAAGAAGCTCATTGAATTACGAGTCACATGCTTACAACACAAGTGCATGAGCATAAAGTAAACATGACTTTTACCGTTTATCAAATATCTTGCCAAGCCACTCGAGGTGGTAAAGCTCGGCCTAATATATTCTCAAATCAATTTCAATTATAAATTCACTTAATTAAGATAGCAAAATGAGTTCAAATAATTTAAATATTACATGATAAAGTCCTAAGTCGACCCGGACGTAAACATGCTTTTAGATACATACGGGCTCCCGTCACCTCGTGCGCACGTAGCACCCACAACTAGTAGCACATATTTTAATACCTATGGGGAAGATTCCCCCTCACAAAGTTAGACGGGAGACTTACCTCGCAACGAAGTTCCATAACCGGCTCCAACGCCTCTCTAACACCTCAAACCAATGCCCATCAATTCGAAACTAGTCAAACAACGTGTAAACCAATAAAATATACTCACATGCTCATAATTAATCAATATATAAAAAAAATCAACTCCGCTCAAAAAGTCAACCAAGACAACCCTCAGGCCCACTTGCCGGGATTCTGAAAGTTTTCGAAGATAAACATTACCCATAATACCATGAACTCAAATATATAATTTATTCCTAATTCCATGTCCAATTTTGTGGTCAAAAATTAAAAATACCAATTCTAGGTTTTCTTCCAAAGATTCCATAATTTGTATCCAAATTCCAAGTTAAAATCCATATATAACCCATTTATTTAACTCAAAACAATTAGGAATAACTTACCTTATGATATATGGCGAAAACAATCTTCAAGAATCATCCCAAATCGCCCTACATGAGCTCCAAGAACTTAAAAGTGATGAAATAAGCTCAAAATCCCGAAATTAGATGTTTAACACACCTGTCAGGCCTCCTTCTTCACGTTCGCGGTCAATATCGATGCAATCGCAATTAACAAAAGTTCCAACATCGTTCCCTTCATCATGATCGCGGCCAAAACCACGCGATCGCGATGTACAAATTTTATGCCTCTTCATAGACACCCTTGGGTATAATGGCCATTAATTTTTGTAAAAAATTTCAAATGACTAATGGTTTGAATTTATATAAACTAGATTCAAAGGTCTACAATTTTCATTTTGGATTATCCCCAAATTTCTTATAGATTGCAAGATATAAGCTCCCGAAGCCAGACCACTGACAGTAGAAATTCCTTCTATGCGATCGTGACCTTCCTTCCGCGATCGCAATTCAAAAGGCCTGTAACAACACTTTGCTCTTCGCAAACGCGGCCCTTTCTTCGCGATCACGAAGAATGATGCACTAGATCTCAGAAACAGTAGCTCAAACATGGCGAAATGACCGGTAGCCCATCCGAAACACACCTGAGGCCCCCGTGACCCCGTCCAATCATAGCAACCATTCCCAAAACATGACGCAAACTTTCTCAAGGCCTCAAATCACACGAAACAACATCCAAACCACAAATCGATGATCAAAACCCTTCTTTCAACTTCCAAATTTTCAAACATCACCGAACACGTCCGAATCATACTTAAACATTCTAGAATGACGCCAAACTTAACGTGCAAGTCACAAATCACGATACGAACCTATTCCAAGGTTTGAAATCCAAAACAGACACCAATAACATCAAATTTCACTTCAAATCGATCTTAAGAAATTCTAAAACCTTCAAAATTCCAACTTTCCACAATAAGCATCGAAATGCTTCTAGACCACCCGATACTCAATCGGAACATACGCCGAAGTCCGAAATCATCATACGAACCTATTGGAACCTTCAAATTCCTATTACAAGGTCTTTTACTCAATAGTCAAACCTTAGTCAACTCTTCCAACTTAAAGCTTCCGAATTGAGAATTTTCCATCTGACTCAACTCCGAACTTCCCAAAATTCGATTCTGACTACGCATACAAGTCATAAAACATGAAGTGAGCTACTAAGGACTCAACCCGCCGAACGACATACTAGAGCTCAAAACGACTGGTCGTGTCGTTACATGTTTCTTTTATCATTGGTAGTGTATGAAGGTTTAGAAAAAGGTTTTATAAGATATAAGGTTTGTTACCAGTACCGGGTTTGTTATTAAGTAGAAATTGTGGTCGAAAATTATTGCTATGAGTGTATGAGTTATGTGGTATATCATGTGATTATATCTTGGAATATGGTTATGGATTGATACATCTTGTTCAGACTTAAACAATGTATAGATGCGAGAATGAAGTCTCACGATGAAGTTTGGATGTTAGACATTGGGTTCTAAGGTTCATGGACTAAGGTTGAAGTTAGGATTTCTAGTTAGGTTGTGTTGTTGTACTTATATGGATTGTGGTGACGTGGTATCAACCATGGGTATATGTGTGATGAGCATAAACGATGATTTGATGTCTTTGTAACGTCTCTTGGCACATTCGAGGATGAACATATGTTTAATTGGGGGAGAATGTAACGACCCAACCGGTCCTTTTGAGAATTTGCATTCAGTTCGGTGGTTTGAGATCATGAGTAGCTTCATACAGTTATTATTACTTGCTTGTATTGTCAATTTTTATTTTCAAGTGATTCGGGATTGGTATGGAAGAATGATTCTCATTTTAGAAGCTTTAAGTTGGACAATTGACCAAGTTTGACTTTTGTGTATTCGACCTCAGATCGGAGTTTTGATGGTTTCGTTAGGTTCGGATGGGGATTTGGACTTGAGCATATTCCCGTATTTGCATTTGGATGTTTCTAGAAGATTTTTGCTCTAATTGGGGAAAGTTGGCAATTTGAAGGTTTGAAAAGTTTATAGGTATGACCGGGAGTTAACATTGATGTTATCAAGTTTGAATTATTGTTCCAAAAGTTGGAATAGGTTTGTAATTTTATTTGGAATAGTGATTCCGAGTTGTTTAGACGTGTTTAGCCTAAGTTTGGAATTTGGAAATTTGAAATAGTTCATTAAGCTTGATCTGAGGTACGATTCGTGGTTTTGATATTGTTTTGCGTGGATTGAGACCTCGAGTAGGCCTGTTATGTTTTGTGACTTATTGGCATAATGAGATAGGGTCCCGAGGGCCTTGGGGGAGTTTCGGATGGGTTTCCTAATCATTTAGGATCATGTTAGTTAACGCTGCTTTTGGTAGAGATCTAGTGTGGTCGCACATACAAAACATTGGGCGCAGGTGCAGTGTCCACAGATGCGCTTGATAGAGCGTAGAAGCAAGCTTACTAGGGGCTGAGTGTTGCGCATCTACGATGTTGTTTCCATAGATGTGGCTCCGCAGATGTGGAAGGTTGGGCTGTGAGGAGTGCTCGCATATGCGAGATATTTACCGCATAAGCGGTTGTCGCAGATGCGACTAAGTGACCGTAAAAGCGGATTCACTTGCGGATTGTATTTAGTTCGAGGGTTTGTACATTTTTATCACATTTGAGATATGGAGCTCGGTTTTGGCAATTGTGGAGTGGATTTTCACCACATGGATTGGGGTAAGTATTTTCTACTCGTATTTGATTATATTACATGATTTCATCTTTGATTTTGGTATTTAATTGGTGAATCTAAAAGATAAATTGGGGGTTTTTGTCTAAACTTTTCTAAAGTGAAAATTTGAGATGTGAACATCTATTTGGAGTCAGATTTGAGTGAAATTAGTATGGTTGGACTCGTAATAGAATGGGTTGCCAGAATTTGTGAGTTTTGGTTGTCTGAGGTACGGGGCCAGGTTGACGTTTTGGTTGACTTTGAGAATTTGATGAAAGATTTGACCTTTAACATTTGGGTTTGTTTCCTATGGTATTATTTGATGTTTTTGAGTTGCTTTTGGATAGTTTCGAGTCATTCGAAGGTCGATTAGCACGGTATGGTATTTCTAGAGAATTATTTTGGCTTGCTTGGTATTATTTTGGCTTGTTTAAGGTAAGTAACATATCTAAACTTAGATTTGAGGGTAATTATCCCTGAGAAATATGATACTTGAGATGTGTAGAGGGTGACACACGTTCTAGGTGACGGGCGTGTGTGCGTGCACCGAGGTATTCATGATCCAGGTCGTTCTTAGGCTAATATATCTCTTGTTTTGATATCTTGCTTCTTTGAAATCATGTTTTCTCCATTTGTATGACTACGTGAGTTATTATTCATGCTATAAATCATGTCTAGTCTATCTGCTTAATTGTTTGAGACATTATAGGTCTATTCTTGCCATGGCCGAGCTATTTGCCTTAGTCGTAGTCATATTTATTAGCCATGATAGTTATATCAGTACGTTAAATCTCTATCTCTGTGCACTTTTAATATGTTGTCTCATATGTTATTGGTATACTTCTACGTGACATGAGTTTGAGCTGAATTTGTGACTTATTGTGATATTTCGTGTTGTATAATTTGATTAAGTTTTTGTGAGATGTTAGCAGATGGAAACTTGAGTGGATTGATGACTGATGCGAGCCATAGATCCATGTTGTCAGTTATATTTGGATTGGGTTGCATGCCACAATAGTCTAATATTTGGATCGGATTGCATGCCACAACAATTTGATATTTGGATCAGGTTGCATACCGTAACGGTATGATAATTGGATTAGGTTGCACGCCACCATAGTTGGTTAGTTGGATCGGGTAGCATGCATTAATAGGTCATATTGACTATTGATTAGCGCTTGGGATTGGATTTGGCCCTCCGGAGTCTGATAGTTTTAGTGATCGCGGGCACAATGATATATACACATGCTTTGGTGAGGGGCATTGATGCTAGGCACCCGTACAGTGTTGAGAGATTGTGTGCATCATGAAGTGAGGCATTTGAGCCAAGCACCATGTGAGTGCTGAGAGTGAGTGTACTTGATGATATCATTGTGAAATTATTTAGTTGACATTCATATTTGACATGTAGGCATAGGGATATATTTTCCTCATGCTATACGATAATATGTTTTATGACTTGACATGTAGGCATAGAGATGTATTTGCCTCATGCTAGACAGTAAAATAACATTTGATGACTTGACGTGTATATTGACATGTAGGCTTAAAGGTGTATTTTCCTCATGCTAATTGGTAAACGAAAAGTTTTATCTGATGATATGAATTGGAGAAAAATACAATTCTTTCAATAAACTCGAGTTTAATTGAATTCAGTGGTAAGATTTCAACTTTGACAGTTATACTTTAAAAGCATGCCTACTTTTCGGTAACTGTGAATGAGCTTAGAATAATATCTTTTAAGTTATTCACTTTTACTGTCTTTATTATATTATTACGAGTTGTTATTGGCTATTAGTGTTATACACTGACCATCATCCAAGCTCGTCACTGCTTTTAACTGAGGTTAGGTTTGTTACTTATTGAGTATATGGGGTCGGTTGTACTAATATTACACTTCTGCATCTTGCGTGCAGATCTTGGAGCTGATGTTACTGTGTATGGTGGGAGATGGACTTGAAGATATACCGGCCTTCCGAATTTAACTACCACTTGTCTTTGGTAGTTTTAGATTTAATTTTTTTTATGTAAATTCAAAACACATGTTGTATTTATTTTCAAACCAGATTTGTAAATCCAAGACTTAGTGGCTCATGACTTGTACTACAAATCCTTGGGTTATCGTATAGAAGTTTAGTTATTTCACTTAATGAGTTCTTATTTATCTTCATTAGAATTGTGTAACTGTCATTTGGCTTACCTAGTGGGTTGGGTTAGGTGCCATCACGACTAGTGGAATTCAGGTCGTGACAGTGCAGGTGTAGCTGCAACTGGAGCGGTATCCACAACTTGAGTACTCCGCTGAGACACACCCGCTTGGAGTCTGGGACAATCTCTCACCATGTGGTTGATATCCCCACACTCAAAGAAACCTCTCTACGGACGTGGTTGTGGAAGCTATTCGGAACAAGTGCTGTGGGACCCATGGATAACTGGAGCACCACGTGAAACCTGAAGTGCAGACTAAACTGGCTGACTAACAAAACCTCAACCAGGACGCACCCTGCCCCAAAAATAAGGATCAGTAGATCCTCCAGATCCACTAGGCTTATTAGCCTCCCTATCATCCCTCTCTAGACCGTGCATATGCGCTAGCCTCCTAGCGATCCCCACAACCGGCTGAAATGGAGTATCAGCCTTTAACTCCCATGCCATCCCAACTCTGATACCATAACTAAGTCCCTCAATAAATCTGCAGACTCTCTCTCTAACAGTGGAAACCAAAGCAAGTGCAGATAACTCAGTAAACCTCATAGCATACTCATACATAATTATAGTTCCCTTATGAAACTGCACGAACTCGCTGTGCAACGCATCCCTGAGGGTCTGTGGATCGAAATCCCTCAAAAATACATCAGTGAAGTGAGCCCAAGTAAGTGGCATTGCGCCAGCTGGCCTACTCTCCTCATAAATCTGCTAACATCTATATGTCAGCCGTGTTAGCTGGAAAGTAGTAAGGGCAACCCCGCTCAACTCCACTATGCCTATAGTACGCAGAATACAATGACACTGGTCTAGAAAACCATGTGCATCCTCAGAAGTTATGCCACTAAAAGTAGGAGGAAAATACTTCTTGAACCTCTCTAACCTCTTATGCTCCTCTTCTGACGCCACTGGCATGGCCTCAAGTTGAACCGCAATCACGAGCTACACCAACATAACACCCGGAGCTTGATCAACATGAGCCCACTGCTTTAGAGTATGAGTGGGGAGATTTTGAGTTCCTCCCCTAGCCTGTGAAGTAGTTGCTGCAACTAGGATCAACCCCGCCTGAACAAATGTAGCAAACATGCTCAGAAAATGTGCCAAGGTCTCCTCAAGTCAAGGGTAGCAACAGGCGCCTTGGATGCCTGCCCCCCAACTGGTGTTACTGGTGGCTCCTTAGTTGCTGCTCTAGCAGGTGTCTAGTTGTAGCATGTGCCCCTCCTCGGTCTCTTCCTCTGCCCTAGCCCCTAACAACACCGGCCCTAGGGTCAGCGTAGTCAGTAACGACAGCTCGTGTCCTTCACCATCTGTGAGAGAATAGAAGGAAAAAGAGTCAAACTCCGAAATCAATAAATTTGCACGATAAGGAATGAAAGAAGCAAAGTTTCCTAATAGTTCCATAGCCTTTCTAAGATAAGTACAAACTTCTCCGTACCGATCCACAAGACTCTACAAAACTTACTTGTGACTCGTAGAACCTATAAACCTAGAGCTCTTATACCAACTTGTCACGATCCAAAATCCCTCCCTAATGATCATGATGGCACCTAGTCTCTAAGACTAGGTAAACCTATCATACAAAAACACCAAACAGAATATAACAACTAAATATTTAAATAAAACTTAGAAAATAGCCGAAAACATATCCATTATGATAAATAATAATCACAATCCCAAAACCTGGTATACTGAGTCATAATCTCTATAGAGTGTACACTATAAATCTTAAATACAACATCGTTTGGAAATACAATAAACAGTAGCAAAGAACAATAGAAGGTGACTCTAAGACTTAAAAGCGGAACAACGGGTTTGCCTTGATGTCTCTACAACTCGGATCAAGACTCTAGCGACAAGCACAATCTGAGGTACCTGGATCTACACAAAAATATGCCTAAGAGTAGTGTGATTACACCACAGTCAGTACCTAGTAAGTAGCAAGACTAACCTCGATGGAGTAGTGACGAGGTTCAAGTCAAGATACCCAGTTGTCAAATTACCTGTACAATATATCAATACTGGAAACAGGAAGAAAAATATAAGGCAATAGTTGTAATCCCATTAGAACAGGTGATAATAACCCAATACCAGTAAAGACTCGGTTTCAACAATGAATCATCAAATAGATCGCACACATATGGTGCCTTGTTCCCACATTACCAATCACCCTCGCACGACAAAGACCACGTGCCACAATATATATCTCACCTCGCACGGCAAAGATCTCGTGCCACAATATCAGGCACACTTGCACGGCAAAGACCTCATGTCACAATATAAGTCATACTTGCATGGCAAAGACCCCGTTCCACATAGTAATCTGATTCCATATAAATTTTCAAATCACTCGTTCAAGAGAACCTTTCAACAATCAAATTAATTAAAGACAACTCCATGTAAGTGAATCCATCTTGACAACTGGAACATTAAGTAATAACAGAGGAGTAGATTGACATGTAAGAAATCACACAACAAATCACGTAAAAATTCATGAAACACACAAAGAAGTCATGAGCACAAACAACAATACCCCTTTTTCACCACCACACAAACATCATCAATTAATGCCTCCAGGCCATCACAAATTATTCCCACATAGCCACCTTTATCTCATCGCATGCGCAGTAACAAGTAAATGCCCACCTTCTCTCAACACACGCATATTAAAAATCTTGTCTAGCCACATGTGCAAATTCGATGTATATAGCTTGCCATGTCTCGCCGCATGTGCAATATCAACAATAACAATAGCACGGTAGAAACCTCAAACAAACACCCAAACAAATTGCCCAACAAGTCCACATATGCCATGATCAAGAATACACAAACATGCCAACAATTGCCATCAAGACATTAACTCACAATCTGCTAACGCAATGCACAAGGACAAACCAATAAAGGAAATGAGGATGGGCGTTCAACATATGAGTATGAATTTAACTATCTCATATTAGCAAAAGTATCATTAATGCCCAACTTGGACAATTAAGGAATTACAATCCTAAAACATGATCTCTAGCATGGAACATGAACCCAAGTAAACAACCCAAGTGAAAACACATGTTATAGATATCTCCCAAGCAAAATAAGACAATAAGACCAACCTCGGGTCAAATTCGGTCAAATGGAACACATACGTCAGTGTACACGCTTGTCACATCGTGTACATGTCGTTTACACATAACGCAAATAAGAAATCAAGCCAAATCCTAAGGGGCATTTCCCTCACACAAGGTTAGGCAAGATACTTACCTTAAATTACCCAAATCAACACTCAAAAAAAGCTTTTCCTTTAAAATTCACCTCTGTTTGGCTCAAATCTAACAAAAACGACTTAATAATATCAAACAATTAAGAGAAATCAATTTAAACTAATAAAGTTAAGATCTTCAAACTTTTCCTAAAAAGTCAACAAAAGTCAACCCCGGGCCCTCCCGTCAAAACCCGAGTCAAAGGGTAGATCTTGACTACCTATAACCCCACGAGTCCAAATATGTGTTTGGTTTTCAAATCCAAGTCCAATTTAAATCTCAAATCTCAAATATTTATTTTTTAAAATATAGTCAAACTTTCCCGAATTTCCTCTTCAATTCACATGGATTTGATGTTACAATTCATAAATATTCATGTTATATAATAAAAATTGAGTCAAAATTACTTAACCAATTGCTTTGTATGAACATCTCCTCCTAAAATCACCTCCCACCTAGTCTAGGGCTCAAAACTTTGATAAATACGACTAAGTTCCGAAATCTCAACCTTTTGTTTAGCTACGGAAGTAGCAAATCCGACTTGTGGTAGCTACCCAGGAAATGTTGCAAATGCAAAAAAACCATCAAAAAATGCCGCTTGCGGATCCCAGGAAATGTCTCAAAAGCAACCCTGACTTCGCATTTGCGAAGTCAGACCCCTTCACAAAAGTGGCCAGTTGATAGCAAAAGCGATCAGTCCCTAGCCCATACCCCATTTGGCATTTGCAAGTCTGGCTTTGCAAGTGGGTAGCATGTCACCCTGTTTCCCCTTCATAAATGCGACAAGAATTTTGCAAATGGGAAAGGGTGCTTGCATCTAGGATAACTGCAGCACTAGCACAGCAGCTGCTATGACTCTAGCCCAAACCAATCTGAAACGCGTCTAAGACTAACTCGAGCCCCTGTGGCTCCATACCAAACATCCATACGAGATGAAAAATATCATACAAAATCGCTCGCACACTCACAACACCAAAATAACATCTAGAACTCGGACACCAAAACACATAGAATTCACAATGCAATTCAAAAATCACTTAAATCACAACTACGCGTCCGATTCCAGCCAAACTAACATCGAATGACAGTAAACTTCGTAGACAAGTTTCAAACGAGAAAACGTACTTGTTCCAAGTCCCAAAAAAAAGCCCAAACCTGATAGCCATAAAGTCAGCATATGGTCAAACTTAAGAAATTTCTAGACCTTCAAATTGCCAATTCTTGGCAAAGAGAGCCAAATCAACCTAGGAGTATGTTGTTCGGTGCCTTAATTGTCAGCAGTTGAAGTATGAGCATTAGCGGCCGGGTGGATTGCTTCAGAAGTTGGAGATTCCAGAGTGGAAATGGGAGTGGATCACTATGGATTTCATTGTTGGACTCCCACGGACACGGTGAAAGTTTGATGCAATTTGTGTGATTGTGGATAGGCTGACCAAGTCAGCTCATTTCCTACATGTGATGACTACCTATTCTTCCGAGCAGCTGGCTCGAGTTTATATCCGTGAGATTGTCAGACTTTATGGCATGCCGGTATCCATCATCTTTGACCGGGGTACGCAGTTTACATCACGGTTTTGGAGAGCCGTATAGCAAGAGTTGGGTACTCGAGTGGAGTTGAGCACAACATTTCACCCTTAGACGGACGGGCAGTCCGAGCGTGCTATTTAGATTCTGGAGGATATGCTTCGCGCGTGTGTAATAGAGTTTGGAGGTTATTGGGATCATTCCTTGCCACTTGCGGAGTTTGCCTATAACAACAGTTATTAGTCCAGCATTTAGATGGCACCGTATGAGGCTCTGTATGGTAGGCGGTGTCGATCCCCAGTGGATTGGTTTGAGTCGGGCAAGGCTAGATTATTAGGCACAGACTTGTTTTAGGACGCCTTGGAGAAGGTTAAGGTAATTCAGGATAGACTTCGCACAGCCCAGTCCAGGCAGAAGAGTTATACAGATCGGAAGGTTCGTGATGTTTCATTTATGGTTGGAGAATGGGTCTTGCTTTGGGTTTCGCCTATAAAGGGCATTAGGAGATTCAGAAAGAGGGGCAAGTTGAGCCCAAGGATTATTGGTCCCTTTGAGGTGTTGCGGCGTGTTGGGGAGGTTGCTTACAAGCTTGCCTTACCTCCCAGCTTGGCAAGAGTTCATCCGGTATTTCATGTTTTGATGCTCTGGAAGTATCATGGTAATCCGTCTCACGTGTTGGATTTCAGCTCAGTCCAGTTGGACAAAGATCTATCTTATGTTGAGGAGCCAGTGGCTATATTGGACAGGCAGGTTCGAAAGCTGAGGTCAAAGAACATTGCATCAGTAAAGGTTCAGTGGCGGGGTCAGCCGGTCGAGAAGTCGACTTGGGAGACCGAGCAGGATATGCGTAGCCGTTATCCTCATCTTTTTACCACTTCAAGTATGTGTCTATGCTCGTTTGAGGACGAACGAATGTTTTAAGAGGGGGAGGATGTAATGACCCAGCCGGTCATTTTGAGAGTTAGATCCCTGATCCCCTATTAACTGCTTTTCCCATATCTTTTTCTGCTATTGTGACTTGCCGGGAGGTTTAATTTTGGGTTTTGGATTGTTTTGGGACACTTAGTCCCTAAGCGGAGGCTTAAGTCTTAGGATTTGGACCATAGTCAGAAATGTATGAAAACGACTCGGAGATGGAGTTCCGTCAATTCCGTTATCTCCGTTGGATGATTTTGGGCTTAGGGGCATGTCCAGATTGTATTTTGGAGGTCCGTATCTTATTTAGGCTTGAAATGGCAAAAGTTGAATTCTTGGAGATTTGGACCGGTAGTGGAATTTTGATATCAGGGTCGGAATCTGAATATGGAAGTTGGATTAGGTCCGTAGTGTGAATTATTACTTGTGTGCAAAATTGGAGGTCAATCGGACGTGGTTTGGTTGGTTTCAGCATCAATTGTCGAATTCAGAAGTTTCTTGTTCATTAAGTTTTAATTGGAGAGTGATTCATGATTTTAGCATTGTTTGATATGGTTTGAGAGCTCGACTAAGTTCTTATGGTGTTTTAGGGCTTGTTGGTATTTTTGATTGAGGTCCCGAGGGCCTCGGGTGAGTTTCGGGTGTTTAATGGATCAAATATTGAAGTTGAGCTTTGGGAGAAACGGTTGAAGGGTGTCGCACCTGGTGTAATCGCACATGCGCAAGATTGACCGCAGGTGCGAGCCCGCAGAAGCGAGCCATAGGACGCAGGTGCAGATTGGAGGAGTTTGGTTTGTGGGCGCAGGAGCGAGAGAGGGACAGCAGAAGCAGAGTCGCTTTTGCGGAAGGTGGAGCGCAGTAAAGGAAGGCCTGGAAAGGGATGATTGCAGATGCAGATAGGCTTCCGCAGGAGCGGGTACGCAGGTGCGGCCCATGCATTGCAGATGCGAATTTTGGACCTTAAGTGAAATCTGCACCTGCGATGGTTTTTTCGTAGGGAGTTTGCTGGGCAGAAAAGAGAGAACTCGAGGGTTTGATTTCATTATCCATTTTTGGACCTAGAGAGCTCGGATTGAGGCGAAATTTCGGGGGATTTTCAGAGGAAGCTTGTGGGTAACGAATCCTAACTCGAATTTGGTTATATTTCATTAATCTATTGTTGTTTCCTTCATTTAATTAAAGAATTTGAGTGAGAAAGCTAGGAAAATAGGGGAAAAGTTCCCCAATCAAATTTCTGAGTTTTGAGTGGGATTTTGGCATTGGATTTGGATAATTTTGGTACGAGTAAACTCGTGAGTGAATGAGTGTTCATAATTTGTGACTTTTACCCGATTCCGAGACGTGGGCTCGGGGAGGCTTTTGGGCATTTTTCTAATTTCTTGTCTTAGCTTTGATTTCGTTAGCTAGATTAGTTTCTTGTATCTATATTTATGTTATGTAATTGGTTTTGGCTAGATTTGGGCCATCCGGAGCCGGATATTCATGGAAAGAGCATTGTGACTTATTGATTGAGCTTGGTTCGAGGTAAGTGACTTGCCTAACCTTGTGTGGGGAACTCCCCTTATGAGAGCCGTGTACACGAGGTGACGAGTGCGTACATGGGCTATTTGTTGAAAACTCCGTTTTCATTAAGTAAAATATCTATTTTCTTTTAACTGAGCTACACTGGCATATGTAATTATCCTGTTTAGTTTTGAACAACGTGACTACGTATCTTAATTGCTTACTAGTGTGCAGCATGCTTAGTGAACTTCCTGCTTCTTGTTGACTTGGACTTAGTCTAAATCGTAGGATTTCGAGTTGTAGTTGTAATTCTATTGTTTGCGATGTATGTTTACTTTGGGACTACGGAATGGTATTCTAGGAGATCCCCCAACACTGTATGTTAACTTTGGGACTACGGAACGGTATTCCGGGAGATCCCCTAGCACTGTATATTTATTTGGGACTACAAAATGGTATCCCGGGAGATTCCCCTGAACATTTACGATTGGGACTACGGGACAGTATCCCGGGAGATCCTGTTGCTATTACTGTGTTCTGAGTTGTTGGCTTTCATTGAATTCTATTCCTCTTAGATTTCTGTAATTATTTTACTGTAATACTTCTTTCTGTCGTATGTTCATTATATTTATATCAGTAGGGCCCTGACCTGATCTCGTCACTACTCGATCGAGGTTAGGATTGGCACTTACTGGATACCATTGTGGTGTACTCATGCCCTTTCCTGCACATGTTTTTCCGTGTGCAGATTCAGTTACTAGCTTTCAGCCTCGAGTCTAGCTGTGTGGTTGCTGCCTCAGGAGACTTCAAGGTATATCTTCCGCGTCCGCAAACCTCGGAGTCCCCTTCTATCCCTTATGTTAATTTCCCCTTGTTTCTTCAGTCATGGATGTATAAAGCAGTTAGAAACTCTTAGAAGCTTGTGACATTGCGACATTCCGGGTTTTGGGAAAGATGTTTATTGTATATGGCGAGTGGCACCGTCTCCGCTTATTAATTATAACTGTTAGCTGTGATCCTTGTGTTTTCATTTCATTTCCGCAATATTAGACTTACCTAGTCGTAGAGACTAGGTGCCGTGACAATAGTCCACGGAGGGAGAAATTAGGTCGTGACATATTACTCGTAGTATTCTCCCAAAGTACTACCTGACTATTCAAGCTAACCTAACGCCTATATTCCTATGGAATTAGGATTAACAAAAACACATTAATAATTCCCGTATATTAATCAAGCAATGTGATTAGGTATATCCCTATCCTAACCGCAAATCCATTCTCAATACTCAGGTTCAAGATCTCGCTCTAATCAACCTATATGCAATCTAGAATTCGCTCTTCCGAGTTCAATCCTAGATCGTAGATAGTATTCAATTGGTGATCAAGTAATCGAATAATTAAGCGCAAGATTGAATAAATAAACCAATATGATAAAATAATAAGAATAATTCAAGCTTCAAACTACAATGTTCATGTAGCACCCACAACCCTAGAACTAATGAACTATAAAGATAAAGGAAGAGAAGAGAAGAAAAACTAGTTAGAAGCCTCCTCCAAGCATGGTTTGTGTTCTCCCCTCTAAAGTGGCGTGTTCTCCTCCCAAAAATATGTTCGATCCCCTCCAAATCACGTCTAGGACCCCTTATGTACGAGTTGAGACCGTCTAAAACCGAAATAACCTTGTCCCGAGTAAAGTAAAAAAAAGACCCCGCAACACAGCGTCCAGACCAGCGCGAGGAGCTGGACCTGGCGCTAAAACCAGTAAGTTTTCCGCCTCCAATTCTTTCTTTGCTACCAGGTACATTTTCTTTGCCTTCTATAATTCTTTGCTTGGAATGTATTTCCTTTGTTTTGTTTTGTCATTTATTTGGGGGGACAAACACCAAAGGGTGTCCCCCCTCTTCTCCTTCTTTTTTATTGGTTTATTTTTCTTTTTCTTTGTTTTTTGTGTTTTATTCAATTTCGCTTCAAATATCTTCATCTTCGCACCTCTTTATTCCTACATAGTTAAAATTTAATATTGTGCTTATGATAATATAACTAATACTCAAAAGATGATTAAAAGTACTACAATGCGAGGCAACAATGGGTAAATATATGTATTTTTGGCCGAATATCACAACCCCACACTTAAATTCTTGCTCGTCCTCGAGCAAGCATTAAAATCACTCTTAATAAATAAACCCTAGGAACACCACATCTTTGTTTAGTACTAACAGTTAGGCCCTATAGCAACTCAAATCATCAGATATACACTTCCTGATTATCGTGCAAGATATTATAGTCAGAAACAAACAACAAACTTCTAATCTCCTAACCTTTGAGAGGGACTCTTACTCATCAAATTTGAGATGGCTCACCTACTCTGTCAAAGAAGCTAATAACATCACCTATCTTTCATGAAAAAAGTGTTCACAAGAATAAATAGTCCATACACTCAAACCAAAGAATGAATATAATTTAAGGACTTAGCATCAAAGAACACTCTCGCACTCAGAAACGAATTCACATGTATGCACAAAGAACCATAGGCTTGCCCATTATGTACATCTCTACTAATTAAGTATGCTCGAGTATAATCAAATAGGACTTTAACGGGTTGTAATGTTGGTTAGGGGATGGGTAGGAGAACTATATAATAGTGACTTACACTTCCCTAAGCACTTTGCACTTTTAGACTTCATCACCCATTATTTTCATCCCTTAATTTTATTTTTCAGCCCTCTCTTCATCAATTGTTTCACAAGTATTTTCCTCATATCAAGAACGTTTCATTTTCTTTCAAATCTTTTTTTTCATGTCACATTCTTTTCAAGAGGGCCTTTTCATCACTTTTCAACTATCGTTGGTCACCATTTTTCACTTAATCATCCATTTCTTCAAACTTATCAATTAATATCACAACCAAGAAACAGTGCTCAAGAAAGCAGGGTGCAAAAGCTAGGGATTCAACAATAGAATCAAAGCAAAAATACTGCTTCCAAACGAAAGGCTAAAGGATCAAAGGACTAACTAGTGGTACAATATCTGAAAAGGTTAAAATTCACGAGACATATAAAAAAAGCCTATTATCATATTCTAAACACAGGAACACTTTTATTTCGCTTCAATAATATGCATGGCAAGTTCTAGGCTAAGATGCAAAACGTGAAATATATGTAAGAAATCCTCACCCTGCATGGCACAAGTATCAATCAAGATGGATCAATTCTACTCTAAGACAGGAAGGATCATAACGAACGAAAAATAAGAATAAGCTATATATAGAGTCACAACCATGAGCGTAAGTGTCAGATAGTCTGCTATTTTATCCATTAATCAAGTACTCATAGGAAAATACTACTCAAGCTCAGGCCTAAATATGCTAGTATCAAATAAGTCGCAAAGGTTTTTTCTTCTCACTCTTTTAATACTCCTGAAAAAGATCTAATCCTAAAAATAAAAAAGTTTACCCGGTTCAAGTTACATCCCCCTGGAAAAGAACCTATGAAAAAAGAAAAACTAAGGGGGATTATTACCTACTTAAAACTAATTAGAACAAAAAGGAAATATTTTTGGATTCTTTTTTTGTTGGACCTTAATCCTTCAAGAAAGCTGTCTACAAAATCCATCGTCGGGAAAAGTCCAAATTTTCTGATTTTTTATTCTTTTTTCATTTTTTATTTCATTTTTTTTAATACAAAACTACTATACTAAGGAAGAGTACAACAACTAAACTAGGATAGCACAGAAAATCGTTCAGATAATCTCTACACCCCACACTTAAAATTATGCAAATTCCTCTATGCATACAATAAATAACAAGAGGGTAAAAGAGGCTCCCTGGTAGGCCAAAGGCCGAAGCACTAGCAGCTCATGAGATACTCAAACTTCTCCCAGGTATGCACCTTTGTGCGGGTACCCCACACTTTGTTCCAGCCATCTACTCTATTTTTCACAGGCCTATTGGCTTTGATTCTAAGCTCCTACTCCTACAAAACATAAAAACAACACTACAAAAAATATAACACAATAAAACAAAATAATAAACAAAAATAAAAAGAAATAATAAAGTTGGGTTGCCTCCCAACAAGCGCTTGATTTAACGTCGCAGCACGACATTATCACTTTCACCACTTTTTGTTCCACTTTGAGGATATTGATTGCGCCTCAAACTTTGCATCAATCTTTCTATCACGTTCCTGGAGCGGTGGTACAAATACAAAAGAACCAAGTAAACAATGTCGCATCTTGCACTTCTTGGCCTTTAAGTGAGGAATGTCATTTTGTCTCCTTGGCATCGTAGATTTCAGAATATATGCACTTTGTTCCTCATCCATTAACTCCTCCATATGCTCGAGTGGATCAATTCTCATGTCACCGACCAAACACTATATTGAAAAGTGTTTAGAATGAGGTCCAACGCACTCCAACTCTAGAATTGCTTCATTTTTAACATCCCTACTTTTACACAGTTCGTCAATCTTGGCATCAACAATAAAATTTTGGTTGAATAGTTGGAATTCCTTTTTTGCTCTACAAGTTGGCCTGTATCTACAACAATTGGTTGTAGAGCATCACACACCTCAACCTTTGTATTCAATTGAACATGCAAGACATGGATATCTGAGCCAAATTGGTCTATCTCTTGCCTAAGCTCTGTTCTTCCTTCTATCAGTTGTTTTGTCATATTTGAAAGACCATCACGGAGAAACTCATGAAATTTCATTACTTAAGTTTGTTCCTCTAGCCAAGATCGGCTCACTATATCTGCTTCTTCAACTTTTACCTCTTGTCGGAACTCACTATCTTCATCGAGTTGGGGATCTTCTTGAAAATTGGCCATTAATTCTTCCTTTCTATTCTACAATACTTTGATTGCTAAGGCAGTCTTTTCATTCTGCTCAATTATTTGCCTCACCAAGTCCATAATACGAGAAGCACATTCCATATCCTCCACTACATTGCTCCTATCAAACTCACAAATATTATTAGAAATATTATAATAAGAGCTCGAGGAAGAATAAAAAGAATTAGGACAACCATCCCAATGGCTTCCTGGACTACCACACACATTACAAATATTCCACGCAAAAGAATGAGATGGTGCACCCGAATCGCTCCCAGAAATATTCTCACAATTTTGCAACAAGTGCGGTCCTACACAATATAGGCAAGGATCACCAAAATAAGAATAACCAATATTCGACTAGTCCTTATTCCAAGATGCCATGCAAAAAATAATTCTAACTATACTAAACGAAAATTAAAAACTTGAATAGATAAAAAGTAAAAGTCTAATCTAGCAAAACAGTCAATTTCAAAGTCCCCGGCAACGGCGCAAAAATATGTTGCTCCCAAACGCACACACAAGTATACGTGGTCGTACAAGTAATATAGGATTGTAAGTCTAGATGTCGTACCCATAGGGACTTGTGATTAACTATTTACTAAATTAAACTAAGACAATTAATCTATTCAAGCGATTTTATAAAGTATGAATATTTAACTCAAGCTAATCTAGAGTAGCAAACTAAGAAATTAAAGGAAATAAGTCTACAAACTTAGAGATGAATTTATTGGGAGAGATTATTCCAGAGCTATGGGTAAGCTAACAATCCCGTTGAGTTTTCTACTTAAATCGTGTAATTAATTTATCTGGTTTATTGGTTGACAGGGTTAATATTGCTTGTAGTATTCTCCAAAAGTACTACTAGTCTATTCAAGCTAACCTAACATCTATATTACTATGGAATTAGGATTAACAAGAACACATTAATAATTTACGTATAGTAACCAATCAAGGCGATTCGGTATATCCTTATCCTAACCGCAAATCTATTCCCAATACTCAGGTTCAAGATCTCGCTCTAATAAATCCTATATGCAATCTAGAATTCCTTTTCCAGAGTTCAATCCTAGATTCACAATAGTAATCAATTGGTTATGAAGCAATCAAATAATTAAGTGCAATACTGAATAATAAACCAATATGATAAAATAATAAGAATAATTCAAACTTCAAACTACAACATTCATGTAGCACCCACAACTCTAGAACTAATGAACTATAAAGTTAAAGGAAGAGAAGAGAAGAAAAACTAGTTAGAAGCCTCCTCCAAGCGTAGTTTGTGTTCTCCCCACCAAAGTGGCGTGTTCTCATCCCAAATATATGTTTTATCCCCTCCAGATTAGGTTTAGGACCCCTTTTATACGATTTGAGACCGTGTAGGACCAAAATAACCTTGTTCGAGCGAAATAGAAAAAAAGACCCCACGACCCAGTGTCCAGACCAGCGCCTCGCGCTGGACCTGGTGCTAAAACTAGTAAGGTTTCCGCCTCCAATTCTTTCTTTGTTGTTAGGTATGTTTTCTTTGCCTTCTTTAATTCTTTTCTTGGAATGTATTTCCTTTGTTTTGTTTTGCCTTTCATTTGGGGGGGCAAACACCAAAGGGTGTCCCCCCTTCTTCTCCTTCTTTTTTATTTCCTTTTTATTGTCTACCGCATTTTTTTTAATTTTGCTCCAAATCCCTTCATCTTCGCACCGCTTTATTCCTACACAGTTAAAATTTGATATTGATCATAAAATAATATAATCGATACTCAAAAGACAATTAAAAGTACTAAAATGTGAGGCAACAATGGGTAAATATATGCATTTTTGGCTGAATATCAGTCATGGTAGAGGTTTTGTTGTTCAGCCAGCTCAGTCTGCGCTTCAGGCTTCACATGGTGCTCTACTAATAAATAGAACCTAGAGCACTCGTTCCGGACAGCTCCCACAGCCACGTCAGCAGAGAGATGACTTTGAGTGTAGGGATCTCAGGCATATGGTGAGATATTGTCCCAGACTCCGGGCGGGTGTGCCTCAACGGAGTACTCAACCTATGGTTTAAGCTCTAGTTGCTGCTACACCTACATAACCAGCTAAAGATGGGGGACAGGTAGGTAGAGGGCATCCTAGAGGTGGAGGTCAAGCGCATTATTATGCTTTCCCTGGTAGGACTGAGGCCGTTGCACTAGATGATGTCATTACAAGTATGGTTCCAATTTATGATAGAGATGCATCAATTTTATTTGATTGGGTCCTACTTATTTTTATGTGTAGTCCTATTCTGTTTCATTTTTGGATATGCCTCGTGATTCATGAGTACCTTCGTTTATGTCCTACACTCGCTGGGGGACCCTATTATGGTAGACTGTGTTTATCGTTCTTGTTTGGTCACAATTGAGGGTTATGAGACTAGGGTTGGTCTTCTGTTACGTGATATGGTGGGTTTTGCCTTGACTTTTAGGATGGTTTGGGCCACGACTTCTGATTGAAGTGCTCTACAGGCATGGGGAGTCTACTACGTGTTGTGACTTTGTTCCATGGGATTGTGTGAGTAGAAGGTTTTTGGTGGATGGCTATTTATCCTACTTGTGATTTCGAGTTGAGGATGGCATCCTAGTATTTTCTTGTAGTTTGGTATGTTTAGACCGGGCTACGTGCCGCGGTGGGGTTATGTTAGGATAAGATTCTTTGTGATTATTTCGTGTATTTTATTTTCCCCCTTGTGGGATGGATTCAAAGTATGGTATTGGTGGGGATTTGGACTGGTTGGATAGTTAATTCTCTCTTATGTTTCCCTTCCTGTCTTTAGTTACATTAGTGTAACAACCCGACCGGTCATTTTGAGCATTTGCACTTCTCTTAGTTGTTTGAGGGCATGAGTATCTCCGCATGATGTATTATGACTTATGTGAATTGTCATTTTTGGTTTTCAGGTTATCCGAAATTGATTTAAAAGAGTGATCCTCAGCTAGAAGCTTTAAATTTGAAAGGTTTGACCAAGTTTTGACTTTTTAGTATTTTGCCTCGGATTGGATTTTTGATGGTTCCGTTAGCTCCTTTGGGTGATTTTGGACTTAGGAGTGCATCCGGATTGTGATTTGGAGGTCCGTAGTAGAATTTGGCTTGAAATGGCGAAGGTTGGAATTTTGGAAAGTTTGACTGGGAGTAGAGTGTCGGATACTGATTCCGGAAGTTGGAGCAGGTCCATAATGTCAAATGTGACTTGTGTGCAAAATTTGAGGTCAATCGGATGTGATTTGATAAGTTTCGGCATCGGATGTGGAAGTTAAAGTTTCAAAGTTCAATGATGTCGAACTGAGGTGTGATTCGTCGTTTCGATGTTGTTATGTGTGCTTTGAGGCCTCGAATAGGTTTGTGTGATGTTATGTGACTTGTTGGTATGTTTGGACGAGGCCCCGAGGGGCTATGGCGTGTTTCCGATCATTTCACTCCATGTTGCATAGCTGAGGGTTTCTGGTTCTGGCATGACCGCATCTGGGCTGGTTTGCGCAGGTGCGATAGTCGCAGGAGCGTTCGTGGAGTCGTAGAAGCGAGAAGTGGCTGGGTGGGGAAGACCGCAAGTTCAGAAGTGGGATTTGGCATCCGCAAGTGCGGGGTATTTTTGGCATTGTTATTTGTGCAGAAGCGGAGTTTATGTCGTAGAAGCGAAACCGCAGATACGGTTATGTGTCCGCAGATGCGGAAGTGCTGGACAGAATGTTAAATACAAGGGTTCGCAATTTTGGCTTCATTTTCACATTTCCAAGTGCGGATTGGGGCGATTTTGGAGCAATTTTCATCACAAGGATTGGGGTAAGTGTTATACTCGGTCTTGGTTATATTTCATGAATCTATCTTCGATTTTAGCTTTTGCTTGATGAATTGAAAGAGGAAATTGGGGGTTTTGGCCTAAAGTTTCATAATATGAATTTTTGAGTTTTGAACACCGATTTGGAGTTGGATTTGAGTGAAACTAGTATGGTTGGACTCGTAATTGAATGGGTTGCTGGATTTTGTGAGTTTTGTCGAGTTTCGAGGCGTGGGCCTGGGTGTGATTTTTGGCCGGATTTGGGATTTGCTGTAGAATTTGATCTTTATCAATTGTAATTGCTTCCTCGGGCTTTATTTGATGTATTTGAGTTGCTTTTGGCTAGTGTTGAGCCGTTCGGAGGTCGCTACGTGCGTGATGGCATTCTTGGAGCATCGCTCGGCTTGCTCGACATCGGAGTTGGCTTGTTTAAGATAAGTAACTCTTCTAAACTAAGTGCTGAGGGTATGAACCCCCGAATTATGTGTTATGTTATTGGTGTTGAGGTGACATACATGCTAGGTGACGGGCGTGTGGGCGTGCACCCTGTGAATCGGGACTCTATTGTTCCCAGGGCACTGAATAGTGGCCCTATTCTTGTTGAAATCTGTATTTTCACCATGTGATTAAGTATCTGAGCTGTCAAATCATGCTAGATATCATGCTTAGGCTTTATGCTATTATTGTTGGGACCCATAGTGGTCGTTTCTTGCTGTCATCTCATTGAATTCATTGATATTTTGTACTCAGTCACATTCATGCATCCATATCATATCTCAGTCTCAGTTGTTACTTATTGATACATCATATCATTTTTTCGGGTCAGTTTTCATGACATTGTGAGCTCGTGAGTGTGACTGGAGAGATTGATGACTGAGTGAGGCCAAGAGCCTGATTGTGAGATGTTGAGACTATGGCACGTGAGTTGTCCATGCAGCACGTGAGTTGTCCGTGCGGATTATAGAGCTTGGGCTGTAGGAGCCTCTCCGAAGTCTGCACACCCCCAGTGAGCGCGGTTGATTGTATTCAGGGGTGGATCTTCCCTTGGTATGGAGATGGATCTTCTCCATGAGGCTGGATTGGCCTGTTCCTCGGTACTGGGTGAATTATAGTCAGTGATGTATATACTCCGGGATGGATCTTTCCTGGCCCGTATGAGCCATATACAGTACTGAGTGGTTGATTATGATGAGTGGAAGGTGTGATATAGCGAGGATGAGTACTCTGAGAGTGTGCGTACATTATATATCTCCGAGGTACATGGCATTGGCATGCATATACGGCATACATACATAAAGACACATTTTCCTCATGTTGTACGGTATCACGTCATTCATGACTTTTACATACATTAATATGTGGTTATAGAGGGGTATTTCACACTTCTTATTTGAAAAAGGAAATGAAACATGTTTACCTATTGTGGAAAGGAATTTTCAAGAAAAGTTACAGATTTCAAAACTTACTCATATTTTTAACGATTTCGGAAAAGGAATTGAGCTTTCATTTGTATACTTGAAAAGTGGATTTGTTTTCAGAAAACTATGAAAAGGCTGAGCACCTTATTTCTGAGCTATTTTTGTACTTATTTGCTACACACTGTACAAACTACTATTGGTTATTGTGTTGGACCCAACCTATGTACCAGCTCGTCACTGCTTTCAGCCTAAGGTTAGGTTTGTTACTTTTTGAGTACATGGGGTCGGTTGTACTCATACTGCACTTTCTGCACATTGCGTGCAGATCCTGGATGCTGAGGTTGCTGCGATTGATGGTTGCTGGATTTGAAGACGTACTTGCGTTCCTGCTGTATGCTGCCTCTTGTTCACGGTAGCCTAGAATATATAATTCTATTTATGTACTTTTCAAACAGAAGATGTATTTTTCTTCATAACAGCTTTGTAATCTCTATTCTTAGAAGCTCATGATTTGTACTACCAGTCCTTGGGAAATGTATAATATATAGATCATTCTGTTGTTTAATTGTATTATTAAGTTAAATGGAAGTGGATAATTTTTAATTGGCTTACCTAGCGGGTTGGGTTAGGTACCATCACGACTAGTGGATTTTGGGTCGTGACAGATTAGTATCAGAGCTCTAGGTTCATAGGTTCTACAAGTCATGAGCAAGTGTCTAGTAGAGTCTTGCAAATTGGTATGATGACGTCCATATCTATCCTCGAGAGGCTACAGGACATTCAGGATATACTTTCCATCTTTCTCTCCTTATCGTGCGGCATTGATTCAGCTTGAAGTGTAACTCTTTAAATTCTTTCCACGAATTCGTATGTGCATGTGAGCGCTCGATATTAGTTGTACGTCAACGGCTTGTGATTCCATGAAAGAGGTACGAGATGTGATTTCGGTATGCTGATGATGGGCCAGTTTGGAGGACTTGAGGCTGGGTTTTAACTGAGGTTTGAGCACAAAGGTATTGATTGTGTAATCACGTGCTTTTGGATTTATATGTCTGGTAGTGTCCCTATTATTAGAAATTGTGGCTGGATGAGTATGATGTGACTGCGAGATGTGTTCATATGGTTGAATGTGACGAGAAGGGTCTACTTGAAGTGTAGAAAGAACTATTTGGTGCTTGGTTTCCATCTTTATTTGATGTATAGTCCCGAGTTATGGGGGTGTTGAAGGGTTTTTCATCTTGATTAGTTGAGGAGTGAAGTAGATTCCATGTTGTGATATGATTTCAGACTCAGGAAGATTAAGTGATTGCGTAATGTTTATGACCGTGGAAAGGTATAGAGAGAGGTCGATTTGAGGCAAAGCAGGTGGGCTATCTCCTGCGGTGTATCCTGAGGTTTGTGTGATCCCTGTGATTGTTTGTTGGGAGTTTTCTTTTACCAGTGAAATATGTGTTGCAATTTGAGTTTAGATTGCTTATAAGAGTGGGTTGGACTGTTACAAGGATGAATACGGGATTTGCAAATGATTTAAGGTATTATATGGTTTGTGTTGCATGAACTTATGGAGGAATTAGTAAACCTCACTGCGGTATTATGGTTGTAATAAAGTATGGGCGTTGGGAGTTATGGTGTGTTTTGATCTATGGCCTTGAGCCAAGTGGGGGAGTTCACTATTGATAAGTTGATTTCACGGTTATGTGTTGTATTTGTTTCGGTTGGGTATGCTTGTGAATGAGTTATGTTCTACAGAGGGTGAGATCGAGGATGACTTGAGTGAAGGAATTTCTGGGCACGAGTTGTATTAGGCCTTATGAGTATATGAGAATCACGGAACGATTTGAGTTGTTATTGGTGAAGGATGTAATGTGCATGGAGCAGGAATTTATTTGGTTGCATTAAGGTGGAGTTACTTCCTTGGGTGTTGGAGTGCTAATGGGGCACGGGTCGTTCGGTCCGTTGGTCAGTATAATTGAGATTTGAGCAGAGTGGATGACCTCGAGAATGGTTCCAATGAATTCAAGATTTATACGCGGCACTTGGGAATCTTCAGGATGTGTATTTGGCTAGAAACTGAGATTTATATTGGAAGATGTCAGGACTTGTGGCATTTCTATATCATTATGGATTCTACATATCAGTATCAGGAAAGCGAAGGTAATGGCTTTAGATTCGCAGAAAGTCTCTTCAGAGTGGGTATCTCGGTTGTGTTACTTTTGGGGGTGCTTAAGAAGGAATACAAGTGTTTATGAGCCTTAGGGGTGGTTTTACGCTAAAGTCTGTGGGGCAAGTTTTAGTTAAGGATAGTAGTGTACTAGCAAGGAAAAGTGTCAATTTGAAGGTAATTCGAAAGGGACTCAGAGAATTAGGACAGCTTGGTAGTAGGTTGGATCGGCATGGTAAGGGATATGATCGGTTCTTTGGGTATGTATTTGTGATTTTGTGACTTGAGGGGATGGTTGGTTGGGTTACGCGGAGGTTTTGTATTGATTTGGAATGCTTGGTTCTTAGTTTGGAAGCTTAAGTTGGAATTGGTGAACGATGCTTGACCTTTGCAAGAATGACCCCGGAATAGTGTTTTGATGGCTCCTACGGATTCATATGGTGATTTTGGACATAGGTGTATACTGAAATTATATTCGGAGGTTCCTAAGTTGATTTGGCTATTTTTCTCGAAAGTTTGCAATTTGAAGGTTTAGAAATTTCCTAAGTTTGACCATGGGTTGATTATATGGATATCGAGTTCGGATTTTAGTTTCGGGACTTGGAATAGGTTTATTTTGTCATTTGTGACTTGTGTATAATGTTTGGTGTCATTCCAAGTTGGTTTG
>NC_031989.1:28095655-28129521 GCF_001879085.1 Nicotiana attenuata
GCCGTGGGGTTTACACTCTGGCGAGTAGGCCGAAATGCATCCCGGGCGACGTATTCGCCGTTGTCTGTACAAAGCGTCTGCATCCTGCGTCTACCCGACGTATTAGCCCGAGCTCGGGCAGGCCGCGCACGGGGAGCGATTTGGATGTTATGGCAACCGCCATTGAGGACATAGTTAGCGGTCCGTAATGACGGGCGACATTGGTCCGGATTGTCTTATCGGCTTTGGCCCGACATTGTCGGTACAACTTTGGCTGATACACCTGTAATCATTAGTGTATGTTTTATTCGTAAAATGAGCTCTAACAAAAGGAGGGATTACCAATACATTAATGTGATGCCGAGGTGGAGTCTCGGCGTCTTTTTCCTCAAGCGAAAGGGTGTCCTTGGGGAGTATTCCCCGAGAGTCCCTTTCTGGCGACGGGCACTTGCACTCTATGCTCTACAGATCTTAGTAGGGTGTCATCATCCTTTAAAGTTCGTGAT
Source organism: Nicotiana attenuata (assembly GCF_001879085.1). Classification (NCBI taxonomy): domain Eukaryota; kingdom Viridiplantae; phylum Streptophyta; class Magnoliopsida; order Solanales; family Solanaceae; genus Nicotiana; species Nicotiana attenuata. Next base: position 28,096,141 of record NC_031989.1, read on the forward strand.
GGTATGCCGCTGCTTGCCGGCTCTGCTTTTTTCGGTTCCCCCTTGTCCGTTCAGCTGGATCTGGGTTCGCTTGCTTGGCGATGCTTTGTGGTCACCTTTTTTGGATGGCGTAGTTGCTGCTCTCTTGGGTCTGTAACTCCGATCATCTTTAGATTCGCAGAAAGTCTCTTCAGAGTGGGTATCTCGGTTGTGTTACTTTTGGGGGTGCTTAAGAAGGAATACAAGTGTTTATGAGCCTTAGGGGTGGTTTTACGCTAAAGTCTGTGGGGCAAGTTTTAGTTAAGGATAGTAGTGTACTAGCAAGGAAAAGTGTCAATTTGAAGGTAATTCGAAAGGGACTCAGAGAATTAGGACAGCTTGGTAGTAGGTTGGATCGGCATGGTAAGGGATATGATCGGTTCTTTGGGTATGTATTTGTGATTTTGTGACTTGAGGGGATGGTTGGTTGGGTTACGCGGAGGTTTTGTATTGATTTGGAATGCTTGGTTCTTAGTTTGGAAGCTTAAGTTGGAATTGGTGAACGATGCTTGACCTTTGCAAGAATGACCCCGGAATAGTGTTTTGATGGCTCCTACGGATTCATATGGTGATTTTGGACATAGGTGTATACTGAAATTATATTCGGAGGTTCCTAAGTTGATTTGGCTATTTTTCTCGAAAGTTTGCAATTTGAAGGTTTAGAAATTTCCTAAGTTTGACCATGGGTTGATTATATGGATATCGAGTTCGGATTTTAGTTTCGGGACTTGGAATAGGTTTATTTTGTCATTTGTGACTTGTGTATAATGTTTGGTGTCATTCCAAGTTGGTTTGGCGGGAATCGAATGCTTGGTTATGTTTTTAGAAGTTCTTGAGTTTGATGGCAATACTTTCCATGTATATTGGTGCTCGATTCGTGGTTTTATATGTTATTTTGATTATCCGGGTGCGCGAGCACCAATTTACATTTATGGTGACTGCATTTGCAAGGTGCATAACGCAAATGCGAAGGAGGGATGAGGGTGGCAGGCTTTGCAAATGCAAAGCCAGCCTCACATTTGCGAAGAGGGACCTGGGCTGAGCATTTGCGATTGAGCTGCCGCTTTTCCGATGGTTCTGACTTTGCATTTGCAAAGGATGTGTCACATTTGCCATACTTGCAGGGGCTGATAGGGTTCACTTTTGCGATTCCTTTTTCGCATTTCCAAACCTCGTATCGCAAATGTGACGTCTGCAGATGGGTTATTAGTTGGGATTTCTGGACTTAGTCTCATTTTCTCACATTTTGAGCACTAGACTTTGTGGGAGGCGATTTTTTGGGGGGAATTAAACATCTAGATATTGGGTGAGTTATTTTGATTAAATTTCAATATTTTAACTTGATTTATTATGGATTTTAATATCAAAATCATGAGATTTGAAAGGAAATTTTGGGGATTTTTTACAATGTTTTGAAAAATAAAATTTGAGGTTTAAAAGTCGAATTGGACTCGGATTTGAAAACCAAACACCTATTTGGACTCGTGGGGTTATGGGTAGTCAAGATCTACCTTTTGACTCGAGGTTTGATCGGGCGGGCCTAGGGTTGACTTTTGTGTAAAACTCATAACTTTATTAATTGAAATTGATTGCTCTTGCATTGTTTGACATTATTAAGTCGATTTTGGTTAGAGCGGAGATGAAATTTAAAGGAAAAGTTATTTTTGTGTGTTGATTTGGGCAATTTGAGGTAAGTATCTTACCCAACTTGTTGTGGGGGAATTTGCCCTAATTACTTATTTGTGATATGCGTGATCGACAAGTACATGAGGTGACAAGTGTGTACACAATTATATGTATGAATTATGACCGGATTTGACCTGATGTCGTTCTCATTACCTTGATTTGCTTGAGAATTCCTTGCTCTTCGTCTATTCACTTTGGGTGATTACTAGAGTTCATGTTCCATGCAAGAGATCATGTTTTAGGACTTGTATTTCCTAAATTGGCCAAGTTGGACGTTTGTGAGATTGTTGCTAAAATGAGTTAGCTGAATTCATGTTATTATGTTGAACACCCATCTGCTTTCCCTTATTTTGTTTGTCATTGTGCACTGCAAATAGTGAGTTTATGTCTTGATGACATTGTTGGCATGATGTGTTGTTATGATTATGGCACGTGTGGACTTATTGGGTGGATTGTTCGGGTATTTGCACGAGGTTTTTGTCGTGCTATTATTATTGTTTATATTGTACATGCGGCGAGACAAGGTGGGCTATGTATATCAAATTTGCGCATGTGGCGAGACAGGGTGGGATATTGTTAATACGTGTGTGATGAGAAAAGGCAGACATTTATTTTATTATTGTGCACGTGGTGAGATAAGGGTGGCTAAGTGGGGATGATATGTGATGGCCTAGGAGTGTGTTGTTATTGAAAAAGGGGTATTATTGCTTGTCCTTATGACTTCCTTGTGTGTGTCATACATATTACGTGATTTATTGTGTTGTTCCCAACGTGCTACTTGGTGTCTCTATTATTACTTTATGATTTGGCTGCCAAGTTGGATTTACCAATGTGGAATTATTATCTCATATTATGATAAATTATTGGTAACATAATGGATTTAAATAATAGGAAGTTGTTATCACTCATTACTTTATTTGATTCATGGAAAATTTCTTTTGAACGTGTTATTGGTAACTGACACGGGTATGATATACATGGTGGCACGAGGTCTTTGTCGTGCGGTTATGGTATATATTGTGGCACGAGAGCTTTGACGTGTGAGTGTGACTTATATTGTGGCACGAGGTCTATGCCATGCGAGTGAGACTTATATTTTGGCACGAGGTCTTTGTCGTGCAGGGTATGGCCATTGTTATGGAACGACGTCTTTGTCATGTGAGGATGATTTATAATGTGGGCACGAAGTGACGTGTGTGTGATTCTATTTCATGACTTACTGTCGGAAATTAACCTTTATTTCTGCTAAATAGTTATTGCTTAATTTGATGAGATTACAGTTTTCTATCTATTGTTATTCTTTTTTGCTAGTTTTTGATATTTTTCACAGGATATTTGATTCGTTTGTGTCTTGTCTTGAAGCACATCACTAATATACCAAGGATAGTCTCGATACTTACTGGGTATCGACCGTAATGTACTCATACTACACTTATGCATATTTTGTGCAGATCCGGGTGTTGGAGATAGTAGATCCGGGCCGTGACAGTTTTCTTTGATCGTGAGGATTCAAGGAAAAGTTGCTTTGATCATCGCAGTCCCACAAAGTCCTTTCCTTACCCTTGTACTATAAATATTCTATCCAAACAGTATTGTATTTGAGTTATTTCCATGTATTCAGTTAGAGTTTGTGACTCTTTACTACCTAGTCTTGGGTATTTGTTTTGATTTTTGCCGTGATGGCTTGTATCACCTTTATTTCCACATTTATATTAAACTCTTCTTCATAATATTATGTTTATTATTGGTTTTAGTGTTGTAAGTGATCGGTTGATCCAATTTTAGAGAGTAGGTGCCATCATGATCCTTAAGGTAGGATTTTGGGTCGTGATATTTTGGTATCAGAGCTCTAGATTTATAGGTTCTTTGAATCACGAGCAAGTTTAGTAGAGGCTTGCAGATCGGTACAGAGACATCTATACTTATCTTCAAGAGGCTACAGAACTATTAGGAAACTTCACTTCTTTCATTCCTTATCGTGCGGATTTATTAATTTCAGAGTTTCAGCCTTTGTCCTTTTATTCTCTCATAGATGGTGAGGACATGAAATGCAGTTACTAATGATGTTGCCCCAAGGCCAGTGTTGCCAAGGACCGAGGCAAAGGTGGGGAGGGGCATGTGCTAAAATCTAGAGTAACTTCCAGAGCAGTAGCTGGGGAGCCATTAGTGGCTCCGATTGGGGGGCAGACACCCTAGGTGCCTGTTGCTACCCCTGGACTTCTGGAGACTTTGGCACATTTCCTGATCATTTGGTCCCTTGGCACAGGCGGGATTGATTCCGGTTGCACCAGCTACATCTCAGACCGGGGAGGGGCTTAGACTCTCGTCACCCGTACTCTGAAGCAGCGAGCTCATGTTGATCAGACTCTGGGTGCTATGCCAGTACAACCTGTGATTGCGGTTCAGCCTGAGGTCGGGACATTGGTGTTTGAGGAGCAGCAGAAGAGGATAGAGGGGTTTAAGAAGTATTTTCCTTCTACTTTCAATGGTGCAGCGTCTAAGGATACGCAGAGTTGTCTAGACCAGTATTACCATATTCTATGCACTATGGGCATAGTGGAGTTGAGCAAGGTCGCCCTTACTACCTTCCAACTGACACGGCCGGCATATAGATAGTGGTGGACTTATGAGGAGAGTAGGCTAGCTGGCGCAGTGCCACTTACTTGGACTAAGTTCACCAATCTATTTTTTAGGGAGTTTGATCCACAGACCCTTAGGGATGTGTTGTGCATGGAGTTTTAGCAGTTGTGCCAGGCGACTATGACTGTGTCCAAGTATGCTATAAGGTTTGCAGAGTTATCTCATCATGCACCTACTTTGGTTTTCATTGTTAGAGAGAGAGAGAGAGAGAGAGAGTCGCAGATATATTGAGGGACTCAATTGCGGTCTCTTATTTGGGATGGCACAGGAGTTGGAGACTGGTAATCTATTTGAGTAGGTTGTGGAAATCGCTGGGAGATTGGAGCGTATTCGCAGTCTTGGGAAGGAGAATAGGGTAGCTACAAAGCCTCGTGGATCTGTAGGATCTACTAATCCCTATTTTGGGGGCAGGGCACGTCATGATATAGGTATTGCTGGTCATCCAATTTAGTCTGTGCTTCAAGATTCATGTGGTGCTCTAGCTATCTATGGATCCTAGAGCACTCATTTTGGATAGACCCCACATCCACATTAGTAGAAAGGTTTCTTTGAGTGTGGGGATATCAGGAACATGGTAAGATTGTCCCAGACTCCGGGCGGGTGTGCCTCAGTAGAGTACTCAGGTTATGATTTTCGGTCCAGTTGCTACTACACTTGCACAACCAACTAGAGTGGGGGACAGGCGGGTAGAGGGCATCCTATAGGGGGAGGTCAGGCCCATTGTTATGCTTTTCCTGGTAGGACTGAGGACACTGCACTAGATGATGTCGTTACAAGTATGGTTCCGATTTGTCATGGAGATGCATCAATTTTATTTGATTCGGGACCTACTTATTTATATGTATAGTCCTATTCTGCTTCATGTTTGGATATGCCTCGTTATTCATGAGTACCTCTATTTATGTGCCTACACTCGTTGGGGGATCCTATTGTTGGAGACCGAGTTTATCATTCTTGTTTGTTCACTATTGGGGGTCATGCAACTAGGATTGGCCTTCTGTTACGTGATATGGTGGCTTTTGCCATGATTTTTGGGATGGTTTGGGCCACGACTTTTGATTGAGGTGATCTACAAGCACAGAGAGTCCGTTACGTGTTGTGATTTTGTTCAGTGGAATTGAGTGAGTGGAATGTTTTTGGTTGATGGGCTATTTAATGGACTTATCATTCCAAGTTGAGGTGGGATCCTCGTGTTTTCTTATAGATCAGTATGTTGGGATAGGGCTACGTGCCGTTCTGGGGTTATCTTAGGATAACATTCTTTGTGATTATTTCGTGTGTTTTGTTTCTCCCTTGCAGGATGGGTTCATAGTATGGTACTGATGGGAAGTTGTACTTGTTGGACTGATTGGAAAGTTCTCTCATGTGTTTCCCTTCCTATCTTCAATTACATTCGAGTTGTTGCTTGTTGGGTACGGATTGCGACGTATGTTCCTAGGTGTTGTATGGTGTGCCTTGCTGGTTATATAGTTTGTACTAGATGAGATGAGATTTCTTGACTTGGAATTAGTATGATCGGACCTGGATGAGGTATGTCTGGAGAAGAATGTCGTTGATCAACTTAGATCTTGGCGTTGGTTCTAGTTGGGTGAGAGAACTCCACGACTTGTTGGTTCTAGTTTTCACATGTTTCTTACATCATTAACAGTGTGGTTAAGGCTTTGATCAAGGTTGGGCTTGATAGGAGGTTATTTATCGGTACAGGATTTTATTACGGGCAGCTACGGTGGTCAGAGATGTTGTTGTGGGCATATGAGAGAAAAGTTACTGTACTGACCCGGCCGGTCGTTTTGAGTGTTGTAGCCCCGTTCCCCCATTTACTTCTTATTCTATGCTCTATTGTTGTTATGTGACTAGCCGGGGTAGTTGGTTTTGGTCCAGGGATGTTCCAGAACGAGTTGAGACACTTAGTATCAAGGTTGGAAGCTTGAGTTTAAAAGGTTCACTGGATGTTGACTTATGTGTAAATAGATCCGGAATGGAGTTTTAATGGTTCTGATAACCCCGTATGGTAATTTTGGACTTAAGAGTGTGTCCGGATACTGATTTGGAGGTACGTGGTTGATTAGGCTTGAAATGGCGAAAATTGAAAAATTATTAGTCTTGGAAATTAAGAAGTTTGACCGAGAGTTGACTTTATGGTTATCGAGCTCGCATTTTGGTTCCGAGAGTTGGAATAGTTCTGGTTTGTCATTTATAACATGTGTGCAAAATTTGAGGTCAATCGGACGTGATTTGATAGATTTCGGCATCGATTGTAGAAGTTGGAATTTCTTAGTTTCCGTTAGGCTTGAATTGATGCATGATTCGTGGTATTAGCATTGTTTGATATTATTTGACGCGTCTAACGAGTTCGTATGATGTTTTAGGACTTGTTGGTATGTGTGGTTGAGGTCCCGGGTGCCTCAGGTGGATTTCGGATGGTCATCGGAATGGAATTTGATTTGGAAAATGGCTGAAGTTTTCTGGTGTTCATGTCTGGTTTCCTTGTACGCGATTGCGTGGACAGGTCCGCGATCCCGTAGGCTTAACTGGGCAGCTGAGGTTTTTGTTCTACGCGTTCGCGACTTAAGGGATGCGATCACATAGGTGAGTGAAGTAGTGAAGTAGTGAATCGCGAACGCGTGGTTGAGGTCGCGTTCGCGTAGAGTAAATGAGGCAGAAGCTGGGTCACGTGCATTTGCTCATGCGAACGCGTGAAGCGTTCGAGATCACGTAAATTAAAGGGTTAGTGCATTGCGTACACGTGGAGCCTTTTGCATTTGCGTAAGGTTAATTTGTGGGGCAGCATAGTTGTTCTTCGTGATCGCGATTATGGACTTCTGGGCCGACTTAAATATTTCAAAAACGAGGGTTTGAGTCATTTTACATAATTTGATTTTGGGAGCTCGGATTGAGGGGACTCTTAGAGTGATTTTCAATGGAGTGATTGGGGTAAGTGATTCTTACTTGGTTTTGGTTAAATTACATGAATATATCTTTGATTTTATCATTTAATTAGTGAATTGGGGTGGAAAATTTGGGGAAAATGGAGAAAACTTCTTAGGCGAATTTGGGGGATTTGAGCATGATTTTGGTGTCGGGTTTGAGTAATTTTGGTATGGTTGGACTCGTGGTTGAATGGAATTTCATGTTTTGTAACTTTTATTAGATTCCGAGAGGTGGCCCTAGGGTTGACTTTTGAGTTGACTTTTTGACTTTTGATTTAGAACTTAGCAATTTTTTGTGGACTTGATCCCTATAGCCCGTGCTGATTAGACGAGTTGTTTGTGGCCAGATTCGAGGCGTTCGAAGGTCGATTCGCGAGCAAGGGCTTGCTAGCGGATTGATTCGATTTGCTCGAGGTAAGTATCGTATTTAAACTCGATTGAGGCACCAGCTGTCTGAATCGTTGTGATAGCTACGTGATATTGGGTGCGCACATGAGTGGGAATGAACCCATGTGCGGGCACCGGGGACATATATTCATGTTTGGGTTGTGTCGAGCTCTTATAAGCCTAGAATTGACTGTTAAGCATAAAGCTATTATATCTCTTCCGTTGTAGCAGTTTATGTGATCTATTTGATCCATGCTGATGCTACACAAAGGTTAAATCCCTGAACGAACTTGATAAATGTTTGTCAGTGATGAAATTGCCGGTTTGAGCTACGATAGCACACTTTGCAAATTCCTACACTTTATCCTGTCATTTACACCAGCCCAGGAGCATGAGAATCTTATTCCATTCATCATATACCTGTATACCTGTTTAATTGATTCTGTATGACATGTTTGGACTGGAGGCCTGTGACGATGTTGGGCAGATTATGTTATTGGCACGTGAGTTATCCGTGCAGCAGGTGAATTATCCGTGCGGCTCCATATGTTGATATTATTGGCACGTGAGTTGTCCGTGCAAATGTGGGTTGTCCGTGCAGATCCATATAATGATATTATTAACACGTGAGTTGTCCGTGCACGTTCTATTGTTAGCACGTGAGTTGTCCGTGCAACACGTGAGTTGTCCGTGCAGTGTGTGGAAATTGTATTTTCTTGATTATCTATCTGATTTACTTGTTTTATTCCTCTACATGTCATGATACTGTTGTGCTGATTTAAAAAAGCAGAGGTACACCGAAATAACTAGTATCCTCAATAATTTAAGCTTTTCTTACCTTGTCTTATTTATTTTCAATACTTATTAAGTTGATTATATTCACACTACACCCTGCACCTTGTGTGAAGATCCAGTTGCTTCTAGGTACGGTGGTCACTGACTTTGGAGCTATTATTCAGTTCGGAGATCCTCGAGGTAGCTCCTTTGGCGTCCGCAGTCCTTGACTCTCCTCCTTTATCATCTAGTTCTATTTGTTTTGTTCTACGCTTTTAGACAGTGTTTCCAGACTTTGTTACCGTATAGATGCTCATGTACTCTGTGACACGCGAGTTTTGGAAAAATTCTGTATTGAGTTGTGACGCTTTCATCCAGTTTATGAGATTTCACTTATTTAAAATTGTTTTAGTTTATTTTGAATTTGAAAGTATTAGTACATATGAGTTGTTGGCTTGCCTAGTATCACAATAGGCGCCATCACGACAGGTTGAGTTTTGGATTGTGACAAGTTGGTATTAGAGCCAAAGTTACATTGGTCTCACGAGTCATGAGCAGGTTTAGTAGAGTCTCGTGGATCGGGACGGAGACATCTGTACTTATCTTCGAGAGACAGCCGAACCCTTAGGAAAACTTTACATTCTTGTATTCTTGTCGTGCAAATTTATTTATTTCGGGAACTAAACTTCTATTATTCTATTCTCTCACATATGGTGAGGACAGGTGCTATCGGATCAGATGGACGACCACTAGTACCACCAGCTAGGGCCATGAGAGGCCGAGGCTGCGGCACAGGCCGAGGTGCAGCTCGTACAGCGGCTAGAGCAGCACCTGCATACCCACCAGTTGCTCCATCTCGAGAACAGGTTCCAAATATGGTTGAGCCAGTGGGGCCAGCTTAGGCACCAGCTGTGCCTATTGTGATTCCAAGCCTTCAGTGGCTTTGGCCAGAGACTGATTGTTTTCACTAGCCTTGCTCAGGCGGTTTCTGTTCAGGGTGCGCCAGCCACTTCTCAAGCCGGGGAAGGTACTTAGATTCCCGCCGCCCGCACTCTAGAGCGGGTGGTGCTGAGATTTCAGACATCGGTGGTACTACCAACCCAGCCGGTTGCAGTTGCTCAGGCTCGGGTAAGTCCCGTTATGAGTGATGTGGAGCAGAACATGCTATAGAGATTTGGGAGGCTCCAGTCTCCATCATTCAATGGGGCTGAGTCACAGGATGCTCAGGATTTCTTAGATAGGTGCCAATGGATTCTTCGCACTGCAGGTATTCTGGAGACTAGTGGAGTCTCCTTTACTACTTTTCAGTTGACTGGGGCAGCCTTTAGATGGTGGGAGACCTATGAGCGGGGAAGGCCAGTCGGCGCTGCACCACTCTCACGGCATGAGTTCTCCGTTCTCTTCTTGGAGATGTTCGTGCCACAGACCCGTAGGGAGGAGCTATGCAAGCAGTTCAAGTAACTGCATCAGGAGGGCATGTTTGTGACCAAGTATGAGATGAGGTTTTCAGAGTTGGCTCGTCACGCAGTTTGGTTGGTTTCCACTGAGAGGGAGAGGATTAGAAGGTCCATTGATGGCCTCAACTATCAGATGTGTTTTGTTATGACTTTGGAGAATGTTCTAGATGCTAGGTTCGACGAGGTGGCTGATATTGCTCGGCGGCTATAGTTGGTCCGCAGTCAAGAGCGCGAGGAGAGGGAGGCCAAGAGGCCTCGTGGTTCGTGTGTTTTTAGTGATGTTCCTTCTGGGAGCAGTCCTACCACATTAGGGGTCGTTCTTATAGGCCTGCTTAGATGGCTCGTCCAGCTCATCATGGTGCCTCAGTTAGCCACGGATCTTACAGTGCTCATTTGGGTCAGTCATTATTCAGTGCACTGCTAGCGCATAGTTCACACCATGCCTCGTCTGCTCAAGTTTCTACAGGTAGTTCCTCGGGTTATTAGGAGCAGCAGCTCCATCAGAGGAGGGGTTGTTTGGAGTGCGGGGACTTTACTCGTCTCAAGAGGAATTGCCCTAGATTGTTGAGTAGAGTTCCACAATAGAGTTCTTAACCGATGGAACCAGCACCAACATTTTCACCACCCGCTCAGCTAGCTCGGGGTGGGGCCCAGGTAGCTAGAGGTTTCCCTAGAGGGGGAGGCTGATCAGGTGGCGGTCAGGCTCGATTTTATACTATTCCTTCCAGGCTAGACTATCCAGATGTGTTTCCTATAGACTTGCCAGGCATGTCACCCAACAGAGACATTGACTTTGGTATTGACTTGGTATCGGGCACTCAGCCTATTTCTATTCCTCCATATCGTATGGCACCGGCTGAGTTGAAGGAATTGAAAGGGAAGCTTCAGGAGCTTCTTGATAAGGGGTGTATTAGGCCTAGTGTGTCGCCTTGGGGTGCACCGCTTCTGTTTGTGAAGAAGAAGGATTGTACTATGAGGATGTGCATCGACTATAGGCAGTTGAACAAAGTTACAATCAAGAACAAGTATCATTTTTCGCGTATTGATGATCTATTTGACCAGCTTCAAGGAGCTGAGCTATCTCTAAGATTGATTTGAGGTCTGGGTATCACCAGTTGAAGATTCGGGACTTGGATATTCTAAAGACGGCATTCAGGACCTGTTATGGTCACTATGAGTTCATTGTGATGTCTTTCGGGGTGACCAATTCCCTAGCAGCATTCATGCATCAGATGAACAGTGTATTTCAGCCATATCTTGATTCGTTTTTCATAGTATACATTGATGATATCCTGGTGTAGTCACGTATCCAGGAGGAGCATGCACAGTACTTGAGGATTGTACTACAGAGGCTGAGGGACGAGAAGCTTTATGTCAAGTTCTCCAAGTGTAGTTTTGTCTTAGTTTGGTGGCGTTCTTGGGGCACGTGGTATCCAGTGAGGGGATTAAGGTGGATCCGAAGAAGATAGAGGCAGTTCAGAGTTGACCTAGACTGTCTTCGGCTACTGAGATTCGGAGCTTTCTCAGCTTGGCCGAATATTCTTGTCGCTTTGTGGAGGGTTTCTCGTCCATTGCAGCACCTTTTACTAGATTAAGCTAGAAGGGTGCTCCATTCAAGTGATCGGATGATTGCGAGGAGAGCTTTCAGAAGCTCAAGACTCCCTTGACCACAGCTCCAGTTCTAGTTTTCCCTTTAGCGTCAGGTTCTTATATAGTGTATTCTGATGCTTCTCGGATTGGTATTGGGTGTGTCTTGAAGGAGGGTATAGTGAATGCTTATGCTTCGCGTCAATTGATGCCTCATGAGAAGAAATACTCTTTCCATGATTTAGAGTTGGCAACCATCATTCATGCATTGGAGATTTGGAGGCATTATCTCTATGGTGTGTCTTGTGAGGTATTTATAGATCATCTGAGTCTTCAGCACTTGTTCAAACAGTAGGATTCAAATTTGAGGCAGTGGAGATAGTTGAAGCTGCTAAAGGACTATGATATCACCATTCTGTATCATCCCGAGAAGGCCAATGTGGTGGCCGATGCTTTGAGTAGGAAGTCGGTGAATACGGGTAGCCTTGATTTTATTCCTGTTGGTGAGAGACCGCTTGCATCAAATGTTCAGGCCTTGGCCAATCAGTTTGTAAGATAGATATTTCAGAGCCCAGTTGGGTTTTAGCTTGTGTGGTTTCTCGATCTTCCTTATATGATCGCATCAGAGAGTGCCAATATGATGATCCATATTTGCTTGTCCTTAAGGACATCGTTCAGCACGATGATACCAAAGAGGTTACTATTGGTGATGATGGGGTGTTGAGGATGCAGGGTCGGATTTGTGTGCCTAATGTAGATGGCCTGCGTGAGTTGATTCTTGAGGAGGCCCACAGTTTGTGGTATTCCATTCATCCAGGTGCCGCGAAGATGTTCCAGGACATGAGGCAGCACTATTGGTGGAGGAGGATGAAGAAGGATATAGTAGGGTTTATAGCTTTATGCCTAAACTGTCAGCAGGTGAAGCACGAGCATCAAAGACCGGGCGGATTACTTCAGAGGCTTGACATTCCAGAGTGGAAATGGGAGCGTATCACCATGGATTTTGTAGTTGGGCTCCCACAGACTTCGAGGAAGTTTGATGCTATTTGGGTGATTGTGGATCAGTTGAACAAGTCTGCGCATTTTATTCCAGTTGAAACTACTTATTCATCGAAGCGGTTGGCTGAGATCTACATCCGGGAGATTGTTCGCATTCACGGTGTGCCTGTCTCAGCATTTCAGATCGAGGCACGCAGTTTACATTGCAGTTTTGGATAGCAGTCCAGCGAGAGTTGGGCACACAATTGAGTTGAGTGCAGCATTCTACCCTTGATGGACGGATAGTCCAAGCGCACTATTCAGATATTAGAGGATATGTTACGCGCTTGTGTCATAGATTTCGGGGGTTCATGGGATCTATTCCTGCCGCTTGTGGAGTTTGCCTACAACAACAGCTACCAATCGAGCATTCGAATGGCTCCGTATTTAGGCCTTGTATGGGAGGCGGTGCCGGTCTCCGGTGGGATGGTTTTAGCGGGTAAGGTTAGGCTATTGGGTACAGACTTGGTTCAGGATGCTTTAGACAAGGTTAAGTTGATTCAGGATTGGCTTCGCATGGCGCAGTCTAGACAGAAGAGTTACCTTGATCGGAAGTTTCGTGATGCTGCTTATATGGTGGGGGGAAGGTACTTCTTAGAGTTTCACCCATGAAGGGTGTTACGAGGTTTGGAAAGAAGGGCAAGTTGAGCCCCCGGTATATTGGGCCTTTTGAGGTGCTTCAGAGGATTGGAGAGGTGGCTTACAAGCTTGTATTGTCGCCTAGTCTATCGAGTATTCATCCAGTGTTCATGTTTCGATGCTTTGGAAGTATGTCGGCAATCCGTCTCAATTTTGGACTTCGGCATGGTTCGGTTGGATAGTGATTTGACTTATGATATGGAGTCGGTGGCCATTTTGGATCGGCAGGTTCGAAAGTTGAGGTTAAAGAACATAGCTTCAGTGAAGGTGCAGTGGAGAGGTCAGCCAGTTGAGGAGGCTACTTGGGAGACCGAGCAGTAGATGCAGATCAGATATCCACGCCTATTTGAGACTCCAAGTATGTGTCTGGACCCGTTCGAGGATGAAAGTTTGTTTAAGAGGGGGAGGATGTAAAGACCCGGCCGGTCTTTAAGTGTTGCACCCCCATTCCCCCATTTACTACTTATTCTATGCTCCGATGTGTTATGTGACTAGCTGGTGTAGTTTGTTTAGGTCCGGGGATGCTTCGGAATGAGTTGAGACACTTAGTCTCAAGGTTGGAAGCTTAAGTTGAAAAGGTTAATCGGATGTTAACTTAAGTGTAAATGGCTCGGGAATGGAGTTCTGATGGTAATGATAGCTCCGTATCGTGATTTTGAACATAGGAGTGTGTCCGGATAGTAATTTGGAGATATCTATTTGATTTTGTCTTAAAATGGCAAAAATTGGAAAATTATAAGTGTTGGAAATTGAAAAGTTTGACCAAGAGTTGACTTTGTGGTTACCAGGCTCGGATTTCGGTTCCAGGAGTTGGAACAGGTCTGTTGTATCATTTATGACTTGTGTGCGAAATTTGAGGTCAATCGGACGTGATTTGATAGGTTTCGGCATCGATTGTAGAAGTTGGAAGTTCTTAGTTTCCGTTAGGTATGAATCGATGCGCAATTCATGGTTTTAGCATTGTTTGATGTGATTTGACGCTTCGAGCAAGTTCGTATGATGTTTTAGGACTTGTTGGTATGTGTGGTTGCAGTACCGGGGGCCTCAGGTAGATTTTAGATGGTTATCGAAATGGAATTTGATTTGGAGAAATGGCTGAAGTTTTCTAGTGTTCATATCTGCTTTCCTTGTACGCGATCGCGAGGACAGGTCCGCGATCGCGTAGGCTTAATTGGGAAATTGAGGTTTTTGTTCTACGCGTTTGCGAGTTGAGGGATGCGATCGCGTAGGTGAGTGAAGCACTGAATCGCGAACGTGTGGCTAATGTTACGTTCGCGTAGAGTAAATGAGGCAGAAGCTGGGTCACACGCATTTATTCATCCTGAACGCGTGAAGTTGTTCACGATCACGTAAGTTTGAGGGTCAGTGCATCGCGTTCGCGTGGAGCTTTTCACGTTCGCGTAAGGTTAATTGTAGGGCAGCATAGTTGTGCTTCGCAATCGCAAAGCATTTTCAGCGATCGCGATTAAGGACTTCTGGGCAGAATTAAATTATTTCAAAAACGGGGGTTTGAGTCATTTTACATAATTTGATTTTGGGAGCTCGGATTGAGGCGACTCTTGAAGAGATTTTCAAGGAAGTGATTGGGGTAAGTGATTCGTACTTGGTTTGGTTAAATTACATGAATATATCTTTGATTTCATGGAAAAATGGAGAAAACGACTTAGGCCGAATTTTTGGGATTTAAGCCGGATTTTTGTGTCAGATTTGAGTAATTTTGGTATGGTTGGACTCGTGGTTGGGCTTTCAAATTTTGTAACTTTTATTGGATTCAGAGACATGGGCCTGTGGTTGACTTTTGAGTTGACTTTTTGACTTATGATTTAGAACTTAGCATTTTCCTATGGAATTGTATCGAGTTGTTTGTGGCCATATTCGAGGCGTTCGAAGGCCGATTCACGAGGCATGGGCTTGCTAGCGGAGTGATTCAATTAGCTTGAGGTAAGTATCATATTTAAACTTGGTTGAGGCACCAGTTGCCTTAATTGTTGTGATAGCTACGTGCTATTGGGTGCACACATGCATGGGAATGAACCCATGTGCGGGTATCGGGGACATATATTCACCTTTGGGTTGTGCTCGGGCTCTTATAAGCCTAGAATTGACTGTTAATCTTAAGGCTATGATATCTCTCGCTTTGTGGCAGTTTATGTGATCTATTTGAGCCTTGCTGAGGCTACACAGAGGTTAAATCCCTGAACGAACTTGATAAATGTTTCTTAGTGATGAAATTGTCGGTTTGAGCTACGATAGCACACTTTGCACATGCCTAAACTTTAGCCTGCCATTTATACCAGCCGAGGAGCATGAGAATCTTATTCCATTCATCATATACATGTGTACCTGTTTAATTGCTTCTATATGACATGTTTGGACTAGAGGCCTGTGACTATGTCGGGCGGATTATGTTATTGGCATGTGAGTTGTCTGTGCAACACGTGAGTTGTCCATGCAGATCCATATGTTGATATTATCGGCACGTGAGTTGTCCATGCAGCACGTGAGTTGTCCGTGTGAATCCATATATTGATATTATTAACACGTGAGTTGTCCGTGTCGCATGTGAGTTGTCCGTGCAGGTTTTATTATTAGCACGTAAGTTGTCCATGCAGTGTGTGGAAATTGTATTTTCTTGATCATTTATCTGATTTTCTTGTTTCCTTCCTCTACATGTCATGATACTGTTGAGCAGGGTATTTGAGAAACTGTGCACATGCACACACGGATATTCTTCTCACGAGGCTTAATGTGATAGTTTCTAAATATTGTGATGTGCTGATTTAACAGGGTAGATTACACCGGAATAACTAGTATCCTCAATAATCTAAGCTTCTCTTACCTTGTCTTATTTATTTACGATACTTATTGAGCCGGTTGTACTCACACTACACTTGCACCTCATGTGCAGATCCATGTGCTTCTGGGTATGCTGGTTGCTGACTTTGGAGCTACTATTCAGTTCGGAGATCCTCGAGGTAGCTACTTTGGCGTACACAGTCCTTGGCTCTCCTCCTTTATCATCTAGTTCTATTTGTTATGTTCTACTCTTTTAGATAGTGTTTCAAGACTTTGTTCCAGTATAGATGCTCATGTACTCTGTGACACCCGGATATTGGGAAAATTCTGTATTGAGTTGTGATGCTTTCATCTAGTTTCTGATATTTTCACTTATTTAATCTTGTTTTAGTTTATTTGGAATTTAAAAGTGTTGGTACGTATGAGTTGTCGGCTTGCCTAGTATCATGATAGGCTCTATCACGACAGGTTGAGGTTTGGGTCGTGACAATTACATCATGTGGTTATACCTTGAGGATGTATTTATGATTTGTTGCAGCTGGTTGAAGTTGATACGATGTGTATATGTGAGAATTGGGTCTTTGGGGGAGGTTTGGATATGAAATTTGGTTCTAAGGCATAGAGGTTGCGGTCGAAGGAATAATCTCCAGTCGAGGTAGTGTTGATGGGCCTATACGGGTTGAGATGATTTGGGATCACCTGTGTGTATGTGTATAGTAAGTTTGTATAGTGATTTGATGGCTTTAGAACGACTCTTGGCACGTTCGAGGACAGATTGTTGTTTAAGAGGGAGGAATGTAATAATCTGACCGGTCGTTTTGTGTATTTGAGCTTTGTTAATCCTTTGGAAGCTTTCCATGTGTGTATTGTAGTTATATGACTTGCCGAGATGGTTAGTTGGGTTACGGGGAGGTGTTGGATGGATTTGGAATTCTTGGTTCTTAGTTTGGAAGAATAAGTTGGAAATGTTTACCGATGTTTGACCTTTGCGAGAACGACCCCAGAATCGTATTTTGATGGCTCCTATAGGTTCGTATAGTGATTTTGGATTTAGGTGTATGCTCGGAATTATATTCGGAGGTTCTTAAGTTGATTTGGCTATTTTTGCCGAAAGTTGGCAATTTGAAGGTGTTGACCATGGGTTGACTTTATGGATATCGGGTTCGGATTTTGGTTTAGGGACATGGAATAGGTCTGTTTTGTCATTTGTGACTTGTGCGTAAATTTTGGTGTTGTTGGTTTGGTAGGAATCGAACGCTTGGTTGTGTTTTTAGAAATTTTTGAGCTTCATGGAGATTGTCATGTGTTTTAGTGCTCGATTCGTGGTTTATATATTATTTTATATTCCAGGTGTGTGAGCGAGTTCGTACGATATTTATGTAGTTGTGTGGATGTTTGGTATGGAGTCCCAGAGACTCGGGTGAGTTTCGGACTTGTTTCGAAGTGTTTCAGACTGTTTAGTGATTGCTAGTTTTGGGATGGTTTTTCAGGTCTCGCAAATGCTAGCACCAGTTTGCATTTGCGGTGACCGCATTTGCGAGGTTAATATCGCAAATTCGAAGGAGGGATAAGGGTGGCAGGCTTCGCAAATCCGAAGCCAGCCTCGCATTTCCAAAGGGGGGCCTGGGCTGGGATAATCGTATTTGCGATTGAGCTGCCACTTTTGTGATGGTTTTGACTTAGCATTTGTGAAGGATGTCTCTCATTTGCGAAGGATGTGTTGCATTTGCGACATTTTCAGGGGCAGACAGGGTTCTCTTTTGCGATCCATGTGTCGCATTTGCGGAGGTCGCATTTGCGAACCTCATATAGCAAATACAACATCTGTAGGTGGGTTATTAGTTGGGATTTTGGGACTTGGTCTTATTTTACAATATTTTGAGCTCTAGACTTGGTGGGAGGCGATTGTTTGGAGGAAATTTTCACATCTAGCTATTAGGTGAGTGATTTTGATTCAATTTTAAAATTTTAACTTGATTTATAATGGACTTTAACATCAAAATCATGAGATTTGAAAGGAATTTTTGCGGATTTTTGACTATGTTGTGAAAAATAAAAATTTGAGATTTGAGAATCTAATTGGACTCGAGTTTGAAAACCAAACACATATTTGGACTCGTGGGATTATGGATAATCAAGATCTACCATTTGACTCGGGTTTTGACTGGTGGTTCTGGGGTTGACTTTTATTGACCCTTGGTGAATTGAGTAAGAATCTTAACTTAATTAATTGAAATTAATTTTTCTTGCATTGTTTTTTTGGTAATTAATTTTATTACCTGGAAAAAGAATACATTTGAGAGCAAAAAACCCATCTCTATCTTATGGTTGGACATGCAGCCCCAACTATAAGTACTATATCAGCTAGAAATCAACTTTGCTATCTAAGGATAAAAATTTAGTGTCTTTAGCTTCCCCTCTAGACTAGTGCTCATACTTCCTCGACAGTGAATATCTTGGATTATCAATCTAACCAGGTCCTCAGCTTTCCTTTTTTGCTTTCGGAATATCCTCCAGTTCCTCTCCTGCCATATGTGGTACACAGTACCTGCAAACATCAATCTATATAGTACTGCCGATGCTCTTCTTCCTGTTGCAAACTTTATGGCCCAGTTGATTTCTTCATTCTAATTCCTGGCAGCTCTTCCTACTCCAGCCCACTTCAGTATCTTCTCCCATACTGTTGCTGAAAACTTACACTTAAAAAATAAGTGTTCATGATCCTCATCACTTTCCTCGCATAATATACATTCAGCGCTTGTTATACTCCCCCATCTCAAGAGTCTGTCCTTAGTGTATAGTCTTTTTTGAATTGCTATATAAGCAATGAATAGCCATTTAGGGCAGCTATCATTGTTACATAGCACTCTTCTCCATGGAACCTTTATGAACTCACCCCTTAGCTGGTTATAGACATCTCGGATGGAGTAGTTATTCCCATTCATCACCTCTGCCACACTGATATTAGCTTCTGTCAAGTATTTCCCAGCTCCTAAAATTTTTTTTGTCAACCATGCTGCTTGTTTAGCTTGAACATTCCATACTATGCCTTGCTTTATGTAGTATGTGTGCATCCACTGAATCCATAGTCGATCCTTCTTTTTACATAAGTTCCAAAGTTGCTTCAAGATTGCTGCTTTATTCCAAGTGATTATGTCTGTTATATTGAGCCCTCCTGCAGTCCTTGGCAAACATAAATGTTCCCAAGCAACCAAAACCTTTTTGCTCCCATCTGTTTCCCCTGTCCACAGGAATCTTTTGCATATTCTTTCAATCTGCATCAGGATCTTTTTTGGCAAAGGGAAGATCTGTGACCAGAATGATTGAATAGCTATCATCATGCTCTTTATCAATTGTAGCCGACCTGCATATGATAGGAATCTTGCTGTCCAATGTTTGTACTTTTGCTAGGATCTTATCAAGGAGTGGTTGACACTGATTTATTGTTAACCTTTTGACACTTAATGGCACACCAAGGTATCGAAAAGGTAAGGATCCTATGGAGAATCCCAAGCTGTTCAGAATCTGCTGTTGGACTTGTAATGGTACTCCACCAAAGTATATACAGCTCTTTCCTTGGTTGGCTATAAGTCCTGATGAGGCAGAGAATTGCTGGAAACAATCATATAACAACTGAGTAGAGATAAGATCACCTCTGCAGAAAAGTAGAAGATCATCCGCAAAGCTTAACTGCACTATGTTTAGCCTCTCACACCTTGGATGAAAATTAAAATCTGGTTTATTCTTCAAGGTTTTCATCATTCTTGTCAGATACTCCATAGCTAACACAAAGAGGTAAGGTGATAAAGGATCCCCTTGTCTCACCCCACGTTTAGCATCAAAAGGAGTTGTTGGCTTCCCATTGATCACAATTGAATAGGAGACAGTGGACACACAAGTCATAATCCACCTCAAGAACTGACTAGGAATGTTCATTGCTGTAAGTACCTGCTCTAGGAATACCCACTCCAAAGAGTCATATGCCTTCTGCATATCTATCTTGACCATACATCTAGGGGAGACTCCTTTCCGACCATAACCTTTCACAAGCTCATGTCCTAGCAGAATGTTATCATTTAGTAGTCTCCCTGGTACAAAAGCTGCTTGGCTTTTGTCAACTAGGAAGTCCATCACACTTTGTAATCTACTGGTGAGCATTTTTGAGATGATCTTGTACAGGATAGTGCAGCATGAAATAGGTCTGTATTGCTTGACTGACTCAGGATTCTTCACCTTTGGGATGAGAGTAACTGAAGTACTATTGATTGGTTTATGCATTATACTTTCCTTGAAGAAATGGAGCACTGCTGCTGTGACATCCTGTCCAATTATATGCCATGATTTCTTGAAAAAACAAGCATTAAAGCCATCACCTCCTGGAGCTTTTAAGTCATCAATTCCATGTAGAGCTTTGAATACATCTTCTCCTGTGAACTGAGCTATTAGTTCCAGTTGCTGTTTTCTTGTTAGTACAGGTCCTTGCTTCATTACATTTGGATCAATTGCAGGTAAACTCTTAGCTGATTTACCTAGCAAATTCTTATAGAAACCAGTCACCTCCTGTTCAATTCCTGTGTCAGTTGTTAGTAAATTCCCACCCTCATCTTTAAGCACTTTGATCTGGTTCTGTGATGTTCTTCCCTTCATACTTGCAAAAAACAAAGCTGTATTAGAATCCCCTAGTTTCAGTCGTTGTATCCTTGACTTCTGCTTGTATATACCCTCCTCTATCATGCACCATTTCTCAAGTTCTTTCCTAGCCTTCTTCTCTGCTTCGAACATGTCGGGATTTGGTGTGGTATTCCTCATTTGTGCTTGAATATCTGCCAGTTCATGTCTCATCTATTGTATCTTCTTAGTTGTCCCAGCATATTCCTTTCCATTTAGCTTTTTAAGAGCAACTTTCACCTTCTTTAAATTCTGCCATATGCCATCCATCTTGTGACCCCTATATACCCATCCTTCTTGTACAATTCTACCAAAGTCCTCATGATCAGCCAAACAATTGTAGAATTTGAAAGGTCTTTTCCTGTTGTCCACTTTTTGTTCCATCTCAATGCATAAAGGAGAATGGTCTGAGAAGTGTGGATCCATTACTTGAACTTGTATTGGGGCCATTTCTACCATCCATTGAGCATTTACAACCACTCTATCTATCCTGCTATATACATGACTGTTAGTCCAAGTATAGCTTCTTCCCACAGTTGGTAATTCTGTCATTTGGCAATCCTCCATGAATTCTCTGAAATCCTTTACTTCATTTATCTGTACTGCTGTACCCTGAATTCTATCATCCAGATCCTTGATTGCATTGAAGTCCCCCATGATTAACCAAGGCATTGTCATCTGCTCCTCCAGTTTTCTTAAATCTTTCCACAATTCACATCTGTGAGCTATAGTATGCAAACCATAGACAGCAGTAAAGGCAAATTGGACAGTCTTAGTAGAATTCTGTATTATTCCATGAATGAATTGCTGATGACTCTCTAACTGAGTGAAATTTTAATGAAATGTCTTTTTAATGAAAGAAGAATGGAAATATTTTTGGATTTTTGATTTTTTTTTCTTTGTAATTTTGAAAGAAGAAGAAAAATATTTTGTTTGGATTTTTGACCTTTCATTAATTTTTATTTCAAAAACAAAACTTCGGCTTTGCGGATAGGGCCTTTCAGCACTTCGGGAAAGAAGATTTTAAGGCTGTGCCCGCTAACCATTGAAAATGACCCAAGGTGGCTGTTCTTGCAAAAACAGCCTTCCGGCGCCCTTTTGGGGANTCTCCTGTTCTTCCACTTTTTCTGCCCAGCTGGTTTCCAATTTTGAGTCTCCTCTCAGTGGAGTGAACCCATTAGTAGTTAAAAGAGTGTATTGTTGGGGGCTAGTTTGCTTTGTTTGTGAACCTCTTCCACTAGCTCTCTGCCATGGTGTTTTATCATCTTCTTTAGTTACTTCCTGATGTTGAGTTGACTGCTTTTGTTTCACCTCATCAGCCTGCTTATTCTGCTCCTTTGCTACCCATTGAACTGCTGGTTTCTGGATCTTAGTTTGCTGCATAGGTCCCACTGTTTTTGGTGCTGCAGTCTTATGATTCTGTTGTTCATTCCTCTGCCTCCTTCCTTGTGGTTCCTCATGCTCTTGTAATCTATTGCAGTCATGCCCAACCATACAACATTTTTTACAGTACTTAGGCACCCAGTCATACTCAACTGATTGTTCAAATTCATTCCCCATAGGATCCTGCACCACAATGTTCTTTGGTAGCTCTTTAGATATATCCATCTCGATTAGTACCCTAGCATAGGATATTCTAGCTGTACTAGATGTGCATTCATCAGCGTATATTGGGCACCCTAATGCACTGGCTATTCTACTTAACGTGATCCTACCCCAACAATTTAGAGGTAAGTTTGGAAATCTCACCCGCAATGGAATATTTTTCAACACCTCATCATAAAAATTAAAATCAGCAGTCCATGATTTGAGAATGATAGGCTTGTTACCTATAGTGTGTGGCCCTGTATACAACACTTCATTTTTATCTT
Organism: Nicotiana attenuata; assembly: GCF_001879085.1. Classification (NCBI taxonomy): domain Eukaryota; kingdom Viridiplantae; phylum Streptophyta; class Magnoliopsida; order Solanales; family Solanaceae; genus Nicotiana; species Nicotiana attenuata. The sequence goes on from NC_031989.1 coordinate 28,118,632, forward strand.
CAATTGTGTTGAATAGCACAACAAAGTACCCCTCATTGTGATAGTAGACTTTGGGCTTAGCAGAAAAATTCCAGTGGGAGGCTATGAATCTCTCAATAGTTCCAATTGATGGTGAAGCCCCAATTACATACATAATCACCGCCTTCTTCCATTTTTCATTTTCTTCTTCCATTTCCTCCTGCTGTAATTGAACCTTTTTGACTCCATCCTGTATCAAAGGAGGATTGCACACGAGGTCCATTCCCCTTTCTGCTAGTCTATTGCCTGCAAACAGATTCACCCAAGGTTTTTCTAACTTTCCTTCATTCTTCTCCTGTTTGGTCTCTTTCTCTTCATTTTGTTTGCTCGTGCTAGCTCCTAGCATTGAAGGAGAAAACTGATTCTCCTTCGCAGCAGATCCAGCTACAGTAACCAATGGAACAGTAGCTCCTAATCCAGCTACAGTAACTAATGGAACAGTAGCTCCTAACTTTGAAGAGGTAAGTTGATTCTCCTTCGCAGCAGATCCAGCTACATTTACCAATGGAACAGTAGTACTTCCTGGTTTCAGAGCTCCGATCTTCCCAATTGTAGCTGTAGGTGTTAAATTTTGAGTACTGCTGCTGCTATTACTTACAACCGCCGGTGGATTCAACTTTGTTACATCAGACCCAGTTAAGCTTGGTATCATCCTTCCTTTCCCTTTGTCAGCATTTAGGGTTTCCATTGGAGAAGAAACCTTATTTTGTCCTCCGCTACTGCTACTAGCTCCTACAAACTCAGCCAGCTGCATCTTCGACGCATTCCGTTTTGGTCGTCCCCGCCCCATTTTCGATCGGCGCAATTTAGCATGCACGCTTAAACTACGCTTTTTTTTCTTGCATTGTTTGATGTTATCAAGTCAATTTTTGTTAGATTTGAGCCAAGCGAAGGTGAATTTTAAATAATAAATTATTTTTGAGTGTTGATTTGGACAATTTGAGGTAAGTGTCTTGCCTAACATTGTGTGGGAGAATTACCCCTTAGGATTTGTACTAATTGCTTATTTGTGAAATGTGCGATCGGTATGTACATGAGGTGATGAGTGTGTACACAATCGTATGTATGTAGTATGACCGGATCTGAACCGATGTCGTTCATATTACCTTGATTTGCTTGGGAAGTCCTTGCGCTTTGTGTATTCACTTTGGATGATTACTTGAGTTCATGTTCTATGCTAGAGATCATGTTTTAGGATTTGTATTTTCTAAATTGGCCAAGTTGGACATATTTCTAAAATGAGTTAGCTGAATTCATGTTATTATGTTGAACACCCATCCACATTTCTTTATTTGGTTTGTCCTTGTGCACTATGTTGGCAAATTGTGAGTTTATATTTTGATGACAATTGTTAGCATGATGTGTTATTATGATTATGGCACATGAGGACTTATTGATCGGATTATTCGGGTGTTTGCATGAGGTTTTTGTCGTGCTATTATTTTTATTGATATTGCACATGCCGCGAGACAAAGAATGCTATGTATATCGAGTTTGCGCATGAGCTGAGACAAGGTGGGATATTATTAATACACGTGTGGCAAAGAGATGCGGGCATTTATTTTATTATTGCGCATGCGGTGATATAAGGGTGGCTATGTGGGGATGATTTGTGATGGCCTCTGGGGCGTATTGTTGATGAAAGGGGGTATTCTTTCTTTTGCTTATGACTTCCTTGTGTGTGTCATACATATTACGTGATTTGTTATGTTGTTCCAAATGTGCTACTTTGTGTCTCTGTTATTGCTTGACAATTTGGCTGCCAAGATGGATTTACCAAAGTGAAATTATTATATCATATTATATTAAGTTATTGGTAACATAACGGATTGAAATAAAAGGAAGTTGTTATCATGCATTACTTTATTTTATTCATGATAAATTTCTTTTGAACGCGTTATTGGTAACTGATACGGGTACGATATACATGGTGGCACGAGGTCTTTGCGGTGCGGTTATGGTATATGTTGTAACACGAGGTTTTTGACGTGCGAGTGTGACTTATATTGTGGCACGAGGTATTTGTCGTGCGAGTGAGACTTATATTATGGCACGAGGTCTTTGTTGTACGGGGTATGGTCTATGTTGTGGCACGAGGTCTTTGCCGTGTGAGGATGATTGATAATGTGGGCACGAGGTGTTGTGTGTGTGATTCTACTTGATGAATTATTGTCGTAAAGGGACATTTATTTATTCTAAATGGTTATAGTTTAATTTGATGGGATTATAATTATTGCTTTCTGTTATTATTCCTTTACGCCGATTTTTGATATTTTGCACAGGTTATTTGATTGGTGAGTGTCTTGACTTGAACCTCGTCACTACTCTATCGGGGTTAGTCTTGATACTTACTAGGTACTGATAGTGATGTACTCAAACTACACTTCTTTTTATTTTTATGCAGATCTAGGTGTTGGAGATAGCAAATTCAGACCGTGAGAGTTTTCTTTGATCGTGAGGATTCAAGGTAGAGCTGCTTAAATTGTCGCAGTCCAGAGTCATTTCCTACCTTGTACTGTTAATTCTCTATCCGAACAGTATTGTATTTGAGTCATTTCCATGTATTCAGTTAGAGTTCGTGACTCTGTATTATTTAGTCTTGGGGTATTATTGTGATTTTTGTCATGTTAGTTATATCACCTTTATTTCTGCATTTGTATTAAACTTTGCTTCATAATATCATGTTTTATTAGTTTTACTGTAGTAAGTGATCGGTTTACCTAGTTTTAAAGATTAGGTGTCATCACGATCCTTAGGGTGGGATTTTGGGTCGTGACAAAATCAACCATCCCCGCAAGTCACATAACCACCAATATACACACAGAAAGCCTCCAACGGACAAATGGGGGCTCAAATACACAAAACGACCGCTCAGGTCCTTATAGAAAAGGGTTGTTCTCCTTTCAATGTCGTCACTGATGGTTTTTTTTCCCTTTTTCTTGCTTATATTTGTTGTAAAAGGTTATTCACATTTCTAAGTGTCACAATAAAAAATATTTTCCTTTCTTCAATTTATCAGTAAAAATTTTATGGGGTGCAACCCATTTAACTTATACTCGGTTTTTAGAAAAGGTTTAACTGTACTCAATTTTTGGGTAATTTTAGTTCCTCTTTTCTCTTATTCTTCGCTGCTGCTTTTTTCTTCTTTGTATTCATGTCACATTTTTCAGAGCCTTGCCATGTGACTCCACTGCTGCAGATAGCATAGCCTGAGTCTTCAAAATCTTGTCCTGGTTCTCCAGGAGCTTCTTCAAGGTATCCTCAATGGACTGAGGAATCTGAACTGGCTGAGGGACTGCCTGGGTCTGAATAGTGGAAGACAAGGTGGACAACTTGGATGTCGCTGCTGACATCCAGTTGTTCGGGCTAGCCAAAGTCTGACTCAGCTGATGGGAAGTGAATGGATGAGTCCTGGAAGATGGCACACTTGGGCCTGCGGAAGTACTGCGACCAGCAGAAGAAGAAGGTCCTGGAGGCAAGTCCCCAACTATAGTGGCAGCAGGTGTGGCAGAAGGCTCGGCGGAAGGCTCTACCGCAACTGGCTCCTCAGACTGGCCAGTTGGGGCAGAGGAAGGTGGCTTGTAGTTCTTGGATTTAGGGTTGTCCGGACCCTGCATACTATACCAAGAGTAAGGAGCCACAGGCTTGGTCTTGACATCATATCTCCTCTTCTCCACCTCCAGATCCCGGAAATACATTGATAGGGTGTTTGGAAAAGGATAATTCATGTCATGCTCTTGCACCATCGCAGAAACCACACGGGACATCACATTGCCCACGTTGATCGGGTACCCAGCCATAATAGATGCAACCAGAACTGCTCGGGTAAGTGGAATCGTCTGGTCATGAGTAGAAGGGTCAAGCCGACTGCATACAAAGGTCAACCACCCTCGAGCCTCAAAACTGAATGTCTTCCTGAAAAGGTCAACCACCCTCGAGCCTCAAAACTGAATGTCTTCCTGAATATCTTCTTTCCTGCTTGTAACCACTCTGGCACAGTACCTGGGATTGCCAAGTACTGGGCCAACCACGGGCGGACTTCCTCTCCCATTGCCAACTTTGCCAAATAAAGGGACTCGTCTTCATCACGGAACCCCAAATACTCATTTAACGATCTCCCATCAAACAATACTATTTTGTTTCTAACTTTGGTTGCCTTGGTATCCTTGACTATATGAGCCACATTGGAGTAGAACTCCCTAACCATGTGCTCGTTAGCATCGATGCACCTCTCCATGAAGAACTCCCAGCCCCATCTTGTTCTGAACTCCCTCTGCACGTTCGAGTTGTGGGGTAAAAGATCAGTGTCAATAAAACATCTCTCCGGTATCAACTTCCTCAACGGCCACCATTCCCTAAACTTGTGAAAGGCCACTTGACTGACAAACTGATCCTCCCAGACTTCAGGCTTCCTAGTTCTCTCAATCCCCCCAACCTGAGGTTCACCTCCCTCATCTTGGCCTGCACTCTCCCCAGATAATGAAGCGTGAGGGGAGGTGGAGTATTGCTCACTACCAGCTGCGGACTCGTCAGAAGAATCTGAGACTATAGTCACTGGTCTTTTGGAGGTGGGTGATGGGGGAGGGGTATCAACTAGGTGGAGGGGGTCAGTTACATGAGTTGGGATTGAATCGGAGGAGATATCTTTGGAGGATACATACTCACTCCCCGACGAATGCGAAGCAGCCCTATCAGCAGCTTTTATCAATTTGCGGGTCTTTTTAATGTTCTCCCGAGCCTGGGGAGTGAGTTTTGCAATTCGCTTTCCTTTGCCCCCTCGGGAGGAACCACCTCTCCCGGGTTTTTGTGACTGTTTGGCTCCCCTTTGTTTAACCATTGTCTGCAAAGATAAGCATCTAACATTGTTAGTTTAAGAACATGTAGTGAAACAAGTGAATCAAAATAGATTACAGAGACAATATCAGTACATAGCAGCAGAACAGATTGCAGAACCTAGCAATGCGGACCGCACAAACATGGGGTGCGGCCGCGTTAGAGGCACCGCGGACCACACAAACTTGACCGCGGTCCGCGCTGGGTAAAGGCCCAAAATTCACCCTCTCTGAATCTCCCACCGCGGTCCGCACAAAATTGCAACGCGGCCGTGGTGGGCCAGCGCGGACCGCACAAACATGAATGCGGCCGCGCTGGAGACTATTACCTTTCAATCACAAAAGCATCGCGGTCCGCACAAAATTGTAACGCGGACCGCGTCAGGGCAGCGCGGTCGCGCAAAAAATGACCGCGGACCGCGCTGAACTAGGGTTTTCGGGTACTAAGTTAGGGGTGCATATTTTTCCATTTTTGTTCAAGTTATTACACCTACTTTGTCCCTACTCGGTTCACCCATTAATCAAGCATATTTGGTGCATTACCCTAGTTTTAAACTAACCTAAACTAACAGTTAAATTAAAAAAAGAAGCTAAACTACTGAACAAGCTATATAAAAAATGAAAATAAGAAATTAAATTAAACACAAGTACATACTCGTGCTATCATTAGTGATGGGGGGTCTCACTTTTGCAACAAGGCTTTTGATTCATTCCTTGCCAAGTATGGAGTAAATCACAAAGTGACCACCCCATATCATCCCCAAGCTAGTGGTCAAGTGGAAGTTTCCAACCGAGAAATAAAGAGTATCTTGTCCAAGACGGTAAATGCTAATAGGACTGATTGGTCGAAAAAGTTGGATGACGCTTTATGGGCTTACCGGACGGCTTACAAGACCCCAATTGGTATGTCCTCGTACTGGTTGGTGTTTGGGAAAGTTTGCCATCTTCCGGTGGAATTGGAGCACAAAGCTATGTGGGTCTTGAGAAAGTTGAACTTGGAATGGGATGTTGCAGCGAATCTCCGTGTTGAGCAACTTAATGAGCTTGATGAGTTTAGATTTCATGCCTACTCCAGCTCGTCCTTGTATAAGGATAAGATGAAGTATCTTCATGACAAATATGCTCGGGGAAGGAATTCAAGGTTGGTGATATGGTTCTTCTTTTCGACTCCCGGTTGAGGTTATTTCCGGGAAAGCTCAAGTCAAAGTGGAGTGGGCCATTTGAAGTTGGTACCAAACCTTGTGAAGATACTCTTTTTCAAGAATGCCACAACACTACGGGCTTCATTGTTGGGTAAAGCCACGGCTTCCACCCACTTTGAGACATAGTCCACCGCCACGAGAATATAAGTGTTCCCACAAGAGCTCACGAACGGACCCATGAAATCGATGCCCCAAACATAAAAAATATCCACCTCGAGAATCGTATTGAGAGGCATCTCATCCCTTTTTGAAAATCCGCCGGCCCTTTGGCATGCATCACATCTCTTTACCAAGTCACTAGCATCTTTGAACAAAGTCGGCCAATAGAAACCGCAACTCAAAATCTTTGAAGCCGTCCTCACCCCTCCATGATGGACACCATAGGGGGAGGAGTGACAAGCCTCCAATATGCTCAATTGTTCACCTTCCGGGACACATCTTCTAATCACACCATCCGTGCAAATTTTAAACAAGTACGGATCATCCCAATAAAAATCCAAACTATCCCGTTTGAGTTTCTTCTTTTGGTTGGAAGAGAGCTCACACGGGACAGTTCCGGTCACAATGAAGTTGGCGATGTCCGCGAACCATGGCATGTCACACATTGACACAGAAAGAAGTTACTCGTCGGGGAATGCATCATTTATCTCAAGACCGTCACATGGCCTCCCTTCTTCCTCTAGCCGGGACAAATGGTCCGCAACTTGGTTCTCACTTCCCCTCCGGTCCACTATTTCTAAGTCAAATTCTTGAAGAAGTAACACCCATCTCATCAATCTTGCATTGGAATCCTTTTTGGTCATTAAATATCTAAGGGCGGCATGGTCCGTGTGCACAATCACCATGGCCCCCATAAGATAGGGCCGAAATTTCTCCATGGCAAATACAATGGCCAATAACTCCTTCTCCGTCACCGTGTAATTCCGTTGAGCTTCATTCATAGTCTTACTTGCATAATACACGGGGTGGAACATTTTGTTAACCCGTTGACCCAACACCACCCCCACTGCAACATCACTAGCATCACACATTAGTTCAAAGGGCAAAATCCAATTAGGTGCTATTATGATAGGGGTAGTGGTCAACTTGTGTTTTAAGAGTTCAAAGGCCTCCATGCATTTTTCATCAAAAAAGAACTTCGCATCTTTCTCTAGTAGCTTGCACTGTGGATTCACAACCTTCGAGAAGTCTTTGATGAACCGCCGGTAGAACCCGGCATGCCCAAGAAAACTCCTCACCCCTTTGACAGAAGTAGGGGGAGGGAGCCTTGAAATCACCTCAATTTTCGCCTTATCTACCTCAATCCCATGTTCTGAAATCTTGTGGCCCAACACTATACCTTCTTCAACCATAAAATGACATTTTTTCCAATTGAGAACGAGGTTAGTTTCTTCACAATGAGCCAAGACTCTATCCAAATTCACCAAGCATTCATCAAAAGAGTCACCAACCACACTAAAGTCGTCCATAAAGACCTCCAATATGTCCTCCACCATATCGGTGAAAATAGCCATCATGCAACGTTGGAAGGTCGCCGGAGCATTGCACAATCCGAATGGCATCCGGGAGAAAGAAAAGGTACCATAGGGGCATGTAAAAGTAGTCTTCTCTTGGTCCTCCGGGGCAATTAAAATTTGATTGTAGCCCGAGTACCCATCCAAGAAACAATAGAATGCTCTCCCCGCAAGACGATCAAGCATCTGGTCGAGGAATGGCAAGGGAAAATGATCCTTGCGGGTCACCTTGTTGAGTTTCCGGTAGTCCATGCAAAATCTCCACCCGGTAATGGTTCGAGTGGGAATAAGCTCATTTTTGTCATTGGGCACCACCGTCATCCCTCCTTTCTTTGGCACACATTGGATCGGAGAAGTCCACGAACTGTCAGAGATTGGATAAACCACACCGGCGTCAAGCCACTTGATAACCTCTTTCTTTACCACTTCTTGCATCGCCTCATTGAGTCTTCTTTGATGTTCAAGGGACGGCCTTGCATCCTCCTCCAAAATGATCTTATGCATGCAAAATGCGGGGCTTATTCCCCTAATGTCCGCCAGAGTCCATCCTATTGCCCTTTTTCGCCTTTGAAGCACCTCCAAAGTGGCCTCAACCTGCAAGTTAGTAAGGCAAGAAGAAAGAATAACTGGAAGAGTTGAATTAGAGCCCAAAAATTCATACCTGAGGTGTGGAGGAAGTGGCTTCAACTACAACACCGGTAGCTCCTCAATGGATGGCTTAGTTGGTGGAGTTTTGCAATTTTCAAGATCCAAAGATAACTTCCTAGGCTCATATGAATATGAACCCATACCATGCAATGCATTCACGCACTCCACTCTACTAGCATCATCATCGACATCCATGTCAAGAAGTACGGCCTCAAGAGGATCTTCAACATTTATCATGGAACTTGTGTCATCCACTATCACAGATGTGACAATGTCCACAAGTGAACACACTTCCGTGCTATTGGGTTGTCTCATTGATTTGCAAACATGGAATACCACCTTCTCATCTCCCACTCGGAATGTCAACTCACCTGCCTCAACATCAACCAAAGCCTTCCCCGTAGCTAGGAAAGGTCTCCCAAGAATAATCGGCACTTCAAAATCCACTTCACAATCCAATATGACAAAGTCGGACGGCTATATGAATTTGTCCACCCGGACAAGAACGTCGTCAATTATACCCAAAGGCCGCTTCATCGACCGCTCCGCCATTTGAAGTCTCATCGAGGTTGGCCTAGGTTGCCCAATTCCCAAAGTCTTGAAGACTGAATATGGCATCAAATTAATGCTAGCCCCCAAGTCACAAAGGGCCTTAGCAAACTCCGCACTCCCGATAGTGTAAGGAATAGTAAAAGCTCCACAGTCTTCAAGTTTCGGGGCCATAGAATGCACTATCGCAGTAACTTGGTGCGTCATCTTTATTGTTTCACAATCCATGGAACGCTTCTTTGTGACCAAATCCTTCATGAACTTTGCATAGCCCGGCATTTGTTCAAGTGCCTCCACCAAAGGCACATTGATTGTAAGGCTTTTCATCATATCTATGAATTTTTTGAATTGATTGTCACTCTTTTGCTTTGCTAACCGCTGAGGATACAGTGGAGGTGGTCTAGGCAAGGGTGCCTTGGCTTTTGGCACCACCGGCTCCGGAATAACAATTATGTGCTCCCTAGACGGGTTCACGGCCTCTTGGGTTTCCACCTCGGCCTCATCAATATCTATTCTCACTTCCTTGTTCACATTTGTCTCAACCACATCTTCAACAATCAGAGGATCCACATCTTCTTGGAGCTCAACATCATCATTCACCACTCGATTTTCATTTGAGGCTTGCATATCACCACCTCTTCCGCTTCTCGTTGTGACTGCCATTACATGGTTGTTACCTCCCTTTGGGTTTACTACCGTATCACTTGGTAGTGCTCCCTTAGGTCGGGTATTCAACGCTTGAGAAATTTGTCCTATTTGCACTTCTAGGTTCCGGATAGATGTGTTATGTGAAGCCAATTGTGCATCCGAGTCTTGGTTCTTTTTCATAATCTGCTCGAACATCATCTCTATCCGCCCCATATCACTTCCGGAAGAACTAGACCCTTGGGATTGAAAGGGGGGTGGATTGTTTGGTTGTTGGAACATGGGGGGCCTTTGAAAGCCTTGCCCCCTACCACCATTATTCCACCCTCCTTGATTGTTATTGTTGTTGCTCCAATTATTGTTGTTCCCGTTCCAATTGCCTTGATTGTTACCTTGATTACCCCAATTGTTGTTCTGATTGTTGTTGTTCCAATTGTTACCGCCTTGTTGTTGGTTATTGTTATTCCAATTACCGCCGCCTTGTTGATTGCCCCAATTGCTTTGGGGACACCATTGTTGATTCCCTTGATTTCCTCTATTTCCTTGGTAGTTATTGACATATTGACATTCCTCACTTTGATCATCATAACACTCATTCGAATAACCACCACCCTCATTGTTGTTGTCAAATTGCTCACCATTACCTTGAGGTTGTTGTTGCTCTCTTTGCCTCCTTTTCAACATAGAGACACTCTCCATTGCATTGACTTGGCGCGGGTTTTGGACTTGTTGCAATTGCGCCTTCGCCAATTGATTCATAGTTGTTGTAAGCTCGGCAATAGCTTGGCCATGATCGTTCAATTCCTTGTGCAAATGGATGACCGTGGGGTCACCTTGGGGCACATTCGCTCGGCTTTGACATGCCAAAGACGTGTCGGCCATTTCATCAAGTACATCACATGCCTCTTGGTAAGAAAGTTTCATAAAGTTCCCTCCGGCCAATTGGTTCACAATGCACTGATTCGTGGTGTTGATGCCCCGATAAAAGGTTTGTTGTATCATCGCCTCGGTCATGTCGTTATTAGGGCACTCCTTCACCATTGTTCTATATCATTCCCATATCTCGTGCAAAGGTTCCATTGGCATTTGTTTGAAAGCTAGAATCTCATCCCGAAGAGCCGCCATATGACTTGGAGAAAAGAACTTGGCAATAAATTTTTCCGCCAATTCATCCCATGTGTGGATAGAATGATTTGGAAGCCTTTCTAACCAGTCCAACACTTTACCCCGAAGAGAAAACAGGAAAAGCCTCAATCTCAACGCATCCTCTGACATGTTTGTTTGTTTGCTGCCCCAGCATGTATCTACGAACCCCTTCAAGTGCTTGTATGCATGTTGATCGGAGGCGCCCGTAAAATACCCTCTTTGCTCGACCAAGGTCAACATAACATTTGTGATTTGAAAGTTCCCCGCCCGGATTCGGGGAGGAACAATGGCACTCGCATACCCTTGATTTGGGAGAACTCTTGGGACTGCTCTTGG
>NC_031989.1:28129530-28152126 GCF_001879085.1 Nicotiana attenuata
ATAGTGGTGACGCTTTGATATAATTGTAGCGTTTAAGAAGTGGGGAGTTAATATATATTGATGTGAAGGTGGAGTTATGGTTTGACATAAGTATGGAGTTTTGAATGTTAAAGTATATGTATTAAAGTGCTTAGGAAGGTGTAGTCACTCTTATATCTAAATGTATCCTACCCGTCCCTCAGCCTACATTACAATCAAATAAAGTCCTAGTTGATCCTAGACTGAATGAGCTCGATTAGTAGAGTAGTACAGTACGAGCAAGCCTATGGTGCATCTTTTGTGGCATATGAATGTTATTTCTGAGAGTGAGTGAATTCTTTCTATCTTGAGTTCCTAAGTGTTCTTAAATTTTATTGTGTGGGACTACTCCCGTTGGTTGTGTGAGGGCACTTGATTCATGAAGGAAAGGTAATGTCATTGACCTCTATGTTAGAGTAAGCGGGTGAGTTGCGAATAATGTGTGGTGCTTGTGAGTCAAATCTTGAGCTGAAGATGTTACACTCTTGTGCTTAGTCTATTTTAAATATTCTTGGTGTGATAAGTTCGGAGAATTGTTTAAAAAGGTCGTGTCTTTATAAAGTGTAGTTTGATTGCTCGAGGACGAGCAATGGTTTAAGTGTGGGGTATTGATGATAGGCTATAATTGCGTATTTTAGTCGCTTATTACACTCTAATTTACTGCACTTTAATTGAGTTTGAGCTTTAATCGCTAGTGTCTTGCACTAACTGTGTGTTTTATGCCTTGTAGGAGTGATTCCGAGCTATATAGATGTTATGGAATGAATTCAAGTGATTTGGAGCTTTGAAATCTGAGTAAAAGCCCAAGGATATAAGTCGGGATCATGTTTGGGGGTCAACGGATGATAGTTAGAGCGAACGAAGAATCGAGTAGGCATATTGTGCACTGTCTAGTAAAATAGATATAACTTTTTGTTCAGAACTCCATTTTGGCTCCACAATATATGGTTAGAAAGCTAACTCAAAAGGCTACAACTTTCATGTTTTACGTTTTTCCAAATTCCAAATGGAACATGGTGAAAAGTGCGCGCCCAGATGCGCAATCGCGCTAGTTTTAGCGCGCCCAGGACAGAAAGTTGGCCAACTAGCGCGGCCATTAGCGCGCCCAGATGCGCGACCGCGCTAGTCAAACCCGGGAAAAATGTCCTTTATCACATTGGAGAAGGTATAATTGTTTGGGGCCAACCCTACTTGGTATATATACATGAAAAAATGGTATTTTGAGAGAGGAGGACGTTTTTGAGAGGAAAACACAAGCACAGAGCCGCCGTGGAGGCCGGGTTTCATCTTTTCTTCCACCAAACTTAGTCTTTTTATGTTTCTTTGTATGATTTGTTGTTTTGCTACCATGTCTATGTGGAGCTAAACTTCACGTTCTAGGGTTGTGGTTCTTTCATGACTATTGTTATTCGGATATTGATTTTGATTTCTTAGTTTATCATATTGGTTTATTTATTCAATCCTGCACTTAGTTATTTGATTGCTTGATCACCAATTGAATACTATCCACGAATCTTGAATTGAACTCGAAAGTGGGAATTCTAGATTGCATATAGGATTGAGTAGAGCAAGTTCTGGAACCTGGGCATCGGGGAACAAATTCGCAATTAGGATAGACATATACCTAATTGCCTTGCTTGGTTGAAATACAGGAATTATAAATGCGTTCTTGTTGATTCTAACTCCATAGACATATAGGCGTTAGGTTAGCTTGAATAGGCGAGTAAGAACTCGACAGATTCTTATGAGCAATATTAACCCTGTCAACCAATAAACTCGATAAATTAGTTAGTCAATTTAATTGAAGAATACAATAGGAATGTTAGATAGCCCATAACCCTAGATTGTTTTCATAACATTGATATCATAAAAATCTGTTCTTTCTCTCTGTTAAAAGTTTATTATTTATATTCTTTATTTAATTAGTTTAGAACCAAATACTTCTAGGTTTAATTCTTGTTTAGATAATTAGTATAGTCCAATTTAGTTAATAGTTAATCACAAGTCCTCGTGGGTTCGACATCCGACTTTTAGTCACTTTATTACTTGACGACCGCGTATACTTGCGTGTGCGTTTGGCCGCAACAAGTTTTTGGCATCGTTGCCGGGGACTTAGAAATTAACTATTTTTCTAAATTGGACTTTTACTTTTATCTTTACAAATTTTTTTTCTTCTCTTTTTGTAAATATTTTTAATTTTATAACTATTTGACTATTCTCCTAGTGTGTTTCTAGTTCTCTCAACATGACATTTGGGAGGTCTGAATTTGAATATGGGAGTAAGGGTTGGTATTGGGACGTATATTCTCGATTATGCGAATATGCGGAACGACGTTGTCTTCTAACAACGTTGGTGAATGATTGGTCTAAGGAGAGAGACAAACTTGCACATAAAATTAATAATTTTGGCTTGGTTGTACATAACTTAGATGAAACTTTGAGTGCAAAGGTTGCTGCGTGTAACGGCCAACAATTTAATATTGAGCTGTGTGAAGCTGAAAAAAATCTTCTAGACCAAATTGAGAAGCCAAAACGAGAATACCAATCACTAGACCATATTTTTCTTGAGGATGCAAATATTGAGAAGAGTGCTCTAGAGTCATATGAGGGAGTAGATAACATTACTTTGGGAGACTTGAGTGTATGTAAATATGGGGATGCAAATAGTAGTAAAATTTATGAGTTAGGGCGCATTAGACCTCATTCCAATCATTTTTTCACATTGTGTTTAGATAGTAAGATAGTAATCGAGCCATCTGAGCCTATGGGGGAGTCAAAGGGTGAGTATGAGAGTGTCTATATTCTTGAATTTGTTGTGCCAAAAAGCAAAAATTACATTCCTCATCTAAAGGCCAAGAAGTGCAGAGTGAAAAAAAGTATTACTTGGCCTGGTTATCATTGTAGCCCCACCACTGGAGCATAGCCGCAGACTGGATGCCATGTTAGGGGTACAATTCATAAGTTCAAGGTGGAGGAAAAAGTGGTTCACGTCGTGCCGCGACGTTAAATTAGGCGCTTGTTTGGAGGCAACCCAACTTTACTGCTTCTTTTATATTTGATTTTTTTTCTTATTGTATTATTTTTGTAGTGTTATTTTATTTTGTAGGATTTGAGCATAGGGAGCAAAGCCATAGGAAGTGTGCAAAAGTGAGCCATGTGGTTGGAACTAAGTGTGGGGTGCCCGTACATAGGATCATACATGGGAGAAGTCTGAGTATCCCGTGAGCTGCTAATGCTTCAGCCTTTGGCCTACCAGGGAGTCTCTTTTACCCTCTTGTTATTTACAGTGTGCATTGAGGACATTGCACAATTTTAAGTGTGGGGTGAGGAGATTGTTTGGGTAATTTTTTGTGCTATCCTAGGTTAGTTGTAGTTCTTTCTAAGTGTAGTAGATTTTATGTAAAGAAAAAAAAATTTGAAAATTTCCCGACGATGGATCTCCTAGACAGTTTTCTTGAGGGATTAAAGTCTAAACTAAAAAACACAAAAATATGTCTTTTAGCTTTCTTTAGGCAGTTATAATCCCCCGTGATTTTTCTTTGTGCCTCGGTTCTTTTCCATGGGATGTAGTTTGAAACGGGTAGTAGTATTTTTTTTTATTTTTAGAGTAGATCAGAATTTAGGGAATAAATGGAGGAAGAAAGATGAGATTCCTAGGCGCCTTGACTTGTTTGATAGTAACATGTTATGCTTTCGCATGTGTAGTATCTTCCCTATGATTTGAAATTATTGATGATGCCTTGCTTAGTTGTATAACATGTTTTGTGACGCCTATTTCTCGTTTTCTTGACTTGTGTTCACTTTGTGCTTAATGCTTAATATCTTGTGGCTTTGTGAATACTTGCATTGCTTGAGGGTCGGAATGAGACCGTCCTTAGTGAGTCATGTGCCATGTGTGGTGACATTTTTGTGTAGTTCATGTATTGTACTTGTGTCTAGAACTTGCCCGGTTTGTGAGTCGAAGCGAAATTTTAGGTGATGCTCGGTTTGAAAAATAATTTTAGGCTTTCTTTGATCTTTTTGAGCTTAATTGCTTAACACAAATAAAATTTATCCCTAGTCAACCCTTTTGAGCCTATAGACTTTTATTTGGCACCCACATTACAAGCGTATACCCTTTTTATTCTTAATTAACATTGTTTTGATCCCTTTTCCTCTTAAAGCACTTTTAATTGTGAGTTGAACGCTAAAAGAAGTAAGAAGGAACTAAGCGTGGGGTGGCTTTTGAGTGGAACCAATAAAAGGAAGAAATGTGCACTTGTTTTCTAAAATAATACACCACTAGCGGAAATTTAGAAAAAAAAGAATAATCTGAAAAAAAAGAAAAAAAAATAGAGATGAATACATTGTTATCTTGTTCTTGATAGTGGGTATGAATTAATGTAGTGCTTAAAGAAGAAGGGAGCATTTTTGGGGTGATATTGTTTGTGAAAGTGAAGTGGATTGAAGAATTTATGCTTAAAGTTGATTATGTGATGTGTTAAAGTGCTTAGGATGGTTAGTCACTATTCCTAAATATATCCTACCCGTCCCTTATCCCACATTACAACCATGAAAAAGACCTAATTGATTTTAGATCGAGCGAACCTACATTAGTAGAGATTTACATTAAGGGCAAGCCTATGGTACCAATTACATGCATGTGACTTCTTTTGTGAGGGTGAGCGATTTTCTTTGATATATGTGAGCATGAGATTCGAATATGTGGATTGATTTTACTTTCTTTGCTTTGGTTTTGAGGGCACATGGTTTCACGAGGGATAGGTAACATTATTAGATTCTCTAGGATGTTGGTGTTAAAGCCATGAGTGCATTGTGACATTGAGTCGGTTTTTGAGGCTAGGATTGTTGTGAGCATAATGTCTTTGTTAGAATATTTTTGAAGAATGACATAAGTAAAGGGAAGTGTATGATGATTGCATATGCTAGAGTTTAATTGTTGCTATCAACCATAATCATTGGTGTAGTGTGCTTCGAATATGTGAAGTGCTCATAGATAGACTAAATTTTTGGTTGACTCGAGGACGAGCAACATTTAAGTGTGGAGCTTTACTGCACACTCTAATTACACTCTAATTTACTGCACTTTAATTGAGTTTGAGCTTTAATCGCTAGTGTTTTGCACTAATGGTGTGTTTTATGCCTTGTAGGAGTGATTCCGAGCTATGTAGATTTTATGGAATGAATTCAAGTGATTTGGAGCTTTTAATTCTGAGTAAAAGTTCATGGAATTAAGCCGGGATCGTGTTTGGGGGTTCAACGGATGATAGTTTGAGCGAACGAAGACTCGAGTAGGCATATTACGCACTGTCTAGTAAAATACACATAACTATTTTCTCAGAACTCCATTTGGGCTCCACAATATATGGTTGGATATATAACTCAAAGGGCTACAACTTTCATGTTTTACATTTTTCCAAATTCTAATCGGAACAGGGTGAAAAATTCGCGTCAATAGCGCAGTCGCGCTCAGGCCGCGCTCGTCAGGCAGAACACTGGGCCACTAGCGCGACCGCGCTAGTCAAACCCGGGAAAAGTGTCTTTTTTCACATTGGAGAAGGTATAATTGTTTGGGCCCAACCCTACTTGGTATATATACATGAAAAAACGGTATTTTGATGAAGAGAGGATGTTTTTGAGAGGAAAACACAAGCACAGAGCCGCCGTGGAGGCCGGGTTTCATCTTTTCTTCCACCAACTTAGTCTTTTTATGTTTCTTTGTATGATTTGTTGTTTTGCTACCATGTCTATGTGGAGCTAAACTTCACGTTCTAGGGTTGTGGTTCTTTCATGACTATTGTTATTCGGATATTGATTTTGATTTCTTCGTTTATCATATTGGTTTATTTTTTCAATCCTGCACTTAATTATTTGACTGTTTGATCACCAATTGAATACTATCTACGAGTCTAGAGTTGAACTCGAAAGTGGGAATTCTAGATTGCATATAGGATTGAGTAGAGCAAGTTCTTGAACCTGGGCATCAGGGAACGGATTCGCGGTTAGGATAGACATATACCTAATTGCCTTGCTTGGTTGATTTACAGGAATTATAAATGCGTTCTTGTTGATTCTAACTCCATAGACATATAGACGTTAGGTTAGCTTGAATAGGCGAGTAAGAACTCGACATATTATTATGAGCAGTATTAACCCTGTCAACCAATAAACTAGATAAATTAATTAGACAATTCAATTGAAGAATACAATAGGAATGTTAGATAGCCCATAACCCTAGATCGTTTTCATTACATTTATATCATAAAAATCTACTCTTTCTCTGTTCAAAGTTCATTATTTATATTCTTTATTTAATTAGTTTAGAACCAAATATTTCTAGGTTTAATTCTTGTTTAGATAATTAGGATAGTCTAATTTAGTTAATAGTTAATCACAAGTCCTCGTGGGTTCGACATCCGACTTTTAGTCACTTTATTACTTCACGACCGTGTATATTTGCGTGTGCGTTTGGTCGCAACAGTGCTCTACCCCACGCTCGTTATCTAGCGTGTAAGTCACCTCAACATAGCCATACGTTGTGAAATTCCGGGGTTTCATACCCTCAGGACAGCATTTAAAATCATTACTCACCTCAATCCGGCCCGAAATCTAGCTTGCAATTCCTTTGCCCTTCGAAACGACTTCCGAGTGCTCCAAATCTACCAAGTTCAGATTTTTATCATTAAATTATGCTAAAAGAATAAATTCCAATTGAAAAATATCGATTTTAAGCACAAAACCCAACCCCCGGGCCCGCGTCCCGGTACTGGACAAACTTTATACCAAAATGTTCTTCATCATCTCACGAGTCCGTACATATAAAGAACTCGAAAATCGGAGTTCGTTTGACCCCTCAAATCATCCCTGAAAGGTCTCATAATCTCAAGCCCTAACTCCACCTTTTTCTACTGATTTTCATGAATTTACACTGATATTTTCGTTCCTTAATCACAAATAATCAAGTTTTAGGGTCCAAAATCCTTACCTCAATGAAGAACAATGATTTCCTCTCTTCAAAATCGCCTCCAAGCTCTTTTCCCGTTCAAAAATGGTGTAAAACGGGTTCAAAGTCGCGGAACAGGTCTTTAAAACATTCTGCCCAGCTATTAAAATTCCTTCATCGCGATCGCGGGACAAACGTCGCGATCGCGAAGCACAAATCTTCAGCTCCCAAAATTTACTCTATGCGAACGCGATCAAGCCTATGCGAACGCGATGCTCAGACCTTATACACTACGCGATCGCGGACCAACTACCGCGTTCGCGAAGAACAAACTCCAAGCCAACACCCCTGGTCCACTTAACTCTATGCGAACACGACCACAACCCCGCGTTCGCGATGACCCAGCTCCTCACACTATGCGATCGCAACTCCTCCTTCACAAACGCATAGAACAAAATGGAATGCCCCTCAAAAAGCTCTACGCGATCGCGAGAGCCCCTACGCGATCGCGAAGAGTAAAACTTTGCAACAGCTGAACCTGCAAATCTGCAGCATCTCCAAGGCATGAAATGGTCCGATTGACCATCCGAAACTCACCCGAGGCCCCCGAGACCTCAACCAAAGGCGCCAACCTGTCCTAATACCTTATTCAAACTTGTTCCAACCTTCGAAACGCTCAAAACAACATTAAATCACCCAAAACACCTCGGATTCAAGCCTAAGTTTCTAAAATCTTCCGAATTCTGCTTTTGATCAAAAACCCAACCAAACAACGTCCAAATGACCTGAAATTTTGCACACACATCCCAAATGACATAACGAAGCTAATGCAACTTCCGGAATTCCATTCCGACCCCTATATCAAAACCTCACCTATCAACCGGAAAACGCCAAAAACTCCATTTTGCCAATTCAAGCCTAAATCTACTCAGGACCTCCAAAGCACATTTTGAACACACTCCTAAGTCCCAAATGACCTCCCAAAGCTATCCAAACCATCGGAACTCACATCCGAGCCCTCTAACACATAAGTCAACATCCGGTTGACTTTTCTAACTTAAGCCTTCTTAAAAGAGACTAAGTGTCTCAAACCTTCTCAAAACCTTTCCGAACCCGAGCCAACCAACCCGATCACATATAAAACCAATAATTAAGGCAAATAGAAGCAGAAATGGGGAAAATGGAGCAGTAACTCATGAGACGATCGGTCGGGTCGTCACATCCTCCCCCTCTTAAACAAACGTTCGTCCTAGAACGAGTCAATAAACGTACCTGAAACCTCGAATAGGTGAGGATATCTGCTCCGCATCTCCTGCTCGGTCTCCCAGGTAGCCTCCTCCACTGGCCGACCTCTCCACTGCACTTTCACTGAAGCTATGTCTTTTGATCTCAACTTCTGAACCTGACGCTCCAAAATAGCTGCCGGCTCCACCTCATAAGTCAGATCACCCTCCAACTGAACCGTGCTGAAATCTAGAACATGAGACGGGTCTCCGATATACTTCCGGAGCATAGAAACATGGAATACTAGGTGCACACCTGACAGGCTGGGTGGCAAGCAAGCTCATAAGCCACCTCCCCAATCCTCCGAGGTATCTCAAAAGGTCCAATAAACCGTGGACTTAATTTACTCTTCTTTCCAAACCTCATAACACCCTTCATGGGTGAAACCTTCAACAGAACCTTCTCAATCCAACCTCACGAACCGATTAGCCAAAGCCTGAACATTAACTGCAAGAGATCTCTCCGCAACTGGAATATACGCCAAACTCCCCATACTCACCACCTTTCGGCTCAAAGCGTCGGCCACTACATTGGCCTTCCCCGGGTGATATATTATAGTAATGTCATAATCCTTAAGTAACTCCAACCATCTCCGTTGCCTCAAATTGAGATCTTTCTTATTGAACAAGTGTTGCAGGCTACGATGATCAGCATACACCTCACAAGACACACCATACAGATAATGACTCCAGGTCTTCAACGCGTGAACAATGGCAGCCAACTCCAGGTCGTGAACATGGTAGTTCTTCTCATGAGGCTTCAACTGACGAGAAGCATAAGCAATAACTGTACCCTCCTGCATCAGAACACACCCAATACCAACTCTCGAAGCATCACAATATACGGCATAAGAACCCGAAACTGATGGCAATACTAGCACTGGAGTTGTGGTCAAGGCAGTCTTGAGCTTCTGGAAACTCTCCTCACATTCATCAGACCACTGAAATGAAACACCATTCGGAGTCAAATTGGTCAAGGGCGATGCAATAGACGAGAATCCCTGAACAAACCGGCGATAATAACCCGCCAAACCAAGAAAACTGTGAATCTCCGTAGCAGAGGACGGTCTGGGCAAACCCTGAACCGCCTCTATCTTCTTCGGGTCCACCTGAATACCCTCGCTGGACACCACGTGCCCCAAGAAAGCCACTGAGCTGAGCTAGAACTCACATTTGGAGAACTTTGCATAAAGCTTCTCCTCTCTCAATCTCTGCAACACCATTCTCAAATGTTCCGCGTGCTCCTCCTGACTTCGTGAGTATACCAGAATGTCATCAATGAAGACTATGACAAACGAGTCGAGATACGGCCGGAACACACTGTTCATCAAATGCATGAACGCTGCTGGGGCATTGGTTAGCCCAAAAGACATCAACAAGAACTCATAATGACCATATCGGGTCCTGAAAGCTGTCTTAAGAATGTCCGAGTCCCTGATCTTCAACTGGTGATAACCTGAGCGGAGATCGATCTTAGAGAATACTCTCGCTCCCTGAAGCTGGTCGAACAGATCACGATGCGAGGCAAAGGATACTTGTTTTTAATTGTTACCTTATTCAATTGCATGTAATCAATGCACATTCTCATTGTGCCATCCTTCTTCTTCACAAAGAGAACCGGCGCACCCCACGGTGACACGCTAGGACGAATGAACCCCTTTTCCACAAGTTCCTGAAGCTACTCCTTTAACTCTTTCAGCTCCACTAGTGCCATACGATATGGTGGAACAGTAATGGGCTGAGTGCCTGGCACCAGGTCGATACCAAAATCTATATCCCTGTCCGGTGGCATACCCGGCAGGTCTGCAGGAAATACATCGGAAAAATCTCTCACAACTGGAACAGATTCAATACTGGGAGTCTCTGCACTGACATCCCTCACAAAAGCTAGATATGAAAGACAACCTTTCCCAACCATGCGCTGGGCCTTCAAGAAAGAAATCACTTTGTTGGGAACATAATCGGTCGAACCTCGCCACTCAATCTGTGGCACACCAGGCATAGCCAAACTCACTGTCTTAGCATTATAGTCCAGAATAGCCCGGCACGGAGATGACCAGTCCATGCCTAAAATAACATCGAAGTCCACCATACATAACAATAACAAGTCTACTCGGGTCTCCAGACCCCCAATAGTCACAACACACAACCGATACACACGGTCTACCACAATAGTATCGCCAACCGGCATAGAAACATGAATAGAAGAAACAAGGGACTCGCAGGGCATATCCAGATAATGGGCAAAATAAGACGACACATAAGAGAAAGTAGAGCCAGGGTCAAATAACACAGAAGCATCCCTGCGGCAGACTGAGATAATACCTGTAATCACCGCATCTGAAGCAACCACATCAGGCCTAGCTGGAAGTGCATAGAAGCGAGCCTGGCCACCTCCGGATCGACCTCCCCCTCTTGGGCGACCCCTAGATGATTGTCCCCCACCCCTAGCTGGCTGGGTGGGTGGTGAAGTGGCTGGGGCTGAGGCTGATGACCGACCCCTCTGCTGAGAACGACGAGGGCACTGCCTCCACAAGTGGCCCATCTCTCCACACTCATAGCAACTCCCGGGTGCTGGAGACGGGGACTAATGGGAGCCCCTAGCACTGGTATGACTAGCAGACGCCCCTGGCATGGAAGAATCCTGAACCGAAGGAGCATGGGAAGAACCCTGGGCTGGAAGTGCACTAAGTGAAGAATGGCCCTACTAAGAACCGTGAGAACTGTGGCCTGAAGATGCCCCACGATAACCTGGGCGAGCTGACTGACCATGTCGGAACTGTCGGCCTCTGCGTGCTGAAACTGGCCCCTCGAAAGAGCACCCCATAACTACCATGACCACGAGGCCTCTTGGCCTCCCTCTCTTCATGCTCCTGGAGACGAAAGGACTCAATCTCTCGAGCAATATCCACAACCTCCTCAAATGTAGCACCTGACACCCTCTCCCTAGTCATGAGAACCCGAAGCTGGAAAGTGAGGCCATCAACAAACCTCCTGATCCTCCCTCTCTCTCAGTAGCAACCAGCCAAATAGCATGTCGAGCCAACTCTGAGAACCTCATCTCATACTGGGTAACTGTCATCTCCCCCTGTCGTAGCTGCTCGAACTGCCTCCGCACCTCCTCCCTGCGGGACTGTGGGACATACTTCTCCAGAAATAGGGCGGAGAACTGCTGCCAAGTCAGAGGTGCCGAACCAGCAGGCCTACGCCTCTCATATGCCTCCCAATAAGTGAAGGCAGCTCCGGTAAATTGGAAGGTCGTAAATGCAACCCCGCTGGTCTCCAGAATATCCGCAGTGCGAAGAATCCGCTGACATCTGTCTAAGAAACCCTGGGCATCCTCGCCCTCTGCACCACTGAAAGTAAGAGGCTGAAGTTTGCCAAACCTCTCCAATCTACACTGCTCATGCTCCGGCATAACAGGAGCTACATAACCCTGAACAGGTGCCACCGGCTGGGCTAGTGGTGCCTCCGGTATCTGCACTCCCTGGACCACCGGATCGGGTGTACGGGCGGCGGGAGTCTGAGAGCCTCCCCCTGCCTGAGAAGTAGCTTCGGCATTAGAGACCGCGACCGCCTGAGCAAGGCTAGTACATACTGTCAATATCAGAGCCAGAGTCTCCTGAAGACCCGGAATCACAATGGGCACAGCTGGTGCCTGAGCTAGTGCTGCTGGAGCGTCCACCACTGGGACCTGACCCTGAACTGGGGCGGCTGGTGGGACCTGACCCTGAACTGGAGCTTCGGCATTAGAGACCGCGACCGCCTGAGCAAGGCTGGTACATACTGTCAATATCAGAGCCAGAGTCTCCTGAAGACCCGGAATCACAATGGGCACAGCTGGTGCCTGAGCTAGTGACTGCTAGGAGTCGTCCACCACTAGGACCTGACCCTGAACTGGGGCGGCTGGTGGGTCTGCAGGTGCTGTCCCAGCTGCTGCGGGGGCTGTACCTCTGCCCCTACCACGTCCTCGGCCATTTCCTCAGCCTCTAGTGGCTCCCGCTGGTGGTACTGGTGGTCGTCCGTCCTGACCGGTAGAGCGTGTCATCACCATCTGTGAAAAAAATAGGATAAAAGAAGTTTTGTATCCGGATCAACATCTACGCACGACAAAAATTTCAAGAATATGGAATTTTCATAAAAGTTCTGCAGCCTCTCGAGGATAAACACAGACGTCTCAGTACCGATCCGTGAGACTCTACTAAACTTGCTCATGACTCGCGAAATCTATCTTGCAATGCCTTTGCCCTTCAAAACGACTTCCGAGTGCTCCAAATATGCCAAGTTCAGATTTTTATCATTAAATTATGCTAAACGAATAAATTCCAATTGAAAAATATCAATTTTAAGCACAAAACCCGAAATCGGTCAAAACCCGACCCCCGGGCCCGCGTCCCGGAACTGGACAAACTTTATACCAAAATTTTCTTCATCATCTCACGAGTCCGTATATATAAAGAACTTGAAAATCGGAGTACGTTTGACCCCTCAAATCATCCCTGAAAGGTCTCATAATCTCAAGCCCTAACTCCACCTTTTTCTACTGATTTTCATGAATTTACACTGATATTTTTGTTCCTTAATCACAAATAATCAAGTTTCAGGGTCCAAAATCCTTACCTCAATGAAGAAAAATGATTTCCTCTCTTCAAAATCGCCTCCAAGCTCTTTTCCCGTTCAAAAATGGTGTAAAAAGGGTTCAAAGTCGCGGAACATGTCTTTAAAACATTCTGCCCAACTATTAAAATTCCTTCATCGCGATCGCGGGACAAACGTCGCGATCGCGAAGCATAAATCTTCAGCTCCCAAAATTTACTCTATGCGAACGCGATGCTCAGACCTATACACTATACGATCGCGGACCAACTACCGCGTTCGCGAAGAACAAACTCCAAGCCAACACCCTTAGTCCACTTAACTCTATGCGAACGCGACCACCTCCCCGCGTTCGCGATGACCCAGCTACTCACACTATGCGATCGCGAATCCTCATTCGCGAACGCATAGAACAAAATAGACCGCCCCTCAAAAAGCTCTACGCGATCGCGAGAACCCTTACGCGATCGCGAAGAGTAAAACTATGCAACAGCTGAACCTGCAAATCTGCAGCATCTCCAAGGCATGAAATGGTCCGATTGACCATCCGAAACTCACCCGAGGCCCCCGGGACCTCAACCAAAGGCGCCAACCTGTACTAATACCTTATTCAAACTTTTTCCAACCTTCAAAACGCTCAAAACAACATTAAATCACCCAAAACACATCAGATTCAAGCCTAAGTTTCTAAAATCTTCTGAATTCCGCTTTTGATCAAAAACCCAACCAAACCACGTCCAAATGACCTGAAATTTTGCACACATATCCCGAATGACATAATGAAGCTACTGCAACTTCTGGAATTCCATTCTGACCCCTATATCAAAATCTCACCTATCAACCGAAAAACGTCAAAAACTCCATTTAGCCAATTCAAGCCTAAATCTACTCCGGACCTCCAAAGCACATTTTGATCATACTCCTAAGTCCCAAATCACCTCCCGAAGCTATCTGAACCGTCGGAACTCACATCCGATCCCTCTAACACATAATTCAACATCCGATTGACTTTTCTAACTTAAGCCTTCTTAAAAGAGACTAAGTGTCTCAAACCTTCTCAAAACCTTTCCGAACCCGAGCCAACCAACCCGATCACATATAAAACCAATAATTAAGGCAAATAGAAGCAGAAATGGGGAAAACAGAGCGGTAACTCATGAGACGACCGGCCGGGTAGTCACACAAACTTCCCAAAACAAACACTGATTTCAGCAGACTTGAATAAGTCTGAAACACAT
Organism: Nicotiana attenuata; assembly: GCF_001879085.1. Classification (NCBI taxonomy): domain Eukaryota; kingdom Viridiplantae; phylum Streptophyta; class Magnoliopsida; order Solanales; family Solanaceae; genus Nicotiana; species Nicotiana attenuata. The sequence continues at coordinate 28,143,609 of NC_031989.1, forward strand.
CTAATTTAGACTGAACTTTCTACTGTGATAACCCCAACAGTCCGTACATACAAACAGGATTTCAAACTCATTTACAAACCAAACGACTAAGTAACAGCACTTGTCCAGCTTACAAACAGAACTTAAAGCTATCAATCGAATTGAACAAATAAAACACATGAAGCAAACTTATATGGATTACAGAATAACGTGGAATTAAGAGTATAGATGTAACATTCAATAAAAAAACAATGTATCACAAATTTCGACTCAAGAGCATAGATGCAAATCCCTTTCATTTCATATGTCCATGAAGTCTAGAGAGTACCTGATTACAGCAGCAAAACAACAAAGGAATGAGCTCGAAATTAAGAAGAGGACAACAGCAAGGTATTAGCAACAAAGAGGCACAACCCACAGTCAGTTTTACACCATTTGAATCCAGATTGACACCATTCTTTCGAGTTTTCAAAGAAATTCTGATTATAGGGAACTCAAAGAACAAAACCAAGCAAGTTTCAAATAATTTCTAGTATTTCTTGGAGTCTAAAAATGCTCAGCCATTTTCTAACTTTTTCCAGCTTTCTAATCTCTAAAATCTAACTTGAAAATGAAGAAACCTACGTTTTATAGAGAAACTTTAGGGCAGCAGAAATGGTTCAAAATTTTACCCATTACCCCTTTTTGATTTTCATTCTTTTAACTTTATACCCCAATTTTCTAACCTGTTTGTCAAACTACACCCAAACCCCACCTTCCAAGAAGTTTTCAAATCAGTTATACAAGATTCCCCTAAACTAAAAATCCTAAACTAACCTTTAAACCTCCATTATTTACCCTCAGCAGACCACATGGGTCAAGTCTGATCCAAGACTCAAACCAAAAATGAATGGGCTTCCCTCGAAACTAGGTCAGAAATGACCCCCAAAGCCCAATCAAATGGCCAACCCAAATCAGAAATCAATTCAGTGATTTATGAAAAGCAGAAGAAGAACAACTTAAATGATTTCAAAACCAAAAGCTTGTCTGAATGACTAATTTTTTAAACTAACATAAATAAACTAGAACTATACTAAATGACCAAGTCAAAACAAAACCTAATTAAACTAATTATAAGACTAGAACATGAAGGACTCTCAGATTAATATAATTAAGCTAATGGACTAAAACAAAAATCAGAACCTAGATAACATGCATAACAGCTAAGCAGGCAAATGAATAACCCAAACCAAAATCAACGAACAACCCTTAAATTAGGAAAAGAAACAGGAAAACAAATGGAACAAATACGACCACAAATCAATCCAAAACGAAAGACCTAGGTTTGAACCTTTATTAATTTTCAGTCAGAAGAAAAACTACTAAAAGAAAAGGAGAAGAAAAGAAGGGGAATAGAAGGTGAATCAAGAGAAACGGACAGAAAATAAAATGAAAGAAAACTTACCTAATTAACTTGAAACCAACACTGAATGCTCCGATTTAAACAAAACCAATGCTAATCGCTTGTTCTTTGTCAAGAACAAGCGAACAACATTAGTTTTGCGTTAAATCAAACTCCAAAACTTGACAACTCAAAGGTATAGGTCTTGCATGCTATAGATTCGAGGGTAAGGTAATTTTGGGGGTTTAGGGCTTCGACCTTAGATCTGAAATTTGAACAGATGGAGAAGTATTTGAGGGAAGTGGTTTTGGGGTTTAGGAAGAGGAAGGTACAGGGGTGATATGGTGTTAATTTTGGGCCGATTGAGCTACGCCGCCGGCCGGTGGAGACTGAGGATTTTTAGGCGGCGGGTGTTTTAGGGTTTAGAGTCTCTGAGGTTAGAGACGAAGAGTGAGGAGAGATGAAACGGTGGGGGGGGGGGGGGGTAAGGCCGTTTGGACACTTAAATATATTTAGATATACCAGTTCCCAGCCGTTCGATGAGTGGAAATCAACGACTGGGATGAAGAGTCTCAAAACGGTGTCGTTTGCTCATAATGGGGATTTCGACCGGGTATGGGGTGGAGTTGGGCTGGATTGAACGGGTCTTTTGGGGAAAATTGGATTGGGGCCTGGGGAAATTTAATTAAAATAGCCCAAAAATCAGCCTTCCTTCATTTTCTTTTCTTTTCCTTTTCAATTTCAAATTTCCTTTTCTTTTCAAATTAAAATTAAAACCTAATTAACTCTTAAAACTAAATTAATTTACCAAATTAAGCTAATTACTAGTCATAGTATTTACAAAAATTAAATAACTCCTAAATTAAAAGAAAAACTATAAAATTCAAAAATTTAAAATTTAAAATGCAAAATGAGTTATTTTTTGTGATTTTTTCAGTTTTGTAAAACAACTAATTTACTAATTAACCTTAAAATGTAAAAATAAATCCTAAATGCAAATGCAATGTATTTTTGTATTTTCATGAATTAAATATAATTAAACATGCACAAAAAAATACAAATAATTAAGAAAATTCTACAATAATTCCTAAAATGGCAAACAAATAAAAGGAAAATCTAATTCTTTGGGATTTTGTATTAGTAATTCATGTGGGGCAAAAATCACGTGCTCACACTCTTGTGATGGTAATTCTGCTTGTTTGTTGGTATTTTGCTTTGGGATGTAAATAGCTTGTGTCTTTTTTGTGTTATTCTGATGATTCCTTTGAAGTTTCTTTTCTTTTGAGTCTTTCAATCTTATTTGAAGGTTGATTCCCTTTGATTTGGTGCATCTTTTCTTGTTGTTCTCCTGTGTCTTGATTGGTGTTACTGTGATCCTGCTCCACTTGCTGTTGCTGCATACCTTGATTAGGATGTTGTGGTGGTAGTTTAGCTCCAGTTGATCCTGTAGTTATATCTGGGTTGTTCTCTGCCAGGGCAGAGGAACTAGCTAGCCTTTTCTGCATCTCTTCCTCTTTCAGCCTTTTGGGTCAGGCATGAGATAGGTGACCAAGGTGTTTGAAATAAGAACAGTACTCGGGCAAGCTCTCATATTGGACCTCCAACCATATGCCATCACCATTTACATCTTGGTCCTCATCAAAACCAAGCCATACATGAGAGGGCCTATCTTTTGTAACACTACCTCTGGTCTTTTGAAATGATGCTAAATCGAAAAATAGTTCCTTGCCTACTGAAGATAATAGGGGGGTGAGGTTTTCCATATAATAGAAATGCCATGGGAGTTCAGGTACCACCACCCATACAAGTACAATGGGAGAATCTTCATTTGGATTAAATAGTAGAGACCAAGCATCCAGTTTCATCATCTGACCTTGAATGTACATGTAGCGCTTGTTCCAAATTGTTGCATGGTCATACTCATTGTCTAAATCAATGTACACTATTTTGGATTTGAAATGAGCAATCTTCACTCCACCTTTGAGCTCTGTCTGAGTAATGAAGCTTCTTCTAATAAATTGAACTGTGTCCTTGAGGACAAGCAAATGGGGGTCGTCATACTGACGCCCTATGATACGATCATATAGAGAAGACCGAGAAACCACACAAGCCAAAACTCGACTCGGCTCCGAAACATCCAATCTAACAAACTGATTGGCCAAGGCCTGGACGTCCAATGTTAAAGGCCTCTCCGCTACCGCTAGATATGTTAAACTGCCCAAGCTCTCTGCCTTTCGACTCAAGTCATCATCCACCACATTGGCCTTCCTGGGATGATATAAAGTGGTGATATCATAGTCCTTAAGCAACTCTAACCATCTCTGGTGCCGCAAGTTAAGATCCTTCTGTTTGAACAGATGCTGTAAACTCCGGTGGTCAGAATAAACCTCACAACGGACACCACACAAGTAGTGCCTCCAAATCTTCAAGTCATGAACAATAGCTGCTAACTTGAGGTTATGGACAAGATAATTCTTCTCATGTACCTTTAGTTGTCTAGACGCATAGGCAATCACCCTACCGTCTTGCATCAAAACCACATCGACGCCAACACGTGACGCATCACAGTACATAGTGTAAGACCCCGAACCCGTAGGTAATACCAACATTGGGGTTGTAGTTAAACCTGTCTTGAGCTTTTGAAAGCTCTCATCACACTCCTCGGTCCATCTGAACGGAGCACCCTTATGGGTCAATCTGGTCATAGGTGCGGCAATTGATGAGAAACCCTCTACGAATCGGTGGTAATACCCTGCCAAACCAAGAGAACTCCGGATCTCAGTAGCTGAAGATGGTCTGGGCCAACTGTGCACAGCTTCAATCTTCTTCAGATCTACCTTGATCCCCTCGACACTACATGCCCCAGAAACGCCACCGAATCAAGCTAGAATTCGCACTTTGAAAATTTTGCATACAACTTCTTTCTCTCAAGGTCTGGAGCACAATCCTCAAATCCTGCTCATGATCCTCCCAGCTCCGGAAGTATATCAAGATGTCGTCAATAAACACAATGATGAATGAGTCAAGATAGGGTTGGAATACACTGTTCATCAAGTCTATGAATGCTTCTGGGGCATTGGTCAGCTCAAATGACATCACAAAGAACTCGTAATGACCATACTGAGTCCTAAAGGCAATCTTCGGAATATTCGGATCCCGAATCTTCAACTGATGATAGCCTAACCGCAAATCAATCTTTGAGAAAAATCTGGCACCCTATAGCTGATCAAATAGGTCATCAATGCGTGTCAATGGATACTTGTTCTTCACTTTAACTTGGTTCAACTGTCGATAATCAATACACATGTATATAGAACCATCCTTCTTTATTACAAACAAGACCGGAGCACCCGAAGGTTACACACTAGTCCGAATGAAGCCCTTATCAAGCAACTCATGCAACTGCTCTTTTAACTCCTTCAGCTCCGCTAGGGCCATACGATATGGTGGAATAGAAATGGGCTGAGTTCCCGGCAATAAATCAATTCCAAAATCGATGTCCCTATCAGGCGGCATGCCCGGAAGATTTCCCCGAAATACATCTGGATAGTATCTCACGACCGGAACTGAATTAACGATAGGAGTATCAACACTGACATCTCTCATAAAGGCTAGATATGCCTCGCACCCTTTCCCAACCATCTGTTGTGCCTTAAGGAAGGACACCACCCTGCTAGGAACATAGTCCAAAGTACCCCTCGACTCCAACCGTGGCAAACCTAGCACAGCCAATGTCACTGTCTTGGCATGACAATCAAGAATAGCATGATAGGGCGACAACTAGTCCATGCCCAAAATAACATCAAAATCTACCATACTGCGCAATAATTGGTCAGCTCTGGTCTCAAAACCACAAGAACGACTAAACACGACAGATACACATGGTCAACAACAATGGAATCTCCCTCTAGCGTGAACACATAGACAGGAGAACTCAAGGAATCACGGGATACACCCAAATATGGAGCAAAGTAAGATGATACATAGGAATAAGCAGAGATCAGATCAAATAAGACTGATGCATCTCTATGACAAATCGGAACAATACCTATGATAAATAAGTCGGAGTCAACCACCTCCGTCCTAGTCGGAAGAGCATAACATCTAGCATGGCCTCTCCCTCTAGGGCGACCCCTACCCGCCCAACCTCCACCTCTAGCTGGCTGTGCAGTTGGAGTGGCAGTTGGTGCGATAACCATAACTTGAGAAGCCCAAGGACCATGTGGAATACATGGAGCCTGAATGGTCTGTGGAGGTGCACCCCTCCTGTCTGGGGCAATCCCTCACCATATGACGAGTGTCACCACTCTCAAAACAAGTTCTCGGAGGACGTGGCTGCTGAGACTGGCTCGGGCCTGGTCGGCTAGACTGACCGCTGAAACTACCTCGTGTAGGAGGTTCATAGACAGTGGCGGTGCATAATGGGCAACCTGAGACCTGGGAGTGGCCAGAATACCGCTGGAAGCTGGAAGTGCTGAATGAAGAGGACGGCTCACATAGCCTCTACCATGACGGGCTGCAACTGGGGCACGGGCAACACTATATGTGTCAGAATCCCGAGGTCTCTTGTCCTCCCTCTCCTCTCTCCCAGCCCCACATACCCTCCAATCTCCAAGCGATCTCCTCAACCTGCTAGTATGGGGTATCAGTCTCCAACTCCCGAGCCATGTTGAATCTAATACCATGGTTGAGCCCCTCGATAAATCGACGAACTCGCTCATTAATTGTGGAGACTAAGGCTGGTGCATGTCTGGACAACTCGCTAAACCTGACAGCATACACTGATACGGTCATAGCACCCTAGCGCAACTGCTTAAACTCCGTGCACCATGCATCACGAAGGCTCTAGGGCACAAACTCACTCATGAACATCTCTAAGAATTGAGTCAATGTGAGTGAAGCTGCCTCGGCCGGGATACCAGACTCGTACGCTCGCCACCTCTAATGAGTCACATTCACCACCTCCCTTAAGCTGGAACGCAGTGAAGGAAACCCCACTTGACTCCATAATACCCATAGTATGGAGGATATTGTGGCACTCCTCAAGAAAACCATGTGTATCCTCTGAAGCTAAGCCGCTGAAAGTAGGAGGGTGGTATTTTTTGTTCCTCTAGAGCTAGAGCTGCTCCCCCTCTGATGATGCTGCCCTAACCTCGGGCTGAATTGGGACAGCCAGCTGCACTAGTATGACCTCTAGGACCTGGTCATCCTGGACCCACTACTCTAGGCTACGGGCGGCGGGAGTCTGTACTCCTCCTCGGGGCTGATATGTGGAAGGAGCAAGTGGAATCAACCCTGCCTGGGCTAGAGTGCCAAACATGCTCAAAAACTAGGTAAGGGTCTCCTGAAGTGCAGGGGTAGTAACAGGCGTCTCAGGTGTCTGCCCTCCAACTGGAGCTACTGGTGGCTCCTCTATAGCAGCTCGAGCAGGTACTCTGGCTGCACCACGTGCTCGTCCTCGGCCTTTTTCTCGACTCCGACCTCTCGCGGCTCTAGCAGGGGGCGGGGGTGTCAAATCATCAAATATGCGTCCTCACCATTTATGAGAGAATAGAAAGATAGAGATTTAGAATTTCAAAGTCAACAAATTCGCACGATAAGGAATCAAAAAAGTGAAGATTTTCCTTACAATTCCATAGTCTTCTGAAGATAAGTACAGACATCTCCGCACTGATCCACGAGACTCTACTTAACATGTTTGTGACTCATAACACCTACGAACCTAGAGCTCTGATACTAACTTGTCACGGCCCCAATTTTCCTTCGTCGGATGTCGTGATGGAACCTAGTCTCTAAGACCTGGTAAGACTAACATACATGCAATATTAACTGAGAATTTATAAAGAACCCCTTCAAATAACTCAACCACTATCATATAAAGAAACTTTGTAACTCAACAGAAACACAACTTCCCAAAATCCGGCGAATACAAGTCACAAGCTCTATAATATGGTACTGAACATCCCTATACATTAGTGTCTATAAAAGGATAAGAAAGAAAATAGACTAGATAGAGGGTGACTTTGAGGCTTGCGAACGCCGGGAAGATATACCTTGAAGTCTTCGAACTAGGCTCGTCTCACTGTTTCCTGGACTGGTAGGGGGTACCTGGATCTGCACAAAAAGATGTGCAAAAGTGTAGCATGAGTACGCCACAATAGTACCCAGTAAGTGCCAAGCCTAACCTCAGTACAGTAGTGACAAGGTCAGGTCAAGGCCCTACTGGAATAAATAAGAAGTTGGAAAGGTATATAACAGTAAAGTAATGATAGCAATAGAAATGAGACAATAAAGAAATACACCAAGAATAGCTACATTGAACTAAGACAAATAATGCATTACGGAAGGAAAACAAGGAATGCTATGATACGGGACAAAGCAACAAAATACAAGTGAAGTAATAGAAAAGTATCGACAAGAATCACTACAGATGTACCGCCTCGTAGTCTCAAATCACAAAACATTTCACAATCTTTCCTTATATCACCGCGGGAGCCTTACATTTAGTTTTGAAAGTCATTTTTCTCGAAATAGCTTCCCTCATTTTAGCCCACCTTACTACACCGCGTGGCTTCAAGTAGTTCCCCTACTAGCAACACGCGTATCGAGCCCACCTTATCTCACCGCATGCATATCAATATCCCAACGTATCATAAATAGCACCTCAAGTGTCCAATATCACAACTTGCCAAGAAACCAACAACAATAGTATTTTCACTACAATTAGTTCATGGCTACACCACAATATGCACAAGAGTCTCACAATAACAAACGGAAGTGAAAAAACTCAACAAGAATAGTGTTTCACAACTTTAAAACTTTGTCTCAATGTAAATCACGGCCTTTATAACTCAATACCAATTTCAACAACAAGATATTCCAAAAATAACAACTTCAAGTAAAGAACTCAACGGTTAAGTAAGGAATAAGGAATAGAGGAAACAATACTTCAACTAAACAAGTAACTAGAGAATGTGAAGATAGACTAATAACGATGATTATAACATGGTAAGGTAACTCAATTAAGGCATGAAATGAATCTACGTAGATAAGACCGGTAAATTTCCATATTTAGCCCGTGTACGCACTCGTCACCTTGCGTACACGGCTTTCACATATCACAATTAACATAAACCAACACCAATCCTAAGGATAATC
>NC_031989.1:28152146-28181870 GCF_001879085.1 Nicotiana attenuata
CTACGAGTACTATCCCTCCCTTCCCCCCCTCCCCCCCCTCCCCCCCCCCCGCCCCACCCACAAAGTTAGGCAAGACACTTACCTCAAAACACGCAAACTCAATCCACTAATAAGCCTTTTCCTCGATTATCCAACTCTGAACGGCTGGAATCTAGCCAAACGAACTTCATACCATAAATATAAACTATAGGAAACTATTCTGAACAATAAAGTTATGTTCTTTAAAAAGAAACAAAAAGTCAACGAGTCCAACCATACAAGAATTACTTAAACCCGACCTCAAATCGCCTTTCAAAATCCCAAAATTTAGTCTAGGAAGTTTTCACAATTTTTCCCCAAATTTCCAACTCAAATCACTAATTAAATGATGAAAATAACAATGGATTCGTGTAATATAATCAAAATCGAGTTTGAATCTCTTACCTCGATGAATTTCTTGAAACTCTCTCAAACAATCGCCATAAACCAAGCTCTCTAGGTCCAAAAATGAATAATGAAATCAAAACCCTGAACTTATCCCTTTTCTGCCCAGTGATTCTGCATTTGCGGCCACCTAGTCGCATCTGCGATGTCGCACCTACGGAAAAACCATTGCAGGTGCGATTCCAGCTTATGTCACGAATATCCGCTGATGCGGACCAAACGCGCTTATGCACTTCCGCTTTTGCGGACAATACGCGCTTCTGCAGACGTTGTCCGTTTTTGCGATCCCAAGCCTTCCTGGCCATATCCGTTTCTGCGATGCATTCCCCTCATCAGCGAATACGCTTCCGCGGAACATGGACCGCACCTGCAATCCCAGCTGGTCATGACAAAATTCGCTCCTGTGACGCCGCACCTGTGACCCAAAATGCGCAGGTGTGGTTGCACCAGTCATAGCAAAACTTCAACAATGCATAAGGTCCAAAATTGTTCCGGATTCAATCCGAATCACGCTCGGATGCTCCCCAGACCATGTCCGAATATACCAACAAGTTCTAAAACACATAACGGACCTACTCAAGGCCAAAAATCATATCAAACAACATCGATTCTACGAATCGTAACCCAATTCAAGCCTATTGTAATATGAACTTCTGAATCCCAAAGCTAATACTGATTCATACCTAAACAATTCTGATTGACTTTAAATTTTGTACACAAGTCATAAATGACATGACGGACCTATTCTAATTTCCGAAATCGGAATCCGACCCCCCCCCCCCCCCGATATCAATAAAGTCAACTCCCGATCAAACTTTCTAACCTTCCGAACCTTCAACTTTCTAACTTTCGCCAATTCAAGCCGAAATGACCTACGCACCTCCAAATAAACATCAGGGCATGCTCCTAAGTCCAAAATCACCATACGAAGCTATTGGAATTGTTAAAACTCCATTCCGGAGTCGTCTACACAAAAGTCAAACTACGGTCAACTCTTCCAACTTAAGCCTCCAACTTAGGGACTAAGTGTCCCATTTCTCTCCGAAACTCACTCGCAACCAAAACCAAACACCTAGACAAGTCACATAACCATAATACAACATAGAGGAGGGAATAAATAGAGAATCGGGGCTAAAATACTAAAAGCGGCCGGCCGGAACATTACATGTGCCCCGTGCAATTTTTACAAAACTATTGCCGCTTCCAAATATGTTTTTTTGTAACTTACGCCTTCTTTTTATTTGTTTGGCTCAAATGGGATGCACTTACTTCATTTTGGTTAGTCAGCTTTATAAATGTATTAGTGAGATAGTCATTGATTTCTATATCCAGGGCGGATGCAGCATATTAGTATTGGATGTATCTGAACGCATCACGTTCGACGTGGGATATAAAATGGTGACAAACATCTATTAAAATAATAGTATATATAAACTCATAACGTTATAAATACTACATGGATCTAATGCTAAAAATATTAAAGGGGGAATCCATATAATTTAAATGTTAAATTCGTCTATATTTTTTCCCCAACTAAAACATAAAACAAATACATCAATAGGTATTGGAGTTTTAAACTTTGACAAATAGAACATTAAGCTGGATTTAAAAACTTTATAAGTTCAAAACCCAGCAAAAATTTATGGAAATCAAAATTTTATAAGTTTAAACCCCCACGAACGATTCATGAAGTTCAAACATTTATAAGTTCAAAACTCAGTAATAATACCTGGATTTCGGATGAGAGTAATTTCAAGAATTTGGGAACATTAGAATCTGTTTGGAAGCAAAGCTTGAAAATCCAATCAACGATGTCGCCCACCCGCAAGTCCATAGATGCCCCCGATAGATCCCCAAACCATGTATTTATTATGTAATTTTTCATTCTATTTACTGCAAAACCATAGCTTCGTTTCTTTCTCTATTTTTCGGCTGAAATGAAGAACACACTGCACATTAAAGACAACGAACGACTGGTTTTGTTTGGTTTAATTGTGACATAAATTAATATTTCCTTGTTATACAATTGAAATAGCATTTGGTTTCAATTTATTACTCTGTTCATTCCCGATAAATAAAAAAATTAATATCCTTTTGGTTTCCTAAAGGTAATTAATGTTTCTTTGGGAAGTTATTGAACTCCATCAAATTATGCTGCAGTTTTACATTTATTAGTTTGAAAGTACAAGGGGGGATGAATCGTAACTAATTCAAAAACTTAGTCGACTTAGAAGAGACTTAGTCAACTTCACTTTATCAGCAGGTTTGATTGACGATGAAAATAAATTGCAAGGAATTTAAAAGCTGAGGACACAGGAGTTTTATACTAGTTCAGTACCGATATGGTATTTACATCTAATTCCCTTGGGTCATACGGGTTCTCTTATATCTTCAGTAGTTGGTCACAGTAGCAGTGGTTTTATGGATCATTTACCACCAATAATTTTCAAAAATAATGTTTTATAAACTTGACACAACTCTTGTTTTGCTTCCTAACACTTCCTATCTTTTGAAACACTAGTAAACTTAGGAATACTTTGTTTATGCTAAGAACTAGGAAGACATAGAAAATAGTGGTAAGTTGCATCATTGAATTCTTGAGTCTCCCATTCGTCTTATACGAGAGTTTTGAGTAGCCATTGCAGATTGACCCTAGATTGAGGCACAAAATATTCTAAGAGTTTTGACCCAAGGAGCGCCTCTGAATCCTGCTCAGGAGATGGGTTGGATTCATTTACGTCGTTCCTTTTCGTATTCATAATCAAGGGAGTGATTTGTGGCTTGACTTGATCGATCAATCTTCATAATCTCCAGATTCCAAATTAATCTTTGAAGTAGGGACTTACTTCCTATAGCGACTGCACTTGATCTTGTTTCCTTTTTGATGGCCTTGACATCATTTGATTTAGCATTGTCCTTGCTGCATTTGATCTTGTTTCCTTTCTGAGATCTTTAACATATTGGCTTCCTTTGATTTAGTGTTGCCCTCCTACTTTCCTGCAATTAAATAGATACAGTTAGATTTGCACTATTTTCATCATTGAAACTTAGGTGTAACAAACTCCCCCCTTTTTTATGATGACAATCAAAAAGAGTAAACAGAGAATACTTCCTTTTCATATCTTAAAATGCCTGCTCCCCCTGAGTTGTTACCATGTACTGAAGTGTTGCTCCCCCTGAGTTGTTGCTCTGTTTTACTTATCACATTTCTTCCCCTCTGACATCAATCAAAAAGAAAGAAGAAAGTGCATATAGAACAAAAATAACATAGTAGATAATGAACATAGTAGTTAGGGTAGCAGAGGTTATGCCTTCAGCAGAGGCACATGGTGATGGTTCTTACAGACCAAACCAAAATTAATTAAAAAAAACATAAACAAACAAAGAGCAAAAAGATTATTTCAAACACACACACACACACAACTGTCTTAGTTCCTCCCCAGAAAGTATTTCAAGGTATCGATCACTTTGGTGCAGAAGAAGTCATAGGAGGTTTCAACTTCTTTGATGATTTTGTCCATGTTCTCTGTCATGGAGTTGAATGCCCTAATTCCTTGCCTCCTTGTGGCTCCCATGTCCATCCTGAGCTTATCCACATCTGTACCTGCTTCTTTGGTGACTTCTCTGATCTTGTCCACCTGTTCTTTCATTGCAATGTGCATGATTTTTACCCTATCTATACCTTGTTGAATCTTATGTAGGTTGTTGGTAACAGTCGAGACTCATCTGGTTCAGTGGTTGGCTCAACCTGTACTGGAGTGCTTTCAATCTTGGCACGTCTGACCCATCCATCGTCACTTAAGGTGTAAGGCATCATAGCAAAGGCTGTCTTATCATAGGTGCTTGTAATGTGCTTAGGGGAGAAAGGTGCCAAATTAACTTTCATGACCTCAAGAATATGTGAGATGAGCAAGCCCTGGGGTAAACAAGCAGTAGAAGAAGATATATCCCTGATACTTTCAAGCATATATTGACGAATCCAAACAAACCAGTGAAGCCTTTTATTGCTCACAAGATAGTAAATAACAAAGATATCCCTAGTAGTCAGAGTGCTGAGAGACCCAGTCATAGAAAGTAGAGTAGTAGCATCATGTGGGCTAATACGCGGTATTCAAACTTAAGAATTTTAGGACCAATGTCAGGAGGGTTTACAGACAAAAAAGTTTTTGCCTCTTCTAAAGAAACTTCAAAGTCTTTAAGTCAGGAGTTTTGCACAAAAATATCATAACCATGAAACTTAGCGGAAAAGATCTTCTCAAATTGATAGGAATCAAGAACAATCTGAGTGCCTAAAATCATTGATTCCAAGTCATCCTTGTCATTAATAAACAGATTTTCATAAAATATCCTCACAGGTTCTTCATACACTGAATTTCCAACAATATCAAATAAAGGAGAAAGACATTGAAAATCTGTTACATCTCGCGTTTTTCGTACGTTAAAGTTTCGTCTTCAGTTAATTGACGTAGACTCGGGGATGAGATTATCTAGAGGTTAGCATATATATGCTATTTATAACAAGCAATAAGTAAGTGCCATGAAGGAAAGGGTACACGAATTAAAGAAAATGAGTTTCGTTGAAGGTTGTCGATTTTGGATAAAATACGGGCCGAGCATTAATACCCGATATCTATGGACTAATACCATACAAGGTACTATATGACCGTGATAGTAAGATATATAAAGTATATTTAAAATAAGTAGAATTTTAAATAATCTAAGATAATTCTTAATTATGCGGATAAGTGATTAATTACCGGCTAACGGCACATTACCTAACTACCTAATAAGTAAAAAAGATTAAAGAAAACACCACCCCATCCCATGTGGCAGCAAGCCACTTAATGAAGAGATGACTCTTAGTCACTCTTGATAGGTGGCAACATGAAGTGTTACCAAAACACTTAAATCCTAAAAGATCTTTTAAGACAAAACCTTACAACAAACAAGGTAGGAAAAGAAAACGTAAAAGTCATTATTCAAAACCGTTCAGCAAATTTCTTTTCAAATGTTACAATCACAATGAGACGCAACAGTATTTTTCTTGCAAGAAATTCCTACAAAAGAAAATCCAACGAGGGTTTTTAGAGTGGTAGCAACATAAAATTTTGCGGTTCTAAAAGGAGTACGGTGCACTCTTTTTCAAAAACATCATACGGATTATTCCCTACTCCAGGTATGTTAATGCTAAGCTCTTCCTTCATTTTGCATGATCTCGTAATTACACAAGTTTGATAACGAGACATAAAGAAAAATTCATGTCCCGGAATTTATAAGTAATGAAAATTATAAGCAAAATATTTGTGTTGTGTTGCATCAATTCATTTGCTGCAAACAACGGGAGCAAGTAAAATTTTAATATCTAATTTCTATAAACATTAAAATAGTTTCATTAAACTAAAGAGGTTTACAAATCTATGCAATAAAAAGTGAACAGAAAGATTTTGATCCGATATATGCAATGAACTCAACTAATATCTTAGCTTATTGGGAAAGTACAAAGAGAAAGAAATGAATTCTTCTAAGTTTTGGGAAAAAGAATTGTACGTTGCATTATAGCTTTGTTAAAGTATATACATCAACCATCTTTTTAAATATGAAATAATGACTAAATTGAAATTGGAAGAATAATATTTGAGACAATACAAAGAGTAATGATAAATAATAGTGCCAAAATAGACGTCCCAACTCTAGTATTAATTAGAATAATGACTTCCAGTCAAGAGAGCAGAGAGTCTATATATACAGTACTATAGTATTTTCATTACCATCGAGCTATAATCGATAGGAAGGCCCCTATTGGGCAACCTCTGATCAGATGGTAAGTTATATACCGAGCCTACTATGGTCGAGCACCTATGAGCGAGCCCAGTTGGTCGAGATACAGAGCCTAGTATGGCCGAGCACCTATGAGCGAGCTTACTACGGCAGAGCAGTTATATATATATACCGAGCCTAATAGGGTCGGATAACTATTTTACATACTATATTGAGAGAGTTAAGTCAGTATCAACAATTAAGCATATCTTCAGATTATCTTTGACTTCCAGCTACTTGCAGTTGTTATATTATCAGTTCAGTTTCAGCTTTCAGTATATTGCCTTACATACTCGGTACATTATTTCGTACTGACGTCCCTTTCTGGGGGCGCTGCATTTCATGTGTGTAGGTTCAGACAGACAGACGGGTAGACCTCCTCAGTTGGTGTTTGCCCGAGTTCAGCTTTATCGGTAAGCTCCCCGTCCTTTGGAGTTGCTGGGTCTAGAAGTCTTGTGTACATCTTGTGTATATGTAGATAGGTTATGGGTAGGTCGGGGCCCTGTTCAGATCACAGTACATCTATTGTCTACCCAATAGCTTGCCTATGCTCCCTCAAGACATTCAACAATTGTTCTACCTGCACATCATTCAACAAAGAAGAAACGATTACCTGTAGAGTGTCATTAGAGCCAAAAAATTTATACCTCAAGTGCGGTGGAAGTGGTTTGAGCTCTAGTTGCGGCGGCTCAATAATTGAAGGCTTTGCGGGAGGAGTGACTCTATTCTCTAAGTCGAGAGAGAGTTTCTTTGGAATATATGTGTAGGACCCAAGCCCTTCTAATGCATTTACTGATTCCATGTACCCCTCCATATCTTCACCATCAAAATTTACCAAAATAGCCGCCAACGCCTCACCAAGGCATTGTTCTTCCATCTTCATTTCAATTGTGTCTTCCACCTCATCAACAACATCAATCACCGAGATGCTTTCATATTCATGTGGCAGCTTCATACCCTTGCTTGCTTGGAATGTGACCTCTTCATCATTCACACGAAACTTGATCTCATTCCGTTCCGAATCCATAAGTGGTCTTCCTGTAGCAAGAAATGATCTCCCTAAGATGATAGGGATCTCTTTGTCAACTGCACAATCAAGGATTACAAAATCAGCGGGCAAATGGAACTCTCCACTTTCACAAGCACATCATCGACAATTCCCACCGGTCTCTTTATGGAACGAACGGCCATTTGCAACCTCATACTTGTAGGCCTTGGCATACCTAATCCCGCTTGCTTGTAAATAGCAAGAGGCATTAAGTTGATTCTAGCCCCATTATCACAAAGAGCTCTTGTAAAATAACGCGCCCCAATAGTGCATGGAATGGTGAAAGCTCCCGAGTCTTCTTTCTTTTGAACGGTGGTTGTTGTAATGATGGAACTAACCCGGTGAGTCACATTCACCACTTCATTTTTGGTGGTTTTCTTCTTGGTGATCAAGTCTTTCAAATACTTAGCAAAACCCAGCATCTCTTGAAATGCTTCCACAAATGGAATATTTACCGATAACTGCTTGAGAATGTCATAGAACTTTTCGAGTTTGCTATCATCAACCTTCCTAGCAAGTCTTTGAGAGAAAGGAGGAGGAGGTCTAGGAATAGGTGGTAGAGTTTTTGGCGTCTCTTTTACCTTTTCCTTAACCTCTTCCCGGTTCACTTCTTGAACTATCAACTCTTCCGGGACCTTTTTAGCTTCAACAACAATAGGCTCTTCAACTTGTACCTCAACCTCTTATTCGGAGTCTTCCACCTCAACCACTTGTTCACTCTCTCCTTGAAGTACCTTCCCACTTCGAGTAGTAATTGGCATGCAATGAGAAGTTGGACCACTCCCACTACCCTTGGGGTTCACAATTCTGTCACTTGGAAGTGTCCCCTTTTGCTTTGGATTTTGTTCCCTAGAGAGATCT
Organism: Nicotiana attenuata; assembly: GCF_001879085.1. Lineage (NCBI taxonomy): Eukaryota > Viridiplantae > Streptophyta > Magnoliopsida > Solanales > Solanaceae > Nicotiana > Nicotiana attenuata. The sequence goes on from NC_031989.1 coordinate 28,160,296, forward strand.
CTCATTTTCATCTCCAATTTTTGAATGGATGCGGTATGAGAACCAACAAGTTCGGTCATATTCCTCATTGAAGTGTCGGACCTTTCTTAATTTTGCAATACCCGTTCAAGCATGTTTTCCAACTTGGAATCACTTGAGGACCCTTGATTTGAATATTGCCCCTTTAGTGGAACATAAGGGTTTGAACTCCGATTTGAGAAGTTGTTGTTGTTGTTATTCCAATTCCCTTGATTTGAGCTACCTTGGTCATTTCTCCACTGTTGGTTGCCTTGCCCTTGCGGGTTAGGCCTCCATTGATTTTGTTGTCCTTGACCTTGGTATTGTTGCCTTTGATAGCCTCCTTGAGAGTTGTTGACATAGTTTCCATCCTCATAATCTTCATTTGATGAGGGTTGAACATCTTCCACCACATTTACCTTCTTCGTTTGGCTTTCAGTGAACATCTTTGTCAACACATTGACATTGGTGGCAAGTCCTGCAATTACTTGATCTCTTTCTAGGTTCTCTCTAATCATGTTGGTCAAGGAGGGAGTACCATATGCAATTCCACCTGTGGTGTCCTCTGAGTGCCAAGCTTGGTTATGTTTTGCCATTTTATCAAGGATTTATGTGATCCTTGCAAATGTCTTGTCCATAAAAGATCCATCAGCTGCACTCTTGGCTATAGAATGGTTCATAGCATCCAAACCCATGTAGAATTTCTCCAACAAGATGGACTCCGGAAAACCATGATTAGGCGACCTCACCAAATATAACTTGAATCGATCCCATGCCTCATGTAGATGTTCTCCCAGTAGTTGCTTGAAAAAGAAAATTTTATCCCGCAGCTCAGATCTCTTGCTTTGCGGGAACCATTTGGCTAAGAATGCTCGGACAAGTTCAGGCCAAGAATGGATTGAGTTTGGAGGTAAATTTTGAATCCATTTTCTCGCCTCTCCAGCCAGTGAGTACTTGAATACCCTCAACCTTAGGGAATTATCTAAGACATTATTCTTCTTGTGCATCGCACACATACACAAGAAGTTTCTGAGTTGTTGTGTCGGATCATCATCAGTGGAATTCCTGAAAAACCCCTCCGCTTTGAGCATTAGGATTAAACCATGTTAGCGCAGTATGTTGGGCTTGTAGGCCCTGTATGTATATTTTGCTGGCTTGTCAATTGTAGTAATTATGGCGGCCGTGCCGGCCTAGCTGTATGTTGACATTTAGTCAGGGTTAGTCTCTATGCAGTTTTATATTTTGCATTGCACATTATCTTGCAATGTGTCCCATGGCCAAAGTATACATATCAGAGTCTCTTAGTTGCAAGTTGGTACGCAAGGATAGATGAGGCACCAGGTGCCGGTCTCGCCCCCAGGCTCGGGGCTTGACAAAAGTTGTATTAGAGTAGTTCTGTCCTAGGGAGTCTACAAGCCGTGTCTAGTAGGGTCTTGTTTATAGATGTGTGGTACACCACATTATATAAGCAGGGGACTACATGGCATTTAGTAGTTGGTTACCCTTCTTTTAAATCTAAATCGTGTTGTAGCATTGAGTTATAGGAAATTTAAGTTAAACTTACGTGTTGACGTTTGCATGCACATATGACGGTAACTAGGAAGACTATGGCTAGCTAGAGGAGAGATACAGCAGTAGGTGAGGGACTAGCAGGGTACCCCCAGTAGATGGGGCCCAATCGAAGTCCCAAGGAGAGACCCCTACACAGCAATTACTAGCTCCTCCGCCACCTGAGGAGATTCCTAGGGAGACCGCACATCTAGTCCCCCTCCGCTTCCATCAGATCAGGACTTGAGGAGTGCGGTGCATTTGTTGGCACAGTTGGTAGCTACCCAACAATTGGCTAGGGCATCCGCTAGTACAGGACCATCCGAGGGATCTGGGAGTTCAAGGGTCCGAGAGTTTATTGCTTTCCCCCAGAGTTCACGGGCACAAATCAGAGGGAGGATCCGCAGGATTTCATAGACCAGCTTCACAGGATCTTTCGGGTTATGCATGCCACGGAGAAAGAGGCAGTTGAGTTAGCAGCTTTTCGACTCCGAGATATAGCCATCCTTTGGTACGAGGGATAGGAAAGGTCCAGGGGACGTGATGCACCTCCAGCTATTTGGGAAAAAAATTCAGATGCCTTTCTTGACCAGTACATACCGTGAGAGATCCGATAGGCCCGACTCGATCAGTTTCTAGCCCTCAAGTAGGGCAATATGAGTGTTCGAGAGTATAGTCTCTGTTTTGACTCATTGGCCAGATATGCACCATCCATAGTTTCTACTATGCGGGATAGAATCCACAGGTTTATAGCAGGGTTGGCCCCAGAGTTGACCAAGGCATGTGCCACTGCTGCATTACAAGATAGTATGGATATCTCCCGGATTCAGGCATTTGCCCAAGATATAGAAAGGGGTAGGCGTCGGTAGCAGGCTACGGAGAGGACTGAGTCAGGGCAGCGGAAGAGGATGAGATTTGCCAGATCTCAGGAAGAGTATCAGGGTAGTTATAGGCCCCAGTACTTCGAACGGCCACCTAGACCTCCGCCACCTCAGTCATAGGGTTACAAGTATGATCGTTATACTCAGTCAGGACCAGGTGAGAGCTCCCAAGCGTCAAGTTTGCAGTGACAACGAGGTTTGGGGAAGACATGGTCATTCCCGTCGCGGTGTGCCATCTGCGGTAGAGGACACTTGGTCCAATACCGAGCCGGTTCTGATGCTTGTTATACATGTGGACGTCCAAGACATATGATGCGAAATTGCCCAAATAGAGATTCTGGGGGTATGGCGCAACCAACAAATTCAGCAACAGGATCAGCTATGTTCGTGCATCCTTCAGGGCGCGAGTCTCAGTCTTCGGCTGGTAGAGGTCGAGGCAGAGGTAAAGGGTCCAGTTCAGGTGGTAACCAGAATCGTATCTATACGCTAGCGGGTCGACAGGACCAAGAGTCATCACCAGACGTTGTGATAGGTATGTTGACCATTTGTTCTCACGATGTTTATGCCTTGATAGACCCAGGATCTACTTTATCATGTATTACCCCATTTGTCGCGAGAAAATTTGGTATAGTGCCTGAAATACTAAGTTATCCTTTTGCGGTATCTACATCGGTCAGAGAATCGATTATCGCTAGACGGGTTTATCGAGGTTGTACGGTGTCAGTTTGTGGTCGTCAGACCTCAGCCGACCTAGTTGAGCTAGAGATGTTAGATTTTGATGCTATCACGGGCATGGACTGGTTGGCAGCTTGTTATGCCATAGTTGATTGTCGAGCAAAGACAGCCAGATTTCATTTTCCGGGTGAGCCAGTCCTTGAATGGGTAGGTAATACAGCGACACCCAGAGGTAGATTTATTTCCAATCTGAAGGCAAGAAAAATGATCGCAAAAGGGTGCATTTATCATATTGTGCGAGTTAAAGATGCAGATACTGAGGTACCTACACTTCAGTCTATTCCAGTAGTTAAAGAGAACGCGGATGTATTTCCATATGAACTTCCAGGTATTCCTCCAGAGCGAGAGATTGATTTTGGCATCGATTTGCTTCCGAGAATGCAACCAATATCCATCCCTCCGTATAGAATGGCACCTGCCGAATTAAAGGAGTTCAAGGAGCAGTTAAAAGATTTACTGGAGAAAGGTTTCATCAGACCCAGTACCTCACCTTGGGGTGCACCAATATTGTTTGTACGAAAGAAAGACGGCTTGCTACGGATGTGTATCGATTATAGGCAATTGAAAAAGGTAACTATTAAGAATAAGTATCCACTTCCAAGGATAGATGACTTGTTTGATCAGTTGCAGGGAGCTAGATGTTTTTCAAAGATAGATTTGAGGTCGGGGTACCACCAGGTCATAGTTTGGGAGAAAGATATTCCCAAGACAACCTTCAGGACCCGATATGGCCACTTCGAGTTCCTTGTCATCTCTTTCGGGTTGACGAATGCGACTGCCATATTTATGGACTTGATGAATAGCCTATTCCAACCACATTTATATTTGTTCGTAATAGTCTTTATTGACGATATTCTTGTTTATTCACGTTCAGAGGATGAGCATGTGGACCACCTGCAAGCGGTACTCCAAACCCTCTGTGATAATAAATTATATGCTAAGTTTTCTAAGTGTGAGTTCTAATTGAAGTCTGTAGCATTCTTAGGGCACATTGTATCCGACGGAGGTATAAAGGTAGACACTCAGAAGATTGAGGCTGTGAAATCCTGGCCTAGGCTTACCACTCCGACAGAGATTCGTAGCTTTCTAGGCTTAGCAGGATACTACCGGAGGTTCGTAGAGGGTTTTTCTTCTCTTTCAGCACCATTAACGAAGTTGACGTAGAAAGAACTAAGTTTTAGTGGACAGAGGTAGGTGAGCAAAGTTTCCAGCAGCTTAAGAACAGGTAGACCTCGGCGCCAGTTCTAGCACTTCCAGAGGGCCCAGATGGTTATGCCATGTATTGCGATGCCTCAGGTGTTGGGTTAGGGTATGTCCTGTTGGAACATGGGAAGGTAATTGCGTATGCTACAAGGAAGTTAAGGAAGCACAAATGGAATTATCCCACCCACGACCTCGAATTAGCTGCGATTGTCCATGCACTTAAGATATGGCGGCATTATTTATATGGTGTTCATGTTGATGTGTTCACAGATCATAAAAGCCTACAATATATCTTCAATTAAAAAGAGTTGAATTTGCGACAGAGGCAATGGCTTGAGTTATTGAAAGATTACAATGTTAACATTCTCTACCATCCAGGGAAAGCTAATGTTGTAGCAGATGCCTTAAGTCACCGATCTATGGGTAGCCTAGCATATGTAGAGGACGAGAAAAGACAATTAACTAGAGAGATTCATCAATTGGCTTGTTTGGGGGTTCGGTTAGTAGACTCTGGCAATGGAGGAGTTGTACTCCAAAATACTACAAAATCATCTCTCATAGTTGAAGTAAAGGAAAGGCAGTACGAGGACCCAGAGTTGGTCGAGTTGAGAGAGCGAGTTCCGCAACAGAAGAAGCCGTTGTTAGAACTCAAGGGAGATGGGGTTCTCAGATATAGGGGTCGTTTGTGTGTTCTAGATGTGGCAGGGCTACGAGACGGGATTATGTCAGAGGCACATTATTCGTGGTACTCCATTCACCCTGGGTCGACGAAGATGTATCATGACATTAAGGAGGTGTATTGGTGGAACGATATGAAGAAGAACATTACTGAGTATGTCGCTCAGTGTCCTAGTTGTCAACAGGTGAAGATAGAGCACCAGAAGCCCGGAGGGCTAACGCAGATTATAAAGATCCTGACATGGAAATGGGAGGCAATAAACATGGACTTTATTACGGGTTTGCCTCGTTCTCATCGTAAGTTTGATTCCATATGGGTGATAGTCGATAGGCTCATGAAATCAGATCATTCCCTACCGGTCAGATCTACATATACAACAGAAGATTATACAAAGTTATATATTAAAGAGATAGTGCGACTGCACGGAGTACCAGTATCTATTATATCTGACCGTGGGGCCCAGTTTACAGCATATTTTTGGAGGTCATTTCAGAAAGGTCTAGGGACTCAAGTGAATCTCAGCACAGGTTTTCATCCACAAACTGATGGACAGGCCGAGCGCACAATTCAGACGCTCGAGGATATGTTACGAGCATGTGTATTGGATTTTAAAAGAATTTGGGATGAATATCTACCTCTTATCGAGTTTGCATATAATAACAGTTACCACTCTAGTATCTAGACGGCTCCACACGAGGCTTTGTATGGGCGTAAGTGCAGATCTCCTATAGGGTGGTTTGATGTTTGAGAATCTGGATTACATGGGCCAGACCTGGTTCAGTAGGCCATAGAAAAAGTAAAGCTTATCTGGGAGCGACTGTTGACAGCTCAGAGTCGTCAGAAGTCATATTCTGACGTGCGGTGACGAGATTTAGAGTTTGGGTTTAATGACTGGGTATTCTTAAAGGTATCACATATGAAAGATGTGATGAGCTTTGGAAAGAAAGGCAAACTTAGCCCACGGTATATTGGGCCTTATAGGATCATTTGGAGAGTGGGCCAAGTAGCTTATGAGTTAGAATTGCCCTCGGAATTGGAGTCTATCCATCCGGTTTTTCATGTATCTATGTTAAGGAAATGCATTGGCAATCCTACCCGAATAGTGCCCACAGATGATGTACAGATTACAGAGGACTGGTCATACGAGAAAATTCCGGTTGCCATCCTAGACCGACAACTCCGCAAGCTACGAAATAAGGAGATAGCGTCCGTGAAGGTTTTATGGAGAAGTAAGAAAGTGGAAGAGATGACGTGGGAAGCAGAGGAAGGAATAAAGTCTAAATACCCCCACCTATTTCAAACTGAAGATATGGCTCGAGGTGGGATACCTCAGCACGACTCTATTCGGGCCAGTAGGTCATCAGGTAAGCTCTCATTTTTAACTCTCAGAATTTATAATGGACGGTTGTGTGGAGCCAAGTGTTGCTATTTATAGACAGTGTCCATGTGTGGCATGTATAGTAAGTTTTCCGGCTGCGTACAGGTTGGTTTTAGTCTAATGTACGAAAGAGACTCCGGCAAAAATTTTGCCAAAGTATCTTAAGAATAGACATTTAAGGACGAATGTTTCTAAGGGGGGAAGGATGTTACATCTCGCGTTTTTCGTACGTTAAAGTTTCGTCTTCAGTAAATTGACATAGACTCGGGGATGAGATTATCTGGAGGTTAGCATATCTATGTTATTTATAACAAGCAATAAGTAAGTGCCATGAAGGAAAGGGTACACGAATTAAAGAAAATGAGTTTCGTTGAAGGTTGTCGATTTGGGATAAAATACGGACCGAGCGTTAATACCCGATATTTATAGACTAGTACCATACAAGGTACCATATGACCGTGATAGTAAGATATATAAAGTATATGTAAAATAAGTATAATTTTAAGTAATCTAAAATAATTCTTAATTATGCGGGTAAGTCGTTAATTATCGTATAACAGGTTATTACCTAACTACCTAATAAGTGATAAAGATTAAAGAAAACCCCACCCCACACTATGTGGCAGCAAGCCACTTAATGAAGAGATGACTCTTAGTCACTCTTGATAGGTGGCAACATGAAGTGTTACCAAAACACTTAAATCCTAAAAGATCTTTTAAGACAAAACCTTACTACAAACAAGGTAGGAAAAGAAAACGTAAAAGTCATTCATCAAAACCTTTCAGCAAATTTCTTTTCAAATGTTACAATCAGAATGAGACGCAACAATATTTTTCTTGCAAGAAATTCCTACAAAAGAAAATCCAACGAGGGTTTTTAGATTCGTAGAAACTTAAAATTTTTGTGGTTCTAAAAGGAGTACGGTGCAACCTTTTCAAAAACATCATACGGATTTTTCCCTACTCCATGTATGTTAAGGTTAAGCTCTTCCTTCATTTTGCATGATATCGTAATTACACAAGTTTGATAACGAGGCATAAAGAAAAATTCATGTCCCGGAATTTATAAGTTATGAAAATTATAAGCAAAATATTTGTGTTGTGTTGCATCAATTCATTTGCTGCAAACATCGGGAGCAAGTAAAATTTTAATATCTAATTTCTATAAACATTAAAATAGTTTCATTAAACTAAAGAGGTTTACAAATCTATGCAATAAAAAGTGAACAGAAAGATTTTGATCTAATATATGCAATGAACTCAACTGATATCTTAGCTTATTGAGAAAGTACAAAGAGAAAGAAATGAATTCTTCTAAGTTTTGGGAAAAAAGAATTGTAAGTTGCATTATAGCTTTGTTAAAGTATATACATCAATCATTTTTTTAAATATGACATAATGACTAAATTGAAATTGGAAGAATAATGTTTGAAACAATACAAAGAGTGATGATAAATAATAGTGCCAAAATAGACATCTGTCCCAACTCTAGTATTAATTAGAATAATGACTTCCAGTCAAGAGAGCAGAGAGTCTATATATACAGTATTACAGTATTTCCATTACCATCGAGCTATAATCGATGGGCAGGCCCCTATTAGGCAACCTCTAATCAGATGGTAAGTTATATACCGAGCCTACTGTGGTCGAGCGCCTATGAGCGAGCCTAGTTGGTCGAGATACAGAGCCTAGTATGGCCGAGCGCCTATGAGCGAGCCAACTACGGCAGAGCAGTTATATATATATACCGAGCCTAGTAGGGCCGGACATCTATTTTACTTACTATACTGAGAGAGTTGAGTTAGTATCAGCAGTTAAGCATATCTTCATATTATCTTTGACTTCCAGCTGCTTGCAGTTATTATATTATCAGTTCAGTTTCAGCTTTCAGTACATTGCCTTACATACTCGGTACATTATTTCGTACTGACGTCCCTTTCTGGGGGCGCTGCATTTTATGCGTGCAGGTTCAGACAGACAGACGGGTAGACCTCCTCAGTAGGTGTTTGCCCGAGTTCAGCTTTATCGGTTAGCTCCCCGTCCTTCAAAGTTGTCGGGTCTAGAAGTTTTGTGTACATCTTGTGTATATGTAGATAGGTTATAGGTAGGTCGGGCCCTGTTCATATCACAGTACATCTATCAGTAGAGGCTTGTAGACATATCATGTCGGTTAGCGCAGTATGTTGGGCTTGTAGGCCTTGTACGTATATTTTGTTGGCTTGTCAGTTATAGTAATTATGACGGCCTTGCCGGCCCAGCTGTATGTTGACATTTAGTTAGCGTTAGTCTCTATGCGTTTTTATATTTTGCATTGCACATAATATTGCAATATGGCCCATGGCCAAAGTATACATATCAAAGTCTCTTAGTCACAAGTTGGTACGCAAGGATAGATAAGGCACCAGGTGCCGGTCTCACCCCCAGGCTCGGGGCTTGACAAAATCAAAGATAGAAATCACATCACAGTGCAAATTTTTTACAAGAGAGAGACTTCCAGAGCATCCATAAACCATAGATTTAGACTTATAAGAGTCAAACCTTGATTTCTCACTTGGTCCATAGAAGTTCAGTTTATCCTCTGGCCCAAAATATGTGCTTTCTATTTTTCCTTTCTTGCATACATGCCTTCTGGGGGTTTGCTCCATAGGTCTTTTTCCTGCATTTTTCTGGCTAATAGGGAGATCCTCCGATGAGTCACTGCTTTCATTATCGGGTTTGAGGAAGTGTGAATCAAGGGATGATTCAAGGTCGAAGGTTTCTTCAGGGTTTTGAGTTTTTTGAAATCGTCTGCTTCGTCTTCTGGTAGTGGAGGATGAGAGGTTTCTTTTAGCCGTGGTGGAAAAATTGGTAAGAAGTGATGGATAATAAGAGAGGATGAGGGTACTTGACTAGGATTTTGGAAGATTGAAGGGTTGCATGGGTTAGAGGAAAGGACAGATTCAAATTGCAATAATACTTCTGAGCAGTTGCTTCGGCAGCACCAATGAAAGAGTAATAATAGCACTCACATTAAATTAATACACTCATCAATTAAGAAAACTAAAAGAGGAAGTAAAATATTTTACAAAGATACGAAAGATTTTTTACGTAACAGACATAATACCAATATTTTTACGCAGTAGACAAAATCTTTCTTCCAACAAAGGTTTTATAAAAATATCAGCAAGTTGGGACTAGGTAGTAATGAACTCTAACAAAATATCACATTTTACAACATGATCACGAATAAAATGATGCTTAATTTCTATATATTTTTCCCTAGAATGATGCACTGAATTTTTTGACAGACATATAGTACTAGTATTATCACATAAAATAGGAGTAGAAGGGAGATAAATCATAATCGAGAAGTTGATGCATGATACAAAGAACTTGTGTTCAACAGCTTCCAACAGCTAAATACTCTCCTTCAGTAGTTGACATGGCAACACAATTTTGTGTTTTACTATGCCAGGAAATTAGAGCATTCCCCAACAATTGACATGTGCCACTAGTACTTTTCCTATCAATTCTATCACCTGCAAAATCTGCATCTGAAAAACCTTTTAAATCAAAATTGTTTGAATGAGCATACCATAATCCTAATTCAGTGGTCCCAATGAGATATCAAATAATGCGTTTAACTGCAGTCAGATAAGACTGCAGTTACACACACTGAACGTTATTTGGAGCCGGCTGAAATCTTGCACACTTACACACACTGAACATTATATCTGGTCGTCTAGCTGTGATATATAGTAGAGATCCAATCATTCCTCTATACACTGTTTTATCCACACTTTTTCCATTCTTGTCCTTTTCAAGCGTAGTTGTTGGACTCATTGGAGTTCCAATAGGCTTTGCATTCTCTATTCCAAACTTTTTTACGAGTTCCTTGGTGTACTTGGTTTGGCTAATAAAAATTCCTTTGTGAGATTTCTTGATTTGTAATCCAAGAAAGAAAGCTAGCTCTCCCATCATGCTCATTTTGAATTCTTCTTGCATGATATGAGCAAATTTTTCACATAATACAGAGTTAGAGCTCCCAAATAAAATATTGTCTACATAAATATGAGTAATAAGATTACCTGAATTTGAACGCTTAATAAACAGAGTTATGTCGATATTACCTCGTTTGAAACCTTGATTTAGAAGAAAAGAGCTTAGTCTTTCATACCAGGCTCGAGGGGCTTTCTTGAGTCTGTATAAAGCTTTTGACAGCTTGAATACATGGTTTGGGAAGCTCTTGCTTACAAAGCCAGGAGGTTTTTTCACGTATACCTCTTCAGAGATATATCCATTTAGGAAGGCGCTTTTTACATCCATTTGAAATAACTTGAATCATTTATGAGCAGCAAAAGCAAGTATTATTTGAATGGATTCTAATCTTGCTAAAGGTTCAAATGTTTCATCGTAGTCGATTCCTTCTTGCTAAGAATAACCTTGAGCGACTATCCTTGCTTTGTTACCGATAGGTTACAAGTATCTTGGCCATAAGTACTTTGTTTTATGTTTTGATGATATAACAAACTTACCATCAAGAACCAGATAAAGAACCTATTATACATTCTCAAGACCTTAATATCACAAGGTTCCAGTTTGGGATATGGCTCAACTCTTCAGAGTTGAAGGAACAACTGAGGGAACAGGTCCCTACCTGCTCCCGAGGTGACTGTACAAAGTCAACTCTCCAGCTAGAAAAGTTGCTGCATGCACATGCTACAGTACAGGAACAGTGCAACAGTCAACTTTCTGTGGAAGGCTTTTTACCTACCTTGCTTACATCATTGTAAGTGATGTCACACATATATTATTAACATCAAGGAAGGTAAAACAATCACTTGAACACTTCAGCAAGTAATTCTCAAGTGCATCAAGAACAAAGAACAAAACAACTACAGACCAGTTCCCACATCAAGTTATTGTATGTCCTTAGTTGAGTTATAACTTTGTAACAGTTCTTTAAGTGTATTTCCTACTTAGCTTGTTTAGAAGCATTCTGTAGGAATCCTTTATAAACCTTAAACCCTTGTCTTTAAGTCTTGGCTAGAGTTAGTCGAGTTGTAAAGTCTTTGTAATAGAGTTATTACAAAGTGGCTTGTAATAGAGTATTACAAGTTAGTAAGGGATTAAGAGGTTAATTCCTAGGTTGCATAGGTTGTAATCTAAAAGTTGCTCAGTAGTAAAGCTGAAATCCTACAAGGGTAGGTCCTGGTTTTTAATCTCGTTGAGCTGAGAATTCTCCACGTAAAATTCCTCTTGGTATTTACTCACTGGTGTGTGCATGTGTTCTAGTAGAACTTTTAGAGAACCTGGTTCTCTAAAGAGTTTGGTGGACCCTTATATTCTATCAGTTACAAACTACTTGACCAGATTCATTCAGCTTATTTCTGAAAACCCATTTAGTTCCTACGATGGAAGCATCTGATGGTCTTGGAACCAAGTCCTACACTTTATTTCATTTAAATTGATCAAGTTCATCTTTCATGGCTTTTGACCCAATAGTCATCTTTGAGAGCTTCATTAATCTTTATTGGCTCAAGTTGTGATATTAAGGCAATGTGAGAGTTGAGCTTCTGAGATCTTCTGGTAGTGATACCTTCTTATGGATTTCCAGTGATGTACTTGTGGGGATATCCAAGTTCACTTTTCAATTCATTTGGAACACCTGTGACTGGCACCTTTTCCACAGTAGTTGACTGTTTAGCAGAAGATGCTTCCTAGATTTCACTGTGTTCCTCGGTTGACTGATTTTGCTGATTGGTCGTCTGATCGTGACTGTCTTTCCTTGTAACAACAAACTTTGGGACAATAGAGGTTTTCTCATCTTTAGGAAGTCTTTCATTCCTTAAGTGAGGATTAGTATCCACAAAAACAACATGAATAGATTCCTCAATACATAAAGTTCTTTTATTGAATACTCTATATGCTCTACTTAAGGGAGAATATCGAAGAAAAATAATTGTCTTTTCTATTATTGTGAATGAAGCATTAGCAGCCAAATGGGTGGAAGTAACTGATGTTGGGTTTCTTACCATTCCATAGCTCATATAGGGTCTTTTTAAGAATGGGTCATCGAATCAGACATCTGTTAATAATATGACATGATGTGCTTACAGCTTCTGCCCAGAAATGGTGAGGGAGAGAGTTTTCCACAATCACGGTTCTTGCCATGTCTTGAGGTTCTGTTCTTATGTTCTACCACTCTATTTTGTAGAGGTGATCTTGGGGAAGAGAAGTTGTGAGAGATTCCTTGATCATTACAGAAGTTTTCAAAGGCTCTGCTTTCGAACTCTCCTCCATGGTCACTTCTTATAGTAGAGATGTACTATCCTTTTTCATGATGTACCCTCTTACAGAAGACTTCAAAATTCCTTATAGCTTCATCTGTATGGCTCAGAAAAATAACCCTAGTGAAACAAGAAAAATCATCTACAATAACAAAAGCATATTCTCTACCACCAATACTAGCAGTTCTAGTTGGAGAAAATAAATTCATATGCAAGATTTGAAGAGGTTTAGTAGTAGAAACAATATCTTTTATTTTAAAAAATGAACGAGTTTGTTTTCCTACTTGACATGCATCACAAATTTGATCTTTTGAAAAATCTAGTTCTAGAAGACCAATGATAAGATCACGTTTGGAAAATTTTTGAATAGTATGCATGCTAGCATGGCCAAGCTTTCTATGCCATAACCAGGGATCATCAATCATAGAAGCTAGACAAATTTGATTACCAAGACTATCTATGTTACTATCGTATATACATTCTTGTCTCTATTTCGAGAAAGAATAACTTTACCCGATTCGTCTTTAATAAACCAACCATGCTTTTTAAAATGAACCTCATAGTATCACATAGTTGACTGATGCTGAGAAGGTTGTAACCAAGTTCATCAACCAGGTACACTTTATCTACATCACATGTTGAGTTGAGAGGAACTCTTCCAACTCCAATTACATTCCCTTTTGATTTGTCTCCAAAAGTGACTGTTCCTCCATCTAGTTTGGTGACCGTCTTGAACAGTCACTTCACCAGTCATATCTCTGGAACACGCGCTATCAAGGTACCATTTACCTTTTCGATTCTTCTTGCGTTGTTCCAGCAAAAAAGAGAAATTATTGTTTTTAGGTACCCTAGCCTGCTTGGGTCCTGAATGATTAGTGCTCTGAGTATTAGCTTGACTAGAGGGCTTGGGTCACCAGACCCATCTCCTGTTGTTCTTAAACCTGCAATGATTAGATATATGATCGAGTTTTTCGCAGTAAAAATAGGAGGGGTTATTAGAATTTTCAGAGACTTTTTCAAACGTAATTAGATCGTATCTAAGTTCATCATAGGACATTTTGTCAAGATCCTGACATTCCAAAGTAATGACTTTGGGTTGCCAAATTGTGGGAAGAATTTTCAGAATTTTTCTGACTTGTTCTCCGCTTTTGATTGGTCTACCAAATAATTTTAAGTCTCCAAGGATTTTGCCGAACCTTGAAAACATCTCTTCTACTGATTCTCCATCCTTCATTTAAAATAATTCATAGTCTCGAACTAGGAGATTGATCCTTGTTTCTTTCACTTTGTTGGCTCCTTCATATGTGACCTCTAACTTATCCCGCATTTCCTTTGCAGTTTCACAGCTTGATATCTTTTCATATTCTTCTTCGCTGATAGCATTTTACAGCAGGCCTTTTGCCTTAGCATTCACTTGAATAACGGTTGATTGTTCTTCAGTATAATCATCTAAATCAAGAGGATCATATGATACTATGATTTGACCATTGTCATCCTTCTTTGGCGGAATTGAAAGATTTTCCTTTTTGATCACACGCCAAACTTTAATGTCATATGACATAGTGTAGGTCTCCATGCACACTTTCCAATGAGAGAAGTGCTAACCATTGAAGTACGGGGGTCGTACCTAAGAAGTTCCTGAAAGTACAAGAGGGGGGTGAATTGTAAATACTTCGAATTAATTACTTATAAGTTGACTTAAAACTTGAGTAGTCGACTGAATAGGATAATTTAGCAGATATGGTAACGGAAAGTAAAATCCAGAGAATAATTGTAGGAATTAAAGAATTTTTATACTGGTTCGGATTCAATGTGAATCCTAATCCAGTCCCCTTGGGTTGCAAGGGAGTTCTCTTCAGTAAATGAGTTTCTTCCGAGTACAGATGTGGTGTATATTGCTCAGTTTCTCTAGCACTCATTTTTGATACAATGCCTCACCAGTTGTGTGCTCTCTTTCTATCCCTGACTTGTTACACAGCAGATCTTAGTGAACTACAATGCTTGTTTGCAGTAGAATAAAGAGAGTGATTTGGTTTGATCAAAGTATGTATAAGCTAGGGTTTACAAGGGTGTATAAATACTTTGATAGATGGTAGAGGCTTGACAACCCAAGCGATTTGATCCTTGGAAAGAATTGATTCTTTCCAAGAATAAGGAATGAGTCGTTGCTTCTCTTGATTGCTTTCCTTTAGTAGAGGATTGCTTCACTTGATTTCTCCTCTATTGTTGGATCTTCCAAATGTGGTCGCTTCCCAGATCTCCTCGTATCCTTTAGTCTTCCGTGATTCTGCCCATGATTCGTGCCTTTGTCCAAGGCTTATTTGATTTTTTTTCCACCCTCAGCTAATCACTGTTATTGCTGATTGATTCGTTGATTAGATTGCGCCCAAATTTACGAGACCAATCAAGATTTGCTGATCACATGCTGATTGATTTCTTCCCTTGTACATCATAAACCATTCAAGCAGTCTTCTTTACTTCTTGAACGTGATTTCCTGCACATGTATATTATTTGCATCATTAAAACATGATCTAACAATCTCCCCCTTTTTGATGATGGCAAAATAATATTAATAAGGTAAAGAAGTAAACACAGTCGACTTCCCTGTGTTTTACTAGTCGACTTGACTCCCCCTCAATGTATGTACGCTTGACTCCCCCTCAATGTATGCAGTTGACTTGACATGTCCATGATTCTCCCCCTCAATGTGTGCAGTCGACTTGGACCGACTTGTACCTGTACAGTATACAATATATGCTACCTATACACATATAAAATGTGTGCAGTCGACCTGGACACATACACATATAGACACATAGTCGACTTGTACATGTACATATACACATAACATAGGCAAAATAACATAGACATGTACATATACACATAACATAGGCAAAATAACATAGGCTTTTTCTCCCCTTTTTTGCCATCAGCAAAGAGTGATTATAAACATAGATAACAGGAAAGCAGAAAAGGTAAAGAGATTATCCAGCGGCTGGTGAAACAGCCCATAGTAGCAAAAAACAGAATTATCCAAGGGCTAGCGCTTAAACCACAGCCCACAATACCACCAAAACAAGTTGTCAAAAAACATAGTTTTAAAAAACATCCACACTGGCGGCGCAGGAAATAGGTAAGGGTGTGGCAGATGGCCTCCTTTAACTGTTCGAAGCTAGTATTTGCAGCGACGCTCATACCATCCATCCTGTCATGAACCTCCGTGAAGGCTTTGACAGCATTCGCCCTTACTCTGAGAACAGCAACTCTGATTTTTGACACGTCAGACCCTGTTTCCTTTGAAATAGCATGAATGTCACCCACAGTGGACTGAGTGGCGGAAAGAAGATTCTTGATGTCAGAGAGTTTGGAGTCAATAGAGCCAAGCTTCTCACTAAGCTCAGAACTAACAAGAGTAGGAGGAGGAACAGTTGATGAAGGTTTAGTTTCCATAGGGGCCTGCTTTGCTTCACTCTCACTTTTCTTAACCCAGGAGCCCTTGATACTCACATAGCCCATACTAGAAAAAGCTCTAGAATTATAGGACTTGAAGACAGTAATGAAGGGATAGTTGGATAGAGAAATTTGATGGGCTTCCAAAATATGAGTGATTGCCAAGCCATAGGGTAAACTAGTGAGATCTTCAGCACTTTCTATCATGAAATTGATGACCCAGGAGGAAAGCTTGAGTTTGAGTTTGGTGATGAGGCAGTAGACAGAGAATGTATCCCTTTGAGAGAAGGTTGAAAAGGAACCAGTACGGGGAAGCAGAGTGGTTGCCACAATATGGGCTAGAACCCGAGTTTCAAAACTTACATCACTGGGGCCCAATTGGTTTGGAAGAATTTCAGAGGGACACTCAACAATGCATTGTTTGGCTTGGTCAAAAGAAATTTCAAAATTCTCAGGCCACACATTTTTAAAAAGAGTAGGGAAACCAGAGTAATGACATTGGAAAAGAGAGTCAAACAAGGCAGAATCAAGAACAATGCGCTTACCTAGCACTAGAGATTCTAGCCTATCTAGTTTACTGGAGCGAAGATTTGCATAAAACATTTTAACCAGGGGTTCATATACCTTAGGCGAAGGAATAGAGAGGAATTTTTCCCACCCTTGATAAACAAAGAGCTCTTTAACCTTACACTTGAGGGCTTCCATATCATCAAGATCCACGATCCTTCCATGGGCAATGGGCTTGTCCTTAAGAGTAATGAAAAGATCCCTATTTGGGGTATCCCAGAAATTTAGGTCAGACTTGAGTGAGGCAGAGAAATCAACTTTTGATTTCTTTGGGGTGGATGAAATGGGAGGATCTTCCATGGGTCGTTTGCCTAAGGCTTTTTCTCCTAGAAGTTGGCAGTGTTGAAATCACCCTGAGATGAGGCGAAGCCTTCAGAGTGATCAGACCCTAGGTCTACTTGCTCAGGTGGCGCAGAAGGGGGTTTTGCCTTAGAGCGGGTACTTTTTCTGGTGGAGGCAGAGGGACTCTTGGAGTGTTTCGCCATTGTAGAAGAGGGGATTTGCTCGAGGTTTTGGAGAGAAGATGGAGATGAGAGTGACTGAGAGGGTTTTCTACCTTAAGAAGAGGGTTTTGACGGTTGAGTACAAAAAAGGAAAAGTTGTCAGCTGAGAAGACGTGATGATTGACTTTCCATCTGCGAACTGCGAACTGATGTGAACGAAGTGAAAAGAGAGGGAAAAAATCGAAGGCGTAATTAATGCGTGGGAAAAGGACAATTATAGCACTTAAAAGTAATTGAGCACATAGGTCCTAAGAGATATTAGAAAAGCAAATAATACCAAGTAATTTTCTCAAAGTACAAAATCTTTCTTCCAACAAAGGCTTAGTAAAAATATCGGCTAATTGAGCAGAGGTGCCAACAAATGCTATTTCTATATCTCCCTTAAGAACATGATCTCTAATAAAATGATGCTTAATATCTATATGCTTTGCTCTAGAATGATGCACAGGATTTTTTGAAAGACAAATAGCACTAGAATTATCACAAAAAATTTGTATAGGTTTAAATGAAAGCTCATAGTCACCCAATTGATGAGACATCCACAGTAGTTATGCACAACATTGTCCAATAGCAATGTATTCAGCTTCAGTAGTGGACAAAGCGACTGATGCTTGCTTTTTACTGTTCCAGGATATTAATGCCTTTCCTAGTAATTGACAAGTGTCGCTTGTGCTCTTTCTATCTTCTTTATCACCTGCAAGATCAGCATCTGAAAAACCTTCTAATTTAAAAGAGTTAGAGCGAGGATACCACAATCCATGAGATACGGTTCCAATGAGATATCGAATGATTCTCTTTACAGCAGTCAAACGTGACTCCTTGGGAGCTGACTGAAACCTGGAACATTTACATATGTTGAACATAATATCTGGTCGACTTGCTGTCAGATATAGCAGTGATCCAATCATTCCCCTGTATTTGGTTTCATCAACTGGGGTGCCCTGTTCATCTTTGTCTAGATTTGTAGCGGGGCTCATAAGAGTGCCAATTGATTTTGCATTGTTCATACCAAATTTTTGAATCAGTTCTTTTGTATATTTGGTCTGACAAATAAAAGTTCTTTCTTCGGTTTGTTGGATTTGTAGCCCAAGGAAGAACGTGAGTTCACCCATCATGCTCATTTCAAACTCGCTTTGCATAAGATTTGAAAATTCCTTGCACATAAGAGGGTTAGCACTACCAAATATAATATCATCAACATAAATTTGAATAATGAGATTACCTTCTGATGATCGTTTAATAAACAAAGTAGTGTTTGTTTTACCTCTGGTAAAGCCATGATCAATAAGAAAAGTACTCAGCCTATCATACCAGGCACGTGGAGCTTGTTTCAACCCATATAGTGCTTTGGTAAGCTTGTATACATGGTATGGAAATTTTGAATCCTCAAAGCCTGGAGGTTGTTTTACAAAAACTTCTTCCTCGATAAATCCATTCAAAAAGGCGCTTTTAACATCCATTTGAAACAGCCTGAATCCTTTAAAGGATGTGTATGCCAGAAGAACTCGTATAGACTCCAAACGAGCTACTGGGGCGAAAGTCTCATCATAGTCGACTCCTTCCTGCTGTGAATAGCCCTGTGCAACTAGTCTTGCTTTATTTCTTATGACCTTTCCATCCTCGTTCAATTTTTTTCTAAATACCCATTTTGTTCCGATCACAAACACATTTTCAGGTTTAGGTATTAGTTTCCACACTTGATTCTTGCTTAACTGATCTAATTCCTCCTGCATAGCTTGCACCCAGCTTGAATCCTTCAGTGCTTCCTCTACCTTTTATGGCTCAATTTGAGAAATCAATGCAATATTTGCTTTCTTCTTAAGGGCAGCCCTGGTTTTCATTCCTTCGTTTGGATCCCCTATAATAAATTTCTGAGGATATTCGGTTTCGCTTCTCCATTCATTTGGTCGAATTATATTTGTAGTCGACTCGACTTGTGGGTCTGGAGTATTGCTGCTATTTTCTCCAGTTGACTCGATCACCCCATATGTGCTAGTCGACTCCTGTGATTTTCCTTTGTCCTGAGCTTCTTGAGTTTGATCTTCGTCACCTGCAATAGTTCCTTTCTCGACCAAGGGATTATTTTTATCGAATATAATATGTACAGATTCTTCTACACATAAAGTACGTTTATTGTAGACTCTAAAAGATCTGTTATTTAACGAGTAACCAAGAAAAATACCTTCGTCACTTCTTGGATCAAACTTTCCAAGATTATCTTTACTGTTATTGTGAATAAAGCATTTGCTTCCAAAGGGATGGAAGTAACTGATATTTGGACATTTACCTTTCCAGAGTTCATAAGGGGTCTTCTTCAGAATTGGCCTTATGAGGCAACGTTTGAGGATGTGACAAGCAGTACTTACGCCTTCTGCCTAGAAATAGTTTGGCAATGAATGTTCTAGTAGCATGGTTCTTGCCATGTCTTGGAGAGTTCTATTCTTCCTTTCCACAACCCCATTTTGTTGTGGTGAGCGTGGTGCAGAAAAATTATGAGTGTATCCTTGATCGTTGCAAAAGTCTTCAAAAGATCTGCTTTCAAATTATCCTCCATGGTCACTCTGAATTTTTGAGATCAGATATCCATTTTCTCTTTCATCCTTTTTGCAGAAAACTTCAAAATTTCTTAAGGCTTCATCCTTATGAGACAAGAAGATTACCCAGGTGAAACGTGAAAAGTCATCAATAATAACAAAAGCATACCTCTTACCTCCTATGCTAGCAGTTCTAGTAGGCCCAAATAAATCCATATGAAGTAATTGCAAAGGTTTTGAAGTAGATACTATATCTTTATTTTTAAAAGAATTTCTCATTTGCTTACCCATTTGACATGCATCACAAATATGAGTTCTAGAGAAATTCAGTTTAGGCAAACCAATAACTAAATCATGTTTGGACAGTTTTTCAATCAAATGCATGCTAGCATGGCCAAGTCTTCTATGCCATAACCATGGATCATCAAACATAGAGGATAAGCAAATGTGGCCATCTATCTTTTCAAATCCATCAAGTATATAAACATTTCCATACCTTTTTCCAGGAAGAATTATCTTACCTGATTCGTCTTCAATAGCACACCCTGTTCTCTTAAACTTTACCTCATATCCTGAGTCGCAGAGTTGACTTATTCTCAAGAGATTGTAGTTTAGGCCATCAACGAGATATACTTCAGTAACACAGTTGTTATTGAAAGGAATTGTTCCAATGCCAACTATTTTGCCCCTTGAATCGTCTCCGAATTTTACACTTCCTCCATCGATCTTTGTAACTTCCTTGAACAGGTTTTTGTCACCTGTCATATGACTGGAACACGCACTATCTAGATACCATTTTCCTTTGCGGCTTACTTTGTGGTGTTCCTGCAAGACAAGATGATCACTTTCTTTTAGGTACCCAAGCTTGCCTAGGTCCTGGTGGGTTAGTGTTACTAGGTTCAGAATTTTTTTTGTTTCCAAACCCATCCTGACACATTTGATTTACGAAAGTGACAACCGGAATATTTATGCCCACTTTTATTACAGTAATGACATTTAGCTCCAGACCTGTTTATAGGTCTTTCATAAGTGTTAGAACTAGCCGACTTAGATTTAGCTCGTTCTGTCCCAGTTGACTTGTAAGTCATCTGGTCCGACCGACTGGTCGACTTGGTTCTGATTGGTTCCTTTCCAGTTGACTAGTAAGTCGTCTGGTTTGACCTAACAGAACTATGACTGGTGGATTTGCGCAAGCTGTTAAGCTGCAGTTGGAACTCCTCAAACTCTTCTTGAAGTACTGTTAGCCCAAGATCAGTTGAAGTTTTGAAGAATGACAAATGAACTCAGTAAAGGACCAGGTCCATCTTAGGAGACACAGTTGTTATGGCCATGCACATGAGATGCACGTGAAGAAGATAAGTCCTTGGGGATCAAGCAGCAATATCTTCTGAATATCTTCTAACCTGATCGAAAAGATTGCATATGGGATAAGGAGAAGATGTCTCCTTATAAGAAGAGAACACATTCGGATAAGGGTTGGAGTTTGGATTGGTCTAGGACTCAAAGTCAATGGAGGATCAGAAATTGAGTTACAATCCAACTCTAATTACTAATCTAATAAATAACTGAGTTGTTCTCTTTTACAGGTATGCACATACGCTGAAGTTAAGCAAAATTGAGAGCAAAAGAGCAAGGCTATTTTGCAAGCAATTTATGTTAGATTGAGTGTGCACGCCTGCAGCTACTTGAACAAGATAGAAGAACCAGTTCCATTGTGTTTATTCTTATTCTAGTTCAATTGTAGTAGGTGATTTAAAACTTGTACCTTTCCAGCTTTCATAGAAGCAATTGTATTAGGTACTTTGAGTATTCAAGTTAGAGTTAACTTGA
>NC_031989.1:28182427-28246036 GCF_001879085.1 Nicotiana attenuata
TCAACAATGCACTGTTTGGCTTGGTCAAAAGAAATTTCAAAATTCTCAGGCCACACATTTTTAAAAAGAGTAGGGAAACCAGAGCAATGACATTGGAAAAGAGAGTCAAACAAGGCACAATCAAGAACAATGCGCTTACCTAGCACTAGAGATTCTAGCCTATCTGGTTTACTGGAGCGAAGATTTGCATAAAACATTTTGACCAGGGGTTCATATACCTTAGGCGAAGGAATAGAGAGGAATTTTTCCCACCCTTGATAAACAAAGAGCTCTTTAACCTTACAGTTGAGGGTTTCCATATCATCAAGATCCACGATCCTTCCATGGGCGATGGGCTTGTCCTTAAGAGTAATGTAAAGATCCCTATTTGGGGTATCCCAAAAATTTAGGTCAGACTCGAGTGAGGCAGATAAATCAACTTTTGATTTCTTTGGGGTGGATGAAATGGGAGGATCTTCCATGGGTTGTTTGCCTAAGGCTTTTTCTCCTAGAAGTTGGGAGTGTTCAGAGAAATCACCCTGAGATGAGGCGAAGCCTTCAGAGTGATCAGAACCTAGGTCTAATTGCTCAGGAGGCGCAGAAGGGGGTTTTGCCTTAGAGCGGGTACTTTTTCTGGTGGAGGCAGAGGGATTCTTGGAGTGTCTCGCCATTGTAGAAGAGGGGATTTGCTCGAGGTTTTGGAGAGAAGATGAAGATGAGAGTGACTGAAAGGGTTTTCTAACTTAAGAAAAGGATTTTGACGGTTGAGTACAGAAAAGGAAAAGTTGTCAGTTGAGAAGACGTGATGATTGACTTTCCATCTTCGAACTGCAAACTGATGTGAACGAAGTGAAAAGAGAGGGAAAGAATCGGAGGCGTAATTAATGCGTGGGAAAAGGACAATTATAGCACTTAAAAGTAATTAAGCACATAGGTCCTAAGAGTTATTAGAAAAGAAAATAATTCCAAGTAATTTTCTCAACGTACAAAATCTTTCTTCTAACAAAGGCTTAGTAAAAATATCGGCTAATTGAGAAGAGGTGCCCACAAAGGCTATTTCTATATCTCCCTTAAGAACATGATCTCTAATAAAATGATGCTTAATATCTATATACTTTGCTCTAGAATGATGCACAGGATTTTTTGAAAGACAAATAGCACTAGAATTATCACAAAAAATTTATATTGGTTTAAACGAAAGCTCATAGTCACCCAATTGATGAGACATCCACAGTAGTTGTGCACAACACTGTCCGATAGCAATGTATTCAGCTTCAGTAGTGGACAAAGCGACTGATGCTTGCTTTTAACTGTTCCAGGATATTAATGCCTTTCCTGGTAATTGACAAGTGTCGCTTGTGCTCTTTCTATCTTCTTTATCACCTGCAAGATCAGCATCTGAAAAACCTTCTAATTTAAAAGAGTTAGAGCGAGGATACCATAATCCATGAGATACAGTTCCAATGAGATATCGAATGATTCTTTTTACATCAGTCAAATGTGATTCCTTGGGAGCTGACTCAAACCTGGCACATCTACATACGCTGAACATAATATCTGGTCGACTTGCTGTCAGATATAGCAGTGATCCAATCATTCCCCTGTATTTGGTTTCATCAACTGGGGTGCCTTGTTCATCTTTGTCTAGATTTGTAGCGGGGCTCATAGGAGTGCCAATTGATTTTGCATTGTTCATACCAAATTTTTGAATCAGCTCTTTTGTATATTTGGTCTGACAAATAAAAGTTCCTTCTTCGGTTTGTTGGATTTGTAGCCCAAGGAAGAACGTGAGTTCACCCATCATGCTCATTTCAAACTCGCTTTGCATAAGAATTGAAAATTCCTTGCACATAAGAGGGTTAGCACTACCAAATATAATATCATCAACATAAATTTGAATAATGAGATTACCTTCTGATGATCGTTTAATAAACAGAGTAGTGTCTATTTTACCTCTGGTAAAGCCATGATCAATAAGAAAAGTACTCAGCCTATCATACCAGGCACGTGGAGCTTGTTTCAACCCATACAGTGCTTTGGCAAGCTTGTATACATGGTATGGAAATTTTGAATCCTCAAAGCCTGGAGGCTGTTTTACAAAAACTTCTTCCTCGATAAATCCATTCAAAAAGGCGCTTTTAACATCCATTTGAAACAGCCTGAATCCTTTAAAGGATGCGTATCCCAGAAGAATTCGTATAGACTCCAAACGAGCTACCGAGGCGAAAGTCTCATCATAGTTGACTCCTTCCTGCTGTGAATAGCCCTGTGCAACTAGTCTCGCTTTATTTCTTATGACCTTTCCATCCTCGTTCAATTTATTTCTAAATACCCATTTTGTTCCGATCACAGACACATTTTCAAGTTTAGGTATTAGTTTCCACACTTGATTCTTGCTGAACTGATCTAATTCCTCCTGCATAGCTTGCACCAAGCTTGAATCCTTCAGTGCTTCCTCTACCTTTTTTGGCTCAATTTGAGAAATCAATGCAATATTTGCTTTCTTCTTGAGGGCAGCCCTGGTTTTCATTCCTTCGTTTGGATCCCCTATAATAAATTTCTGAGGATATTTGGGTTCGCTTCTCCATTCATTTGGTCGAATTATATTTGTAGTCTACTCGACTTGTGGGTCTGGAGTATTGCTGCTATTTTCTCCAGTTGACTCGATCACCCCAGATGTGCTAGTCGACTCCTGTGATTTTCCTTTGTCCTGAGCTTCTTGAGTTTGATCTTCGTCACCTGCAATAGTTCCTTTCTCGACCAAGGGATTATTTTCATCGAATATAACATGTACAGATTCTTCTACACATAAAGTATGTTTATTGTAGACTCTAAAAGATCTGCTATTTAACGAGTAACCAAGAAAAATACCTTCGTCACTTCTTGGATCAAACTTTCCAAGATTATCTTTACCGTTATTGTGAATAAAGCATTTGCTTCCAAAGGGATGGAAGTAACTGATATTTGGACGTTTACCTTTCCAGAGTTCATAAGGGGTCTTCTTCAGAATTGGCCTTATGAGGCAACGGTTGAGGATGTGACAAGCAGTACTTACGCCTTCTGCCCAGAAATGGTTTGGCAATGAATGTTCTGGTAGCATGGTTCTTGCCATGTCTTGGAGAGTTCTGTTCTTCCTTTCCACAACCCCATTTTGCTGTGGTGAGCGTGGTGCAGAGAAATTGTGAGTGTATCCTTGATCGTTGCAGAAGTCTTCAAAAGCTCTGCTTTCAAATTCTCCTTCATGGTCACTCTGAATTTTTGAGATCAGATATCCCTTTTCTCTTTCAACCTTTTTGCAGAAAACTTCAAAATTTCTTAAGGCTTCATCCTTATGAGACAAGAAGATTACCCAGGTGAAACGTGAAAAGTCATCAACAATAACAAAAGCATACCTCTTACCTCCTATGCTAGCAGTTCTAGTAGGCCCAAATAAATCCATATGAAGTAATTGCAAAGGTTTTGAAGTAGATACTATATCTTTATTTTTGAAAGAATTTCTGGTTTGCTTACCCATTTGACATGCATCACAAATATGAGTTCTAGAGAAATTCAGTTTAGGCAAACCAATAACTAAATCATGTTTGGACAGTTTTTCAATCAAATGCATGCTAGCATGGCCAAGTCTTCTATGCCATAACCATGGATCATCAGACATAGAGGATAAGCAAATGTGGCCATCTATCTTTTCAAATCCATCAAGTATATAAACATTTCCATACCATTTTCCAGGAAGAATTATTCGTCTTCAATAGCACACCCTGTTCTCTTAAACTTTACCTCATATCCTGAGTCGCAGAGTTGACTTATGCTCAAGAGATTGTAGTTTAGGCCATCAACGAGATATACTTCAGTAATGTCACAGTTGTTATTGAAAGGAATTGTTCCAGTGCCAACTATTTTGCCCCTTGAATCGTCTCCGAATTTTACACTTCCTCCATCGATCTTTGTAACTTCCTTGAACAGGTTTTTGTCACCTGTCATACGACTGGAACACGCACTATCTAGATACCATTTTCCTTTGCGGCTTACTCTGTGGTGTTCTTGCAAGACAAGACGATCACTTTCTTTTAGGTACCCAAGCTTGCCTGGGTCCTCGTGGGTTAGTGTTACTAGGTTCAGAATTTTTTGGTTTCCAAACCCATCCTGACACATTTGATTTACGAAAGTGACAACCGGAATATTTATGCCCACTTTTATTACAGTAATGACATTTAGCTCCAAACCTGTTTATAGGTCTTTCATAAGTGTTAGAACTAGCCGACTTAGATTTAGCTGGTTCTTTCCTAGTTGACTTGTAAGTCATCTGGTCCGACCGACTGGTCGACTTGGTTCTGATTGGTTCCTTTCCAGTTGACTTGTAAGTCGTCTGGTTTGACCTAACAGAACTATGACTGGTGGATTTGCGCAAGCTGTTAAGCTGCATTTGCAACTCCTCAAACTCTTCTTGAAGTACCTCTTTTTCGATTTCACATACTTCATGTTTGAGTTTCCAGTCTTTAACCTCCCTAGTGAGTCTCTTAAGTTCATTCATCATTTTTTGAGACTCTTCTAAAGTTGAATCAAGAATATCCTGCAATTCATTACATCTTTCGCAGTCATAAGACCTTACCTCACTAGTTTCACCCCGTGCCATGAAACATTTCTCGTCATCTGAATCCTCTTCATCTGTCCAGCATCCTGAGGTTTTGTTTATTTCATTTTGCAGAATTGTCATGAAACAAAGATTTGCCATTTCTTCGTGGTCTGAGTCATCCTCATCGCTCCAGCTTCCGAAGGATTTGTTCTTGTTGAAGCCTCTAGAGATCTTCCTTTTCAGTTCTGGGCATTCAGCTTGAATGTGCCCAAATGCGTCCTTTCGAAAGCAATAAGCTCTCCTCGCAGTTCATCATAGGACAATTTGTTTAGGCCTTGAGATTCCAGAGTGACTACTTTGGTCTGCCAAGTGGTTAGCAGACTTCTGAGAATTTTTCTGACTTGATCACCACTGGTGTAGGGCTTTCCAAATGCCTTTAAGTCACTAATTATCTTACTAAACCTGGCAAACATTTCTTCAATGGATTCTCCTTCTTTCATTGAGAAGAGTTCGTAGTCATGAACTAGCATGTTGATGTGAGTTTCCTTTACTTTGCTGGTTCCCTCATAGGTGACCTCAAGTTTATCCCACATCTCTTTGGCTGTATCACAACTCAATATTTTCTCATATTCCTCACCACATATAGCATTGTGAAGCAGATTTCTTGCCTTGTTATTCACTTGTACCGCTTCCAGTTGCTCCTTTGAGTATGAATCTATATCATTAGGATCAGCAAGTGGTGGAGTGCTAGCAGGTAGGGGATAGTTTCCCTTTTTAATAACTCTCCAGAATTTGACATCGTATGCTTTAGCAAAGATTTCCATTCGTACTTTCCAGTGAGAGAAATGTTGTCCATTGAAGTATGGTGGTCTAACTTGTGAAGTTCCTTCTTGAAGAGGGCTCCTATGATAACTTGATTTGCCATGATCTTTTCTCACAAGTTGTTAAACAAAAGGTAAAATGTGAGCCAAGCTCTGATACCAATTGAAAGTACAAGAGGGGGGGTGAATTGTAAATACTTCAAATTAATTACTTATAGGTTGACTTAAAACTTGAGTAGTCGGCTGAATATGATAATTTAGCAGATATGGTAACAAAAAGTAAAATGCAGAGAATAATTGCAGGAATTAAAAACACCGGAATTTTTATAATGGTTCGAATTCAATGTGAATCCTAATCCAGTCCCCTTGGGTTGCAAGGGAGTTCTCTTCAGTAAATGAGTTTCTTCCGAGTACAAATGTGGTGTATATCGCTCAGTTTCTCCAGCACTCATTTTTGATACAATGCCTCACCAGTTGTGTGCTCTCTTTCTATCCCTGACTTGTTACACAACAGATCTTAGTGAACTACAATGCTTGTTTGCAGTAGAATAAAGAGAGTGATTTGGTTTGATCAAAGTATGTCTTAGCTAGGGTTTACAAGGGTGTATAAATACTTTGATGGATGGTAGAGGCTTGACAACCCAAGAGATTTGATCCTTGGAAAGAATTGATTCTTTCCAAGAATAAGGAATGAGCCGTTGCTTCTCTTGATTGCTTTCCTTTAGCAGAGGATTGCTTCACTTGATTTCTCCTTGATTGTTGGATCTTCCAAATGTGGTCGCTTCCCAGATCTCCTCGTATCCTTTAGTCTTCCGTGATTCTGCCCATGATTCGTGCCTTTGTCCAAGGCTTATTTGATTTTTTTCCAGCTCAGCTAATTATTGTTATTGCTGATTGATTCGTTGATTAGATTGCGCCCAGATTTACGAGACCAATCCAGATTTGCTGATCACATGCTGATTGATTTCTTCCCTTATACATCATGAACCATTCGAGCAGTCTTCTTTACTTCTTGAACTTGATTTCCTGCACATGTATATTATTTGCATCATTAAAACATGATCTAACAGAATATGTGTTTGGTAGTGTTTGTCTCATATTAAAGTAAAAAAACCGATAAATAACCGAAAAAATCAAAAAACCGACATAAACTGAATCGATAAAAAACCGACTTAATTGGTTTGGTTTGGTTCTAATATTCGAAAAACCGATTTACTTGGTTTGGTTTCTTTTTAGGGAAAACCCGATCCAAACCGAATCATAAACACCCCTACTTTGAACCATTTTGCCGCCACTACGTAGGAGGGTGGGAAGAAGAAATAGTAAGTAGAAATATCTGTTACTTCAGTAAATTGAAATAGAAAAGAGAAAAAAAGACTGGAAAAAGAATGTGAAAGCATATTAATGCGGGTGAATTAGTTAAATGTCCTTGTAAAGTTCATACCTAGTTGGATTAAAAAATTTAGTTAGTAAACCTATGGATTCCACTAACTATTAAAGAGGAGATATATCAATTTTAAATGGGTACTTAATTAAAATTAACAAAAATAAAAAGCTAATTTTGTGAGTACCACAAGTAAAAAATTTCTTTTGCCTCCCGCACCAAGGGTGGGCGTTCGTTATTTCGATACGGTATTTAATAACTACCGTTCGGTATTTCGGTATTCGGTATACAATTATGCATACCAAATACCGTACCAAAGTAGTTCAGTACAATTCGATATTTCATTATTTAGTTCGGTATGATTTCGGTAAGCTTTCGGTATCATACCAACTTTGTCACGATCCAATTTAGGATCATGATTGGCACTTAGGAGCAAGTGCCCCCAAGTAAGCCTCATCGGTATTTTACAGAAAATCAGACAGAGTTTCCCCTATTTTTGGACTATCCAAAAAGTTTCCTGTCTCAAAAACAAGTAACAACCAACCAATATTTACCTAAATCAGTCACAATCTTCATCAACTAACCACAAATGGGTTTCCACCATTATTACCAACCTCCTCAACATAATAAAACCAAAAGCAACTCTAAAAATATGGGAAGAAAGTATAATACTAGTAACTAGTCCATATCAACAAATGAATACTCACGACACTAAAAGGATGACTATGGAGTGACTCTAAGAGTCCAAAGAAAAGACCATAATAATAAATAAATCTCGCCCACGCGAACAAGTGCGAGGCTCACCAAGAACTATCAACTTGTACGCTCTAATTAACGAAATCCACACTTGCGTCAACTGCTGTCTCTGTAAAAAATAATTAGCGGGGAGTGAGTCGCTAGCTCAGTGAGTAATAACACTTAACCACAACCGTTTTTATTAGGGACAAGTCAAAAACATGCTAGTATATTAAACAGAAAATATCATAAGAATGCCCTTTCAGAAATAATAAATAATTTTCAGTCTCATCATGTTTTTCTTGTAGTATAATACAATTAACAATTCAGTAATAAGCTCGGTAACCACTGTATATTCAATATTCACATTTGGGAGGTTTCAATGAACGGATCATGTAATCGGTATAACTGTGGATTTCTTCGCAAGAAGTCAAATATAACGGTAGTCCTTGCTCGAGGGAAACTAGTAACGGTATGTTAGTTCTACCTTGCCACTAGCGAGGGCTGTAACGGTAATCGGTAATTACAAGGTGCACCAGGTCTAACGAACCCGCCGTTAGCTACGGGATCTTTCAATGTCTACTCCCATTTATACTTGTCTCTGTAATCCGTATATACTCCTAGAAAATATTTTAAAATAGGGTATTTCGGTTCTTATCAAATCATATAATTTCATTTCGATAACAGTAAATTCAAATAACGATAAAACAGATCTAGTGACAGCGGAAATATCTAAAACAACGGTAATCATCTCAAATAACTATTTTGGTATCATATCGAGTAAAAGACTTGTCCCACATGCAACTCAAAATAATCGGTAAAATATTCATATTAAAAATCATGTGTAAATCATGCAAGTTATAAAAATATAAATTGCGGTAAGATTACTACTCACAGTACTCGTGCCGAAATACCAAATGCTTCACCTCGAGCATTTCGTACAAATTCCTTCAATCAATCTATAATTACATAATATTGATCTCATGTTAATTTTCTTGTTTAGGCTAATTCATAACTAATTTAGAATACCCTATCATCGGGGTTCATGTTTGAGTCTTAATTTGTGAATTTATATTTACTCATAGAACTAGTCCAAAATCTATAAATTCAAACTATTTAGTATACTTTATTCCTCCAAAATTAGACCTATCAGTACTTAAACCAAACCTTTATGTCCTTACTGGTCATAGTAATTATTTATTTATTAACCAAAAAAAACTGATATTGAATTTTTTTGTACTACATGAAATGGCATAGATGTAGTGAAATAATTCAACTGATAAGAAGAAGGTTAACCTTTTGAGCTGAAGGAGAACATTATACTTTCAATTTCAGCCCAATTCTTCTTAAATCCTTTGTCCAAAGCTTTCTCCTTCCTCCTCTCTTTTCTTCTTTTCTCTTTCTTTCCTTCTCTGCTTTTTTTTTTTGTTGTTTTTTTGTTTTCGTTTCTGAAGCTTATTCTTCGTCCCCTAACCCTAACCCTTTTAAAAGTTGGGCAGATGTTGTTTGTTATGGGCTTCGGCCCTTTTGTTTTAAATTCCTTGTCCCTTTTTTTTTTTTGATTTGTTTTGTTGCTTTTTTTATTATTTAGTTTCTTATTGTCGTCATCATTATTATTATTATTATTATTATTATTATTATTATTATTATTATTATTATGCTAATGAACAATACACCCTTATAAAAAAATAGGGTATTACATCCTCCCCGCCTTATGTAATTCGGTCCCCGAATTTACAACAAGTGCATACCTGTAGACTGAAATAAATTGGGATACTTCACTTGCATATCTTTTTCTACTTCCCAAGTAGCTTCTTCAACTATATGATTTCGCCATTTATCGTAGCTTTCTTACTTGCCTATCAATAATAGCCATCGGTTCCTGCTCGTAAGACAACTTCTCATCAAGCGGTATAGTAGGTGATTCAAGCACTTGAGATGAGTCTGATATGCATTTCCTTAGCAGTGAGACATGAAACACTGGATGAATAAAGGACAACTCAGGAGGAAGTGCCAAACGATAAGCCACAGCTCCCACTCGGTCTAGTATCTCATACAGTCCTATAAACCTGGGGCTCAACTTACCTCTTTTCCCAAACCGCATCACACCTTTCATAGGGGAGACTCGTAGGAACACTTTTTCCCCAATTGTGAACACTAAATCTCTTCTTCTTTTATCAGCATAAGACTTTTGTCTACTTTGAGCTGTAAGCAATCTCTGTTTGATCAACTGGACCTTGTCCATAGCTTCTTGTACTAGGTCGGGTCCCGATAAGTTAGTCTTACCAGCTTCAAACCGTCCGATAGAAGAATGACATCTTCTACCATACAATGCTTCGTACGGTGCCATTTGAATACTGGACTAGAAGCTATTATTGTAAGCAAATTCAGCTAAAGGTAGATAAGCATCCCAACTACCTCCAAACTCAAGAATGCAAGCCCTCAACATATCCTCCAAGATCTGTATAGTACGTTCAGACTGGTCGTCTGTCTGTGGATGAAATACAGTGCTAAGATCTACTCGTGTACCCAATGCTTCTTGAAAAGATTTCCAAAAATGTGAGGTAAATTGTGATCCTCTATTAGAGATGATGGATATTGGAACTCCGTGAAGTTGGACAATTTCGTTCATAAATATCTGTGCATACCTCACTCCACCATAGGTAGTCTTCATTGGCAAAAAGTGTGCTAATTTCGTCAGTCGATCTACAATCACCCATACAGAGTCATAACCTCTAAGGGTTTCGTGGTAGCCCGGTGACAAAATCCATTGTAATTCATTCCCATTTCCACTCTTGAATCTCAATTTGTTGTAACAGTCCTGTGGGTCGCTGATGATCAGCCTTGACCTGCTGACAAGTCAAACAACTAGAAGCAAAGTTAGCAACATCTTTCTTCATACCTTCCCACCAATAAAATTGCTTTAGGTCATGATACATTTTTGTGGATCCAGGATGTATAGTGTATCTAGAGTTGTGGGCTTCTTCAAGAATAGCATGTCTCAACCCATCTACGTCTGCTACACATAGCCTGTCGCCCATTCGAAAAACACCATAACTTTCAACAATCATATCCTTGCTTTTACCAGCTAAGGCCTCATCTCTGTATTTGCAATCTCTCATCCTCATATTGGGTGGCGTTAATGCGCTCAACTAGTGAAGACTTAGCCTGAGCACAAGCCAACAATGCCTCTGAATTTCCGACACTAAATCTGATACATGTATCTTCTAGTCTCTGAATATCTTTGGCCAAAAGTCTCTTTGCAGGAGCTATATGTGCCAAACTCCCCATAGATTTTCTGCTCAATGCATCAGCCACCACATTAGCTTTTCCAGGATGATACAGAATAGAACAGTTATAGTCCTTGAGTAGTTCCATCCACCTGCTGCCGAAGATTCAGATCTCTCTGCTGGAAGATATACTTCACACTTTTATGGTCAGTATAAATCTCACAAGTTTCGCCATATAGGTAATGCCTCCAAATTTTTAGAGCAAATACCACTGCAGCCATCTCCAAATCATATGTAGGATAGTTTTGCTCGTGCTTTTTCAATTGTCTCGAAGCATACGCTATAACGCGACCATTTTACATGAGGACACATCCTAATCCCACCCTCGAGGCATCACAGAACACCGTAAATCCTCCAGAACATGATGGTAAGGCTAATATTGGTGCAGTTGTCAAACGTGTTTTGAGTTTTTGAAAGCTCTGCTCACATTCCTCCGTCCACTGAAACTTTGCATTTATAACGACCCGGCCGGTCGTTTATGGAATTTACGCCCCGATCCCCTATTAACTGCTTCCCCCAAGTTTATTTTTGCTATTTCAATTTGCCGGGATGTTCAGTTTTGAGTTTTGGAGAGTTCTGGGACACTTAGTCCCCAAATAAGAGCTTAAGTGTTGGAAAGTTTACCGTAGTCGGAATAGTGTGAAGACGGCCTCGGAATGGAAATCCGATGGTTCTGTTAGCTCCGTTAGGTGATTTCAGGTTTAGGGGCATGGTCGGATTGTGTTTTGGAGGTCCGTAGCTAATTTAGGCTTGAAATGCCGAAAGGTCGAATTTTGAAGTTTCCAGTTCAACAGTGAGATCTTGATCCGAGGGTCGGAATGGAATTCTGAGAGTTTCAGTAGTTCCGTTATGTCATTTGGCATGTGTGTGCAAAACTTCAGGTCATTCGGACGTGGTTTGGTTGGGTTTTTTATCAAAAGCGGAATTCGGAAGATTTTAGAAACTTAGGCTTGAATCCGATGTGTTTTGGTTATTTTGATGTTGTTTGAAGTGTTTTGAAGATTGGTACAAGTTTGAATGAGGTATTAGGTGATGTTTATGCTTTTGGTTGAGGTCCCAGGGGCCTCGGGGTGATTTCGGGTGGTTAACAAGAAATTTAGGAAAATGTTCCAGATGCTGTATTTTTGCTGCTTCTGGTATTTTTGCATCTGCGGTTTGGGAACCGCAGATGCGGCACCGCAGAAGCGGCTAAGAAGACCGTAGAAGCGGATTTGTGGTCTTCCTTCAGGTTCCGCAGATGCGGAAGGAATACCGCAGAAGCGGTGGCGCATCTGCGGAAGGGCAACCGCAGATGCGATTTCTGGTCATTTAAATGAAAGTCGCAGATGCTACGTAATTTTCCGTAGAAGCGGGACCGCAGATGCGGTCCCAGGGCCGCAAATGCAGGAATCACTGGGCAGAACCTATATTTAGTTGCCTTTGCGAAATTGAGCCATTCTTTCACCATTTTCATCCGGGTTTGAAACTTTTGAGAGAGATTTTTGAGGAAAACAAAGGGTAATCGCTTGGAGGTAACGTCCTTGACTTCATAACTCGTTCTATGTGATTAAAGACCTAATTAGTGATGAGAAATTTGGGAAAAATGGGTAATCAGGGCTCGAGTTTAAGAGGCCTTTAAATGAGGATTTGAGGGTCATTTGGACTCCGATTTCAGTGTTCTTGGTATGTATGAACTCATGAGAGTATGAGGATTCCGAAAATGTAAATTTTACCTGATTCCGAGACGTGGGCCTGAGGGGCATTTTGGTCATTTTACCTAATTTCGCGTATTAGCTTAGAATTTAATTATACAATCAGTTATTTGAAGTGTTATTTACATTATGAAACTTAATTGAATAGATTTGGCCATTTGGAGTCGGATACTCGTGGCAAAGGCGTGGTTTTGGGTTGACTTGCACTTGTTCGAGGTTAGTGGCTTGTCTAACCTTGTGTGGGGGACCTTTCCCCTTAGGACTGTTATTGTGATAATTGAAATGCCTTGTACGTGAGGTGACGAACGCGTACTTGTGCTAAATGTTGGAAATCCGGTTTTTCATTAAAAATAGCCTTGAATTGTGTTATTCCTTTTTCTTGTTTACACTACTCGGAAATTTAGCTTGCTGTTAGTTTAGAGAAGCATGTCTAATTGACTAAATTGCTCTACTTGCCTTAAATGCCTTATTTAAATTACGTGAAGCATGCTAGGTTAGAATTATCTATTTTGTCTTGGTATGAAGTTGAGCTTAATTGAGTATTTCTTTTTGCTATTGTTGTGCGTTTTATTTTGGGGCTACGGGAAGGCATCCCGGGAGACCCCCTGTACTTATTTATGATCGAGGTGAGGTGCGGGATACCGAGAGATCCCTGGCACATACCTATTGAGAATACTAAGAGATCATCGGGATACTGAGAGATCCCTGGCATATATTGAGGATACTAAGAGATCCTCGGGATACCGAGAGATCCCTGGCATATATTGAGGATACCAAGAGATCCTCGGGATTCCAAGAGATCCCCTGTTATCATCCTTGTGATTGTTTTTGCCTCTATATTAGTCGTAGTTACCTTTATATCCTGTGATACTTATGTTGCACTTAATTATACTGTTCTTATCTACACTGTTGAATTTTTATATTCTATTTAATCTCAGTAGGGCCATGACCTTCCTCGTCACTATCCAACCGAGGTTAGGTTTGGCACTTACTAAGTACCGCTGTGGAGTACTCATGCCCTTCCTGCGCATGTTTTCCATGTGCAGATCCATGTACCTCTACTCAGGCTTACCATTCTTGAGGCGAGGCGATTCTACGGGCCTTCGAGGTATATCTGCCGCGTCCGTAGACCGAGGAGTCTCTTTCTATTCCTGCATCTAGTATTTAGCCCTTCTGTACTTTATGTTCTTGATTAGACATTCCGAAGATTAGAGCTATGTAATGTTTTCTCAGCTTGTGGATCCGTGAGTTTCCGGGTTTTGGGATAGTGTATCAGATTTTGAAAAGTTGTGTGTATATGCCAAGCAACATTTAAATACTGTTTCTTTCACTTATTCGGCTTTTGATTATTTATTTCCGCATGATTAGTTATTTTCCGCATTCGTTAGGCTTACCTAGTTGTAGAGACTAGGTGCAGTCACGATAGATCACGGAGGGCGAACTGGGGTCGTGACAAATTGGTATCAGAGCTCTAGGTTCATAGGAGTCGTGGATCACAAGCCGGTTTATTAGAGTCTCACTGATAGGTACGGAGACGTCTGTACTTATCTACGAGAGGCTATGTAACTGTTAGGAAAATTCCACTTTATTTGAGTTCCTTGTCGTGCGAGATTTTTGATATCACAATTCTAAACTTCTGTCTTTCTATTCTCTCACAGATGGTGAGGACACGTGCTACTCGAGATGACCAGGCACCCGTGCCCCCTACTGGAGCCGTTAGAGGCCGGGGCCGGGGTAGAGGCCGAGGACGCGCTCGTGGTGCAGCTAGAGCACCCGCACGAGCTGCCGCCGAGGTACCACCAGCAGTACCAACCGGGGTCCAGACGCCTGATACGTCTGCCACTACTACTCCAGCACTCCAGGAGACTTTGGCACGGTTTATGAGCATGTACACCACTTTGGCTCAGGCAGGGTTGCTTCCCCTTGCCGCAGCCACATCCCAGGCTGGGGGAGGAGCGTAGACTCCTGCCGCCCGCACTCCTGAGCAGCGAGTGCATGTTGATCAGGTCCCAGAGGTTATTCCTGCACCGCCTGCAGTGCCAGTTCAGCCCGAGGACAGGGCAGCGGCTTCAGAGAATGAGCAGCGGAGACTTGAGAGGTTCAAGAAATATGATCCTCCTGTATTCAGTGGATTTGCATCAGAGGATGCCTTGGGATTTCTGGAGGAGTGCTACCGTATTCTCCATACTATGGGCATATCAGGATCGAGCAGGGTTTCCTTCACTGCTTTCCAGCTTCGAGGAGCCGCCTATCAGTGGTGGCGTGCTTATGAGTTAGACAGTCCGGATGAGGCAGCTTCCCTGACTTGGGCTCAGTTTGCAAATATGTTCACGAGGGAGTATGTCCCCCAGAGTCATAGGGACGCCTGGCGCATGGAGTTTGAGCATTTGCGCCAGGGTACTATGATTGTCTCGGAGTATGCTGTCTATTACATTGACTTGGCTAGACATGCACCGGCTTTGGTTTCTACGGTTCGCGAGAAGGTTCGCCGGTTTCATTGAGGGGCTTATTCTCAGCATCAGATCTAGCATGGCTCGTGAATTAGAGATGGATATATCTTACCAGCAGGTGGTGAGCATTGCTAGGAGGATTGAGGGTATGCTGTCACACCTCCTTTTTACCACACCCCGAAAGGGTATAATAAAAGGGAGTTTTTCCAATTAAAGGACAATCGAAACGGGATCCATTTTATTAAAATCAGAGTCGCCACTTGGGAGATTTATGGTGTCCCAAGTCACCGGTTTAGATCCCGAATCGAGGAAAAGGTTTGACTCTGTATACAGTCTGCGAACCAGAAATCCGGGTAAGAAATTCTATTAACTCGGGAAAAGGTGTTAGGCACTCCCGAGTTCCGTGGTTCTAGCACGG
The DNA here is from genome assembly GCF_001879085.1 of Nicotiana attenuata. Lineage (NCBI taxonomy): Eukaryota > Viridiplantae > Streptophyta > Magnoliopsida > Solanales > Solanaceae > Nicotiana > Nicotiana attenuata. The sequence goes on from NC_031989.1 coordinate 28,197,769, forward strand.
TTGCTTTGATAATACTTGGCTTACTAAAATTGTTTAATCACCGATTTTAGAACCTATGTGCTTTTACTTCCTTCACCGCTTTTAAATAAGAGAAATTATCTTGAAACGGGTTACGCGTACGTACACCCGCTTGTTTGACGCGTCAAAAATCATGTCACGCGAACGTGTCCACAATTAATAACGCTTTATTATTATTAAGAAAGTTTGGCCAAAGTTGCGCGAACGCATACTCCGATTTTATTTTTTTAAAATCGTAATTATGTTACGCAGACGTATACACAATCACAATTGTATTTTAAATGGCCCTAAAGGCTTTTCGACGATGTTTGAAAAGTTGCAATCTGTTACGTGATTCTCCTAATATATTCTAATAATAATCCTGACTTAGGATATAAAGCTAGTATAAAAAATGCCCAAACATTCTTCCAACTGGGATGAAGGGAGCAAACACGAGAGCTTTTGCTTGAAAAGTGAAACATAGGCATCGAAAAGATATAGGCATACGAACACGAAAGTTCAATTTTAAATCAACTGACCTACTTAAATTAAAACTAGAAGAGAGATATAGTTGGAAAGTTTTCATTTTTTAAAGTCAAATGATAAAATTCGATAGCTAAAAGAAGGCTAGCCTGCCAATACACACATTCATTTACTAGCAGCTCTGGACCAAACGGACTACATGGAGGCATCTCAACAATTGATCATCTATATACACAGGAGAATTGTCCACAAAACTCAACCCAGTTCCCAACAATATGTTTAAACAGGTAGTACTGATATTATAGAAAACGAAAATGCAGAGTTTGATAACACCGTCGAGTGCAGAAATTTTATATTGCTTCCATTAAACATACAACTAAACCAACATTTTTTGCACCTTAATCAACAATTAACACCAGAACATCGATTCAGAATACAAACCCCAGGCTCAACACTGCTAATCTTGACTCACCAGAAGCTAACTAGCATATACTTATCAATTTAAAGCCTATTTTGTAGATCTGCAACACAACAAAGGTGCTGCTCACTTAGGAGGGAGGGACCGAATATGTGACCCCAAAATAAACTAAAATAACGCTCAAAGAAGACAGTCAAGCATCAACTCGTATCTTCCAAACAATCTCATAGGAACAGATTTTACAGAAGAAACAAAACGATAGATAACTCATGTTCCTCGAGACCACACTTGAATAGCAGTCATTAGATCTCAAATAAACATCACGCGTCTAAGGAAGAAAATTATAGGGTGATCTGAACTAAACAAGAATGAGAACAGTATACACCAATGCACGTCGAACACCATTTCTAACTCCAGATAGTTCACTTGAAGCCACACAATTGATTTTTCTCATACTCGTTTTGGCACTGCTAACCCAACAACATGTTTACACTAACTGAACCAAACACTTAGATAAGTTCTTAAACATGCCAACTTGTGTTTAAAGAAACAGAAAAATGGATCAGATCCAATCGATCATTACAGATATTCATTTAGACAAAAATAGGCATTCATTTGAACTCAGAAATGGCAAGCCACCACAAAAGAGATTCATTAACCAGTGAACAGACCATAAATGCAAGTTCTCAAAATTGTAACATTCTTAACACACTCAATACAAAAGATCGAGATTCATACCTTGAGAGCAACAAAGCAAAGGGAAAAAGAAAATAAATCTCTGATTTCTGAGGAATGAAACCACCACAGAACCAAGAGAGAACAGCTATAGCTCAGTAAACAGCAACAGATTCACACTTCTCGACGAATTCCATTGTTCATCCAAAAACCAGAATTGAAGTAGAAAAACTCTATTATTTCGAAATGCTAATTAAAGCTGATATCCAGTGAAATCATGAAACTTCCATCATATGTTTTTTCTGTTCTAATATCTGAAAAAGGAAAAGAACGAAAGGAAAAGAAGAAGAAAAACTTGAACCCTGATTTTCCTCCTTTAAATTTTCTTTAATAGAAATCTCTCCAAAACCGAAAATCCCTCTGAAAATCTTCTTCCCCTCCCCCCTCACAAGAAATGACCTCACCTTATATATATACCTCAAAAGATCTCGAAGCTTCTATGCTTCCTTCCCAAGAAATCTCCCAAAAATCCTCCAAATCCGAATCTGATTTTTACCCCTTTTTGATGGATAAAACGGACAAATGGAGGGAGTAGATCCAATTTCACTCAATCCTACGCCTCCCATTTTTCCTAATTTCCATCTAAAAGAGTAAAAATCCGAGAAAACAAAGAGAGGGCATGTGAGGGAGAGGGAATCTGTCAGAAACCGTTAGAAATGGCAAGAGGAGAGAGGGAGGGAACGCGTGGTTGGAGATTGGGTTCACTCGCCATGGATTTGGGTGATTTAGGGTGTGATTTTTGTGAGGTAGGCGAGTGAACAGTCGTTGCCTTCTCTGAGTTTTGGGACTTAAGGTTCATCCGTTCATTAGTTATTTGGAACGGGTCGGGTTTGACACGATGGGGCTGGGCGGGTTTAGGTGATTTGGGCTGAGGGTTGAAATGGGTAAGGGGAGAATTGGGCTCAACCCTGATTTGGGCTTAATTGAAATCCCCAACCCAATTAAACTACCCCTTCTCAATTTCGTTTTCCTTTTCTTTTTTCCTTTTTTTAAAATTCTTTTTTAATTCCTTTTTTTCCATTTTAAAGACAGAACAAAAATAAAGTAAAACCTAATTTAAATCCTAACCCAAATTATCCTACCAAATTAAATTAATTAACTCTAACTGATAATTAACCCAATTGACTAAAAACCAAATTAAAGGAAAAACTATCAAAATTCAAAACTAAATTAAAAGTGTAAAAATAGGTTATTTTTTGTGATTTTCCTTTTTTAATTACTAATTAATTCCTAAAAATGCAAAGTGAAATCCTAAATGCACATGCAACATATTTTTTTGTTTTTTTCATTAATTAAATAAAATAAACGTGCACGGACAAATGCAAATAATTGACAGAAAATGCCACAAAAATCCACAAAATTGCAAATAATAAAAAAAATTATTTTGTTTTGAATTTGTGGGAGTAATTCATATAGGGCAAAAATCACGTGCTCACATATGCATGCTAGGGACAGAGAGGAAAAGGAGGCCAAGAGGTCTCGAGAGTCGGGCCATTATTCTGGTGCCTGTGCCCCAGCTGCAGGTCGTCATGGTAGGGGTCATATGGGCCGCCCCGTTCATTCAGCTCTTCCAGCAGCCAGTGGTATTCCAGCTCCACCTAGGCCCTAGGAGCCTTATTATGCACCTCCAGTCTCTAGTGCGCCTCCTGCACGGGGTGCTTCCAATGGTCAGTCCAGCAGACCTGGCCCGAGCCAGTCACAGCCGCCGCGTCCTCCTAGAGCTTGTTTTGAGTATGGTGACACACGCCATGTGGTGAGGGATTGCCCTAGACTTGGAAGGGCTGCATCCCCACAGATCCCTCAGCCGCAGCGCACCTCGCAAAGTTCTCAGGTCATGATCACTGCACCAATTGCTACTCCACCTGCCCAGCCAGCTAGAGGTGGAGGTCGGGGAGGTAGAGGTCGCCCTCGAGGGGGAGGCCAGGCCAGATACTATGCTCTTCCATCCCGTACTGAGGCTGTCGCCTCCGATTCTGTCATCACAGGTACTATCTTGGTCTGTCACAGAGATGCATCGGTTCTATTCGATCCAGGCTCCACTTATTCTTATGTGTCTTCTTATTTTGCTCTACATTTGGGTGTACCTCGGGATTCCTTGAGTTCCCCAGTTTATGTTTCTACTCCTGTGGGAGATTCCCTTGTTGTAGACCGCGTTTACCGGCCATGTTTGGTTATTCTTGGTGGTTTTGAGACCAGAGCCGATTTATTATTGCTCTGCATGGTTGATTTTGATATTATCTTGGGCATGGACTGGTTGGCCCCATTATGCTATTCTTGATTGTCACGCCAAAACTGTGACACTGGCCATGCCAGGTGTACCGCGTATTGAATGGAAGGGTGCTTTAGGTCACACTCCCAGTAGAGTTATTTCTTTCCTTAAGGCTCGGCGTATGGTTGAGAAGGGTTGTGATGCATACTTAGCTTATGTGAGAGATGCCAGTATGGATACTCCTTTTGTTGATTCAGTCCCAATAGTACGGGATTTCCCTGATGTGTTTCTAGCTGATCTTCCAGGCATGCCACCCGATAGAGACATTGATTTTGGCATTAATCTATTGCGGGGCACTCAGCCCATTTCTATCCCTCCATACCGTATGGCTCCTCCTGAGTTGAAGGAGTTGAAGGAGCAATTGTAGGAATTACTTGATAAGGGTTTCACTCGGCCCAGTGTATCGCCTTGGGGTGCTCTTATGTTATTTGTGAAGAAGATGGATGGTTCTATGCGCATGTGTATTGATTACCGCCAGTTGAATAAGGTGACAGTGAAGAACCGTTATCCTTTGCCTCGTATTGATGACCTGTTCGACTAGTTGCAGGGTGCTGTGTGTTTTCTAAGATTGACTTGCGCTCAGGCTATCATCAGTTGAAGATTCGGGAGCCAAATATCCCGAAAACTGCCTTCAGGACTCGGTATGGTCATTACGAGTTCCTTGTTATGTCTTTTGGGCTGACCAATGCCCCAGCAGCCTTCATGCATCTGATGCACAGTGTTTTCCGGCCATATCTTGATTCATTCGTGATCGTTTTTGTTGATGACATTCTGGTATATTCCCGAAGTCGGGAAGATCATGAGCAACACCTGAGGACAGTACTCCAGACCTTGAGAGAGAAGAAGCTGTATGCTAAGTTCTCAAAATGTGAGTTTTGGTTGGGTTCCGTGGCATTCTTGGGTCATGTGGTCTCAACGGAGGGTATTCAGGTGGATCCGAAGAAAGTGGAGGCCGTGCAGAGTTGGCCCAGACCATCCTCAGCTACAGAGATCCGTTTTCTTGGCTTGGCGAGTTATTACCGTCGATTTGTTCAGATGTTTTCATCTATTGCAGCACCTATGACCAGACTGACCCAGAAGGGTGCTCCGTTCCAGTGGACGGAAGAGTGCGAGGAGAGCTTTCAGAAGCTCAAGACATCCCTGACTATAACCCCAGTTTTGATATTGCCTACCGGTTCGGGGTCTTATACTATCTATTGTGATGCCTCGAGAGTTGGCCTTGGGGCGGTATTGATGTAGGATGGTAGGGTGATTGCCTACGCGTCTAGACAGCTGAAGATACATGAGAAGAATTATCCTGTCCATGATCTTGAGTTAGCTGTCATTGTTCATGCCTTGAAGATCTAGCGTCATTACTTGTATGGTGTGCCTTGTGAGATATATACTGATCACCGGAGTTTGCAGCATCTGTTTAAGCAGAAGGACCTTAATTTGCATCAGAGGAGATGGCTAGAGCTGCTGAAGAATTATGACATCACTATCTTGTATCACCTGGGAAGGGCCAATGTGGTGGCCGATGCTTTGAGCCGCCGGGCATAGAGTTTGGGGAGTTTGGCTTATTTACCAGCAGCAGAGAGGCCTATGGTGATGGATGTTCAGGCCCTAGCCAGCCAGTTTGTGAGATTGGATCTTTCGAAGCCCAGTCGGGTTCTAACTTGTGTGGTTTCTCGGTCTTTCTTGTTTGATCGTATCCGGGAGCGTCAGTTTGATGACCCTCATTTGCTTGTCCTCAAGGACAAAGTGCTGCATGGCGATGCTCGAGATGTGACTATTGGTGCTGACGGAGTACTGAGGATGCATGGTCGAGTTTGTGTACCCAATGTTGATGGGCTTCGAGAGTTGATCTTAAAGGAGGCCCATAGTTCGCGGTATTCCATTCATCCGGGTGTCGCGAAGATGTACCAGGATTTGAGGCAGCACTACTGGTGGAGGCGGATGAAGAAGGATATAGTTGGGTTTGTAGCTCGGTGCCTTAATTGTCAGCAGGTGAAGTATGAGCACCAGAGACCGGGTGGATTGCTTCACAAGATAGAGATTTCGGAGTGGAAGTGGGAGCGGATCACCATGGACTTCGTATCTGGGCTCCCACGGACTTTGAGGAAGTTCGATGCCATTTGGGTTATTGTGGATCGGCTGACCAAGTCCGCGCATTTCATCCCTGTGTGTACTACCTATTCCTCGGAGCGGTTGGTGGAGATTTATATCCGAGAGATTGTTCGTCTGCATGGTATTCCAGTTTCCATCATTCTAGACAGAGGTACTCAGTTCACATCGCGATTCTGGAGAGCCGTACAGCAGGAGTTGGGTACTCGGGTGGAGTTGAGCACAACATTTCACCCTCATACGGACGGACAGTCCGAGCACACTATTCAGATTTTTGAGGATATGCTCCGTGCGTGTGTGATTGAGTTTGGAGGTTCTTGGGATCAGTTCTTGCCATTGGCGGAGTTTGCCTACAACAACACAGCTATCAGTCCAGCATTCAGATGGCATCGTACGAGGCCTTATATGGTAGGCGATGTAGATCCCCGGTGGGTTGGTTCGAGCCAGGTGAGGCCAGATTATTGGTCACAGACTTGGTTCAGGATGCTTTGGAGAGAGTCAAGGTGATTCAGGATAGACTCCGTATAGCCCAGTCCAGACAGAAGAGTTACGCGGACCGGAAGGTTCGTGATGTTTCCTATATGGTTGGAGAGCGGGTTCTGCTTCGGGTTTCGCCTATGAAGGGCGTTATGAGATTTTGGAAGAAGGGGAAGTTGAGTCCGAGGTTAATTGGCCCTTTCCAGATATTGAGGCGTGTTGGGGAGGTTGCTTACGAGCTTGCCTTACCTCCCAGCTTGGCAGGAGTCCATCCGGTATTTCATGTTTCGATGCTCTGGAGGTATCACGGTGATCCGTCGCACGTGTTGGATTTCACCTCAGTTCAGTTGGAGAAGGATCTATCTTATGTTGAGGAGCCAGTGGCAATATTGGACTAAGAGTGTACTGTGGGCCGGGCCCAGCCCGGGACCGCGGGCCTAACGGGCCGGTCTTAGTGGGCCGGTCCCAAATGGTGCATTAAGCTTGTAGTGGGCCGGTCCTACACAAATAGCCTACGAGCCCGGGACCGGTAGGCGGGCCTGGGCCGGTTCAACGGGCCTAACGGGCCAAACGGTCCTCAGCGGCTATATTTTAAAAAAAAAAATTTTAAAAATGACCAATGGTCAGATTTTAAAATCTAGCCGTTGGCCATCAAAAAATAGCTGTTTGGGAGTTTAAAAAATAGCCATTTGGCCCCCCAATTTTAATTTAACCCCAAACTTTATATAATTACACTTTTTCCCAATTCTCAACTATAAATACCACCTCATTCTTTCATTTTTACTCACAAATTCATCAATCTCTCTCATTCTATATCTAATTCTCTTCTATAATTGCTTACTTTATTATGCAATTTCGTGAAAAATTGTGAAGTTGGTGAATTGAAGTATTCAAGTCTTCAAGTCTTCAACGATTTTCAATTTTCAAGAAGTTGTTCGTCAATTCGGTAAACTCGTTCCAACTCTTAAGTTTTAAGAATATAGTTTTGGTTGTTTTAGTTTGTATAATTACAATTAATATGGCCTTTCTTTGAAAAAAATATTTGGTGGTAAGGGAAAATCTAAAATTGGTGAATCTAGTCGCCAAGCTACTACCCTTCCCCCGGCTCCCCGACCCAGACCTGTTACCCGTCCTCCTCCACCTATTATTCTTGATAGTGATAACCCTTGTTTTCAACTTTCCGATAGTGAATTTTGCCATGATGTTGCATCAGGTCAACAATTAAATGAAGAAGTTATGAATGCTCTTTATCCTAATGAAACTATCTTTAAAAATGATGAGGAAAATGATGATGTAGATGAAACCCAACCGGATTTAGATGATACACCTACTAGTCCTGTTAATAACCCAACTGATGCCCCGCCCGACCCACCTGTAGAAACCCCTACTTTTAATAGACAACCTTCTAAACGCCCCGAAACATCACTTGTTTGGAACTTTTTTACTCAATTAAGAGAACAAAATAAGGCTAAGTGTAAAACTTGTGGGGGTTTGCTGGCGCATAAATTTACTGGAGACCGTAGCGGTACGGGTAGTTTGACTAGACACATAAAAACACACCCTAAAGATAAAGCTGATTTTTACAAATGAAAGCGCAGCTAGAGGGGACAAGTGTAGATACTACGGTTAACACTAGTACAAGTTCAAATCTAGTTCAACCAGGAATTAACACTGTGACCGGTGGTATTTTATATTACGATCCAAATAAAGATCGTGAAGAATTAGCAAAGATGGTTACTGTTATGTGCTTACCCTATAGTTTTCCTTCTAACCCTCACTTTGTGCATTATATTAGAAGAGTTTTTAATCCTACTTATAAAGGTTGGCCTCGCGCAACCGTAAAGAGCGATATTTATAAATATAAACATGAATATGAACAATATTTGCGGTATTTATTTACTCATATAGATTCTCGGATTGCTATTACCACTGATATTGGTAGAAGTGGTAGTGACTGTGATTATCTTACTGTAACCACTCATTGGATTGATGAAGAATGGAAAATGCAAAAACGCATTATTGCTTATAGAATAATTAATTCACGTCACACAGGTAAGTTTATTGCTAACACTGTTGCAGATATTTGTAGATATTTTTGCATTAGAGATAAATTAATGTCAATTTCTATGGATAATGCTTCTAGTAACACTAATGCTATAGGCTTACTTACAACTACACTAAATCCTGCATTTAGTAATTGTTTCCATGTTAGATGTGTTTGTCATATTTACCATTTAATCATCGGTGATGGTATGAGAATTTTAAATTTAGAAATTGAAAAGGTTAAAATGGCTCTTAATTGGCTTTTTTATTCAAACCGTAGAAGTAGACTTAGAGAGTATTTTAAAAAATGTGATGAATTTAGCCTTAGAGAAAGAAAGGTTCCTAAAGCTTGTCCGACTAGATGGAATTATATGTACGAAAGTTTAGTAGTTGCATATGAATATAGAAACCCAATTAATGCAACGTTTAATGCTCGTGTTGGTGGTGAGGATGATGATGAAATCCTTACAAATCAAGATTGGAATAATGTAAAAATTCTTATAGATTTTTTACAACAATTTCATCAAGCTACAAATGAATTGTCTGGGCAATATTATCCTACTATTTCAAACTGTTTAGTTTATATTGCAGCACTATGTGATTTGTTTGTTGATTTTTCAGAGGGTGGGGAAATTTGTCAACTTGCTATAAATGTAATGAAAGAAAAGTTTAAAAAATATTTTTTCCCTATCCCCCCTATTTATGGTGTTGCTGCCATGTTAAATCCTACCATGAAATTAGGAGGTCCTCACTTTTGGTATTCAAATATTTATAAGGCTTTAGATCTTTCAGATGAGGAATTTGCTACACTTGCAGATGCAAAAGCCTCAATTAAAATAAATGCTCAAACAATTTATAATGCTTATCAACTTGCCTTAGATCATGCTAGGCCAAATGTTCCAACTCCTACTTCGTCTAGTTCACAATCGTCTAAAAGAACTGCGGGCCTAAAAACACTTAGTTCTTGGACGGAGTTCAGGGGCTCTCAAGGTGATAATATTGATGATACTTCACATCTAAATGAGCTTCAAGTTTATTTATCGCAGGGCCTTGAAAAGGAGAATCCAGACGGCACCTTTGGTCTTTTGGAATGGTGGAAGGCCAGAGAAAAATATTTTCCGGTTCTTGCAAAGATGGCTCGGGATATTTTATGTATTCAAGCTTCAACAGTGGCATCAGAGAGCGCTTTCAGTCAAGCAAGACTTCAAATAGGTGATCAAAGAGCGTCTATGAGGGAGAGCTTAGAAAAATCAGTACTCTTCAGAGATTGGATCCGCTCGGAAAGAAGAAATTTTGGACTTGCAGAATCACAACCGGAGATAGACGAAGCTTATGAAGAAATGATAGCGGAACTTGCGGAGGATGCTGCTTCGCCCGGAAGCGGTGATGAACAAGCTTCTTTTCCGCCACCACCAACGGAACTTCCTCCGAACCTTGAAGGATTTATGAAATTTATTAGATATACTATGTAGATTATGGTGNTATATATATATATATATATATATATATATATATATATATATTATATTATGTTATGTATATATATTTCCTTGTATAATTTCTTGTAAATATATATATGTTTATATATATATTCTAACACATATTCTATATACATCTAACACACACATATATATATACTACATATATACATACTACACACACACACACACACACACACACACATATATATGTATATGTATGTATATATATATATATATATATATATATATATATATATATATATATATATATATATATATATATATATATATATATATATAATACATATAAGCTATATATAAGGCACTATATATTTAATTTTTCGAAATGGTGGGATGGTGGGCCCCACTGACCGTTGCCAATGATAATATTGCACAAATAGCCTTTTTTTTAATTTTTAACACTTTTTCAATTTACAAAACTAACCTTCTCTAAAACTATAAATACCCCCCTCCCCCTCTTCATTTCTTCACTCAATACTCATTTCTCAATCCAAATTTCTCTCATTCTCTCATTCTCCAATTTTCAAGACTTCAAGTCTCAATCTCAAATTCTCAAATCTCAAGTTAAATCATGCCTCGTTCGGAAAGAGTGCGCTCATTTGTTTGGCAACACTTTGAGGTACTAGAAGAAAATGAAGAAGGTTAGAAATTAAAGTGCAAGAACTGTGGTCAAGTCTTAAATTTTCGTTCAGAGTCTGGCACATGCAGTTTAAGGAGGCATATAAAGTATTGTCTTGAGCGTCATCCGGAAATTCGTATTTAAGATTTTTCGACAATTTGTGTTATTTTAAAATTATTAGACGTATTTATGCTTAATGTTTTAGTTTGTTAGATTAATTTGAAGTATTATTAATTTATTATGCATGAAAATCTAGTTTTACTATTTTTTTGTTAATTTACTTTTTAAATGCAAACTTTAATATATAATTATATATACATACCATACATATTATATATACTATATATATTTATATAGCTATGTATAAGCAATTTATATTAGTATATACATATATAGTTTACAAGAAATTGCCTTAGATAAAAAAAATTAAAAAAATAGCCCGGAACGAAAAAGCCCGTTAGGCCCGTTAGGCCCATGGGCCCGGCCCATTTAGCCCGGGACCATGTGGGCTTAGGACCGTCGTGGGCCGGTTCCACCCATTGGGACCGTGAAGCCCTGGACCGCCAAAGACCGGCTCGCCTAAGCCCGGGACCGTTTGGCTCGTTTAGGCTCGGGCCCGACCCAGAATACAGCCTTATATTGGACAGGCATATTAGGAAGCTGAGGTCAAAGAACATTGCATCAGTGAAGGTTCAGTGGCGGGGTCAGCCGGTCGAGGAGGCGACCTGGGAGACCGAGCAGGATATGCACAGCCAGTACCCTCATCTTTTCACTACTTCAGGTATGTCTTTGTGCCCGTTCGAGGACGAACGAATGTTTAAGTGCGGGAGGATGTAACGACCCGACCGGTCATTTTTGGAATTTACGTCCCGATCCCCTATTAACTGCTTCCCCCAAGTTTATTTCTGCTATTTCGATTTGTCGGGATGTTCGGTTTTGAGTTTCGGAGAGTTTTGGGACACTTAGTCCCTAAATGAGAGCTTAAGTGTTAGAAAGTATACCGTAGTCGGAACATTGTGAAGACGGTCTCGGAATGAAAATTTGATGGTTCCTTTAGCTCAGTTAGGTGATTTCGGGTTTAGGGGCGTGGTCGGATTGTGTATTGGAGATCCGTAGCTAATTTAGGCTTGAAATGCCGAAAGGTCGAATTTTGAAGTTTCCGGTTCGATAGTGAGATCTTGATCCGAGGGTCGGAATGGAATTTCGAGAGTTTCATTAGTTCCTTTATGTCATTTGGGATATGTGTGCAAAATTTTAGGTCATTCGGACGTGGTTTGGTTGGGTTTTTTATCAAAAGCGGTATTCGAAAGATTTTAAAAACTTAGGCTTGAATCCGATGTGTTTTGGTTATTTTGATGCTGTTTGAAGTGTTTTGAAGATTGGTACAAGTTTGAATGAGGTATTAGGTGTTGTTTGTGCTTTTGGTTGAGGTCCCGGGGGCCTCGGGGTGATTTCGGGTGGTTAACGAGAAATTTAGGAAAATGTTGCAACTGCTGTATTTTTGATGCATCTGGTATTTTCGCATCTGCGGTTTGGGAACCGCAGATGCGGCGTCGCAGAAGCGGATTTTTGGTCTTCCTTCAGGTTCCGCAGATGCGGAAGGAATACCGCAGAAGCGGTGGCGCATCTGCGGAAGGGCAACCGCAGATGCGGTTTCTGGTCATTTAAATGACAGTCGCAGATGCAACGTAATTTTCCGCAGATGCGGTCCCAGGGCCGCAAATGCGGGAATCGCTGGGCAGAACCTATATTTAGTTGCCTTTGCAAAATTGAGCCATTCATTCACCATTTTCATCCAGGTTTGAAGCTTTTGAGAGAGATTTTTGAGGAAAACAAAGGGGAATCACTTGGAGGTAACGTCCTTGACTTCATAACTCGTTCTATGTGATTAAAGACCTAATTAGTGATGAGAAATTTGGAAAAATGGGTAATTAGGGCTTGAGTTTAAGAGGCCTTTAAATGAGGATTTGAGGGGTCATTTGGACTCCGATTTCAGTGTTCTTGGTATGTATGAACTCGTGAGAGCATGAGGATTCCGAAAATGTAAATTTTACCCGATTACAAGACGTGGGCCTGAGGGACATTTTGGTTATTTTACCTAATTTCGCATATTAGCTTAGAATTTAATTATACAATCAATTATTTGAAGTATTATTTACATTATGAAACTTAATTGAATAGATTTGGGCCATTTGGAGTCGGATACTCGTGGAAAAGGCGTGGTTTTGGGTTGACTTGCACTTGTTCGAGGTAAGTGGCTTGTCTAACCTTGTGTGGGACCTTTCCCCTTAGGACTGTTATTGTGATAATTGAAATGCCTTGTACGTGAGGTGACGAGCGCGTACTTCTGCTAATTGTTGGAAATCCGGTTTTTCACTAAAAATAGCCTCGAATTGTGTTCTTCCTTTTTCTTGTTTACACTACTTGGAAATTTAGCTTGCTGTTAGTTTAGAGAAGCATGTCTAATTGACTAAATTGCTATACTTGCCTTAAATGCCTTATTTGAATTACGTGAAGTATGCTAGGTTAGAATTATCTATTTTGTCTTGGTACGAAGTTGAGCTTAATTGAGTATTTCTTTTTGCTATTGTTGTGCGTTTTATTTTGGGGCTACGGGAAGGCATCCCGGGAGACCCCCTGTACTTATTTATGATCGAGCTGAGGTGCGGGATACCGAGAGATCTGTGGGACATACCTATTGAGGATACTAAGAGATCCTCGGGATACCAAGAGATCCCTGGCATATATTGAGCATACTAATACCGAGAGATCCCTGGCATATATTGAGGATACCAAGAGATCCTCGGGATTCCAAGAGATCCCCGGTTATCATCCTTGTGATTGTTTTTGCCTCTATATTAGTCGTAGTTACCTTTATATACTGTGATACTTTCACTGCTGCACTTAATTATACTGTTCTTATCTACACTGTTGAATTTTTATATTTTATTTAATCTCAGTAGGGCCCTGACCTTCCTCGTCACTACCCAACCGAGGTTAGGCTTGGCACTTACTGAGTACCGCTGTGGTGTACTCATGCCCTTCTTGTGCATGTTTTCCATGTGCAGATCTAGGTACCTCTACTCAGGCTTACCATTCTTGAGGCGAGGCGATTCTACGGGACTTCGAGGTATATCTGTCGCGTCCGCAGACCGAGGAGTCTCTTTCTATTCCTGCATCTAGTATTTAGCCCTTCTGTACTTTATGTTCTTGACTAGACATTCCGGAGATTAGAGCTATGTAGTGTTTTCTCAGCTTGTGGATCCGTGAGTTTCCGGGTTTTGGGATAGTGTATCAGATTTTGGAAAGTAGTGTGTATATGCCAAGCAGCATTTAAATACTGTTTCTTTCAGTTATTCGGCTTTTGATTATTTATTTTCGCAAGATTAGTTATTTTCCGCATTCGTTAGGCTTACCTAGTCGTAGAGACTAGGTGCCGTCACGATAGTCCACGGAGGGCAAACTGGGGTCGTGACAGCATTTTTCTGTGTTAGCTTAGTCAGTGGCGTGACTATTCTAGAGAAATCCTGCACAAAACGCCTGTAATAGCCTGCTAAGCCTAAAAAGCTGCGAATCTCTGTAGGAGAAGTAGGCCTGGGCCATTTCTGCACAGCTTCTGTCTTCTTAGGATCCACCATAATTCCATCTTTGGATACAACATGCCCCAGAAATGCTATTGAGTCTAGCCAGAATTCACACTTCGAGAACTTAACATAAATCCGATGTTCTCGCAATGTCTGCAACACAGTCCTGAGACGATCCTCGTGTTCTCCTTGGCTACGAGAATATATCAGGATATCATCAATAAATACTATTACTAATCTATCCAGAAACGGCTTGAACACCCTATTCATTAAATCCATGAATGCAGCTGGAGCATTAGTCAGTCCGAAAGGCATCACAAGAAACTCATAGTGCCCGTATCGAGTTTTGAAAGTAGCTTTACAATATCTTCAGTCTTTGATTCTAAGCTGATGATAACCAGGACGAAGGTCAATCTTTGGAAAGGGGGCAGCTCCTTGTAACTGATCAAACATGTCGTCTATACGAGGCAAAAGATATTTATTACGTATCGTTATCTTGTTCAACTGCCTGTTGTCAATACACATTCTAAAGGATCCGTCTTTCTTCTTTACGAACAGTACTGGTGCACCCCATTGGTGATACACTAGGTGTATAAAACCCTTATCGAACAAATCCTACACCTGTTGCTTTAGCTCCCTCAACTCTGCTGGTGCCATTCGATATGGGGGTATCGATATGGGTTGTGTGTCAGGTAGCAAATCAATACCAAAGTCTATTTCTCGTACTGGAGGCAATCATGGTAAATCCTCAGGAAATACATCAGAAAATTCTCTCACTACTGGTACATTTACTATACTAACCGTTTCCTTTCTTGTGTCATTTACAACAGCTAAGAGACCCAAGCAACCTTTCTTCAGAAGTTGTTGAGCTTTCATAAAAGATACAACTTTGCAAATCTCTAGAACCTGACCCTCTTTCAGAACAAAACTGGGTCCGTTTGGTATCTCAAACTTGACTATCTTTGCATGATAATCGATGAGAGCATAGCAAGAAGATAACCAATCCATTCCCATCAGCATGTCAAAGTTAATCATATCAAGCACAATAAGGTCAGCTAGAGTATCTCTACCCTCAACCCGAATGTGACAAGCACGATATACGTATACAGCTAATAGAGACTCATCAATAGGAGTAACAACTAGAAAAGGGTCATTCAATAGCTCGGGTTGTCTACTAAACCTCAAAGCAAAGTACGAGGACACATAGAAGTGAGTAGATCCTGGATCGATCAACGCAAGTGCATCAAATGAACAGACAAAAAGAATACCTGTAACCACATCATTTGAGGACTGAGCATCCTGTCTAGTAAATGCAAAAACTCTCGCCTGACCTCTACCAGCATTCCCTTGTCCTTGATTCACAGCAGCACGGTCTTTAGCACCTCGACCTCTATTTCCTGTACCTGTGGCACCTGAAGTATTACGAGTAGTTTGAGTAGGTGCAGCTGACTGAATAGAAGCCTGGTTGAAATTTCTCGGAGGCTGAGGGCAATCCCTCAAGTGATGTCCCAACTGGCAACACCGAAAGCACTCTCTAGTTAGAACACGATATTGGCCCAAATGTGATCTACCACAGGTCTGGCGGACTGGAGTGGTGGCATATATCTACCCAGAATAATGATGTCCAGAAGATGATAGTCCCTTATTACCCTGTCTGTAATGTGGTCTGTATGTGGACTGTGAAGACAGGTGTGTCCCTGTCTGAGGACCCTGTTGTTGTTGTCCCTGATTTCGTGCTCTTCGATTTTCACTAAAACCGCCACTGAAAGCCCCTCTTGTCTTGGCCTTCTTACGTAAGCCACTAGCTGCACACTCATCACGTCCCTTGATTTCAATCTTTCTAGCAAGGTCAACTGCATCAAAATAGGATAAAGTCTTCATCTGTGGGGCTACTGCAGTGTATAGACGACCAACCAATCCATCAACAAACCTCTGAACTCGAGCTTCTTCGGCAGGCACTAAGTAAGGAGCATATCTAGCCAGCTTACAAAATTTGGTGTTATATGTTGACACATCCATATCTGTAGTCTGAACCAATCTCTCAAAGTCTCTAGCATATTTTTGCACCAGGTTGTCTGGAAGAAAATGATTCATCAACAACTTAGTGAATTCGTCCCATGTTAGTGGTGTTGCTCCTGCTGGCCTTCCTAGCAACATAGTTTCATACCATGTATTGGCCATATCCTCTAGTTTATATGCTTCGAGCTCCACGGCTCTCTCACTAGAACATCCTAGAGCACGTAATGCCTTGAGTGTCCCATCCAAGAAACTTTGAGGATCTGCTGAATTATCGGAACCTATGAATTTTAGTGATTTCAATTTCAGGAACTCTTGTAGGGATACCTCCTTATTCCCGAAAGTGAGAGTCTGTGCATGTGCTTATGTCTGTAAAGTAGCCCGAAGAGCTGAACTTCCACCCTGAGTAGGCACCAATGCCTCTAACACATTCAATAACCTTGCCACTGCGTCTGCAGGTAAGGCAACAGTAGGTACAACAATTGGCACTGGTGGTGGAGCATCCTGAACTCCATGCCCTTGCACTTGATATGGCATAGCAGCTTGGGGTTGATCCATGTTCCCAACTTCAGGTTGAGGAGCAGCCTGTCTTCTAGTTTGATGAACCCCAACATGACCGCCACCCCGGGTAGTACCACGTCCAGCAGATGAGGGTGTGCGTGTCCTAGCCATCTACAAAAGAAATATTCCAAAGTCAATCTCAAGTTATCTCAACGCACGATCAAATAATGAAAGAAGGGAAAACATTCCTAGATGTTCAGTAGCCTCAAGATCATAAGTATGGGCGCCTACATGTCCATGAACAAGACTCTACTAAACATTGTTCCATGACTCGGGACTTAAAGCCTAAGCTCTGATACCAACTTTGTCACGACTCTATTTAGGATCTGACCGGCACTTAGGAGCAAGTGCCCCCAAGCCTCATCGGTATTTTATAAAAAATCGGACAGAGTTTCCCCTGTTTTTGGACTATCCAAAAAGTTTTCTGTCTCAAAAACAAGTAACAACCAACCAATATTCACCTAAATCAGTCACAATCTTCATCAACTAACCACAAACGGGTTTCCACCATTATTACCAACCTCCTCAACATAATAAAACCAAACGCAACTCTAAAAATATGAAAAGAAAGTATAATACTAGTAACTAGTCCATATCAACAAATGAATACTCACGACACTAAAAGGATGACTATGGAGCGACCTTAAGAGTTCAAAGAAAAGACCATAACAATAAATAAATCTCCGCCCACGCGAACAAATGCGAGGCTCACCAAGAACTATCAACCTGTGCGCTCTAATTAACGAAATCCTCGCTTGCGTCAACTGTTGTCTCTGTAAAAAAAATTAGCGGGGAGTGAGTCGCTAGCTCAATGAGTAATAACACTTAACCACAACCATTTTTATTAGGGACAAGTCAGAAATATTATTACTAGAAAATATCATAAGAATGCCCTTTCAAAAACAATAAATCATTTTGAGTCTCATAATTTTTTTCTTGTAGTATAATACAATTAACAATTCAATAATAAGCTCGGTAACCACTGTATAATATCAATATTCACATTTGGGAGGTTTCAATGAACGGATCATGTAATCGATATAACTGTGGACTTCTTCGCAATAAGCCAAATATAACGGTAGTCCCTGCTAGAGGAAAATCAGTAACGATATGTTAGTTCTACCTTCCTGCTAGCGAGGGCTGTAATGGTAATCGATAATTACAAGGCGTACCAGGTCTAACGAACCTGCCGTTAGCTACGGGATCCTTCAATGTCTACTCCCATTTATACTTGTCTTTGTAATCCGCATATACTCGTAGAAAATATTTTAAAACAATATAGGACATTTCGGTTCTTATCAAATCATATAATTTCATTTCGATACAGTAAATTCAAGTAACGGTAAAACAGATCTAGTGACAACGAAAATATTTAAAACAATGGTAATCATCTCCAATAACTATTTCGGTATCATATCGAGTAAAAGACTTGTCCCACATGCAACTCAAAATAATCGGTAAAATATTCATTTTAAAAATCATGTGTAAATCATGCATGTTATAAAAACACAAATTGTGGTAAGATTACTACTCACAATACTCGTGCCGAAATACCAAATGCTTCACCTCGAGCAATTCGTACAAATTCCTCCAATCAATCTATAATTACATAATATCGATTTCCTGTTAATTTCCTTGTTTAGGCTAATTCATAACTAATTTAGAATACCCAATAATCGGGGTTCATGTTTGAGTCTTAATTTGTGGATTTATATTTACTCATAGAACTAGTCCAAAATCTATAAATTTCAAACTATTTAGTATACTTTATTCCTCCAAAATTAGACCTATCAGTACTTAAACCAAACCTTTGTGGCCTTACTGTCCATAGTAATTATTTATTTATTTATTTATTAACAAAAAAAACTGATATTGAATTTTTTTGTACTACATAAAATCGCGTAGATGTAGTGAAATAATTCAACTGATAAGAAGAAGGTTAACCTCTTGAGTCGAAGNCTTTTGGTTGCCTCGGTAAAAACCTTGCAAGGAAAACCCAGTGGGACAAAACCTTGTAAGGGAAAAAGAGTACAACGCGCATTAACTCCCCTCATGAGAGCATCAATCCACATCCTTAAGCATTTGCATTCCAATCTTGTGCACCATCTTCAAAAGATCTTTGGTAGATATTTGATAAACAAATCAGCCATATTAACTTGAATGAATATATTGCACCTTGAAATCATCATTCTTGATAGAGATGGATTGTCTTCATATGATCTTGTTGGAATCGTCAGTTCAATATCTTCACATAGAGGTGAAAACTCTTGCTATCATATTATCATGCATATAGTTATAGCAAGATACAGTTGTGCACAAATTGCATTGAGGATGTAGTACTTCATGACCATGAATTCTATATGCTTTAAGCAATTTAAATCCTTCAGGGATTGTTAAGTCATATAAGCCATATAATAGACTTTAGATACATATCAAGTTTTCATGTCATGCTAGACATATAAGATATCAAAAACTGATTGCACATACCATTGACTTATACTTTCAAGTGTTTGAACTACATGTTCAAAACTACATGGCTTTCAAATGAAACCAATTCTATTCGAATTGTTTCACCAGACTTAAGATCCTCATATATATTTAGCGCTATCATAGATGTCGTCGACAAACATTTTATATCAGTTTCAACATTTTTAATAAAGACATAACATAGAGATCTCTTCATTCATTTCAGGTACCTAAACCTCTATTGAGATTATGAAGCATTATGTCATGTGATCTTCTAGATCACTTGTCTCCTTTATTATGATCATTTTGATCATTTGCTCATCTTCTTTATCAAGAAGTTTATTTGAAACCGATTTGTCTATATGCTTTAAGCGTACTATAGACTTTGTCCTTCTAGGACTTATTCTAATAAGAGCATTTGCAATGAGAATATAGTTACTTTCTTTGGGTCAGCAAATGCGTCTGGCATGCTTTGCAATAAATTGCACATGAATTATCCTTTTATGAACTTCAAGTTCATATTATCTTATTCGAGGATCGAGATGTATAAATAATAATTCATTCCATGTAACTTTTTCTCAACTGTTTATCATATCTCCCCCTCATGTTAGAAAAACTAACTTGTTTCCTCAACTTTGAGAACCCATCTTTGTGCGTTATGGTGTTAATCAAAATATACACCGCACATCAATAATAATAAGATAGAATTATTTGGTTCCTGACCCTGAACCACTTGTGAGGGGAGAAAATAATATACTTTCGTATATAACGTATATCAAACTGATATATATAACTTTGTTCTCATAAGCAATAGTTTAGCTATTAAGTGGAGGCACTCAATAAATCATTTTGCTAAACCAACTGTGATGTAAACCAACTTATCAAGATAAACTTCTTGAATAGAAAATCTGGAATATGCTCGAAATTAAATTATTGAGCAAGTTACCCCGCAAACACCATGTTGCGGGTTAATAATAATCACACATGTAACCATCTCATAGATGCATCTTATGTGGTATGCAGGTGAATGGGCCCATATTCACCTTTGATATTTCCAGCATTCATGGGATTCAATCCCAATTTTAGTTGGTCTATTAATTAATGAGAACAAGCAATGTAAGAGAATTCGTAAAGAACTTTCTAGTTCTTTAATATTTACCCATGTGAATTCTCTTTTATTTTTGCACATCATACTTGAATTAACATGGCTAAACCAATTATGCCAACTGGATAAATTATCAATATTGATAAACTTCAGGTTTACACCATGATGTGTGCAATTATGAATAAACTCCAAGTTTATTATGATATGGATTTTTATATCAATAAATATCCACTTCATTGTGGTATTCTTTTATTTGTGTAGTACAAACTGGAGAATAAAGCGGGTAGCTTTTCACATACATATTACCCAGCTACAAGTTGTAGTAATAGAAGATATTAAATCTTTCCTTTATTTATAGTCTCAATATAATCAACCGTTTTCGCGTATACTTTGGAAACTGAATAAGTTTCTTTGAGACTTACTACAACACAATACCTTATTGGTAATTAATTGTGTTTCTCCAAAATAGTATAATTGGCTCTTGCAGAGTTCTCAATTAATTTTGTAGTACCACATATTCATCAACACCCATATGGTGAATATCTCTTTTAAAGAGAAAGTTATACCATTATGGTTATGGTCAAAATTATATGCAAGATCTGTTTCTTGCATTACCGCTGTCTTTTAACAATCACAATGCCAAAATATTTTGGCGTACAATAGGTACGTGACCAATGACCATTCATGCCATAATAATGACATTATTTTCTTACATCATCTCAAACCTCCTTTTAGAGGTGAGTGCGGTATATTCACTACCACTAGCACGTTCATATTCTTTGAAGAATGAATATGTATTCATAAATCAGATGTTGTCACATTCACATCATGAATGGACCATAATCATCTATATATGCTTTACAAAATCTCATGTCAAATCGATGACAAATATTTTTCACAGAGTGAAAGATTATTTTGAGAATCCTTATTGTTCTCATTACCACAAATGACGACGATTATAATTTCGTCTATTGCCACGTCCATATCCATTGATACATTCATAGTAATAATTTTTGTCTTCTTTCAGACTTATCACATACTGCTATCACATTCTCTTAAGGGAATGAGAATGGAGCAAATTCAATGGGACGGGTTTTCAATTCTTTGCCCACAATCATACATGAATTTGATCATGGCGAGGCATAGAAATTTTACCACTTCAGGTGGTTATAATTTCTTGCAAACTCCATTAGAGTTATAATCAAACTTTGTTGTCTTTGCTTGTATTTAAAATCAAAGTATAGAATAAAAGAGAAAAATACGGTAAAATACTTACCTTAAATCCCGAATTTAATCATGAAGGAAGTTCATGGAATAATTGACAATCATTATGCCCAATCCCAAAGCTTCTACTCAATTGGTTAGAGTCTCGTGCTGATAACGTGTTATGCAACAATAAAAGAAGAAGAAGAGTATTGCAGAGAAAAGTAGGGAGAGAGAATTCTTATTGATTTTGGGATGAATTACAATGGAATAGAACCCTCTATTTATAGGGAGAGGGTGACTTAACCACCAAGCAATGAACCCTAGAATCTCTCTAAATATAGACATTCACCATAAATACAATTCTATTTATAACAAATATCTACTTGTTAAGGGATTATTTCATCCCTATACACTATTGAAAACTTTATTACCCTAAATGTTCTGTTTAGTAAATTATAGTAAAACTTGAGTAGGGAGGGTAATATAGTTTCATATAGTGTATAGGAATGTAAAAATTCCTTTAAAATACGTAAAAGCACATATTGCAGGTTAATTGCTTCTTCTTATAAAAAAATTGTGATCTTTACTCTCTTGTGTTTGACTATTAAGTTCAACAATTTAAGTATAGTGATTTTAGTTTCCCAGCACCTTCAAGTGTGCAGAAGCAAGTCGATGAATCAATTCTCCATTGGAGAATTGATTTGCCTCTCAGCGTCTACTTATCATTCCAGGTACGCAATGTTTACATAACACCATGAGCAAAGTTGGAAATACATTTCAACTAACGGAAGGACATTCTAGTTCTAGTAAACATATGTTTAGTTACAAGCTGTTCAAATTTTGCAATTGGAACAGAGCGATACAGAAACAGAGTGTCAGCAGTTAGCCACAACAGTTGCTCTTCTGCTCAATTGGTTGTCCTTTGATTTGAACAGTGCTACCTGACTTCTTGGCTCCAGCTGGTTGATTACCCATTCTGCAAAATAAAAAATTTGGTTAGGTTCCTAAACGGAACTACGAAAAGACCAACTACAAACTACTAAGAGATGTGGTTCAGGGTGGAAGACAACTTTTTACTTGTTACCAACATTGTTCACATCATGTCAAATTCATTAATATAAAAACTAGTTCATAGAAAAAGTAGCAACAGTAGCAGTCTGACTATGTACAATAGCTATATATATTCACAATTTTATACCCACTAATGCAATCTTCTTGGTAAGCTTTAAATATGTTGAATGTATCGGAAATAGAATCAAACAAATTATGGGGAGAAAAAATGGTGGAACTAGACTTTTTGCAGAAATAAAACCAGGAAAGAAATATTAGCCCACTAACTTTTTCTTGATCTCTCCCGCCATTGTTAAGAAAGCCTGTTCCACGTTAATGGAGTCTTTTGCACTCGTCTCAAGGAAAGGGATACCTAGCTCATCTGCCAAAGCCTGAATAAATTTAAAGTGATGTTACAAATGCATAATTGCTTGAACTGGGAATAAGAACATAACTGACAATTAAGCTGTCTAGATCATACGTTCATACATTGGTCAAGACGAGGTAGTTTCATACTTTGATAGAATGATTTGGAGAATATTAGAATCACATATTTTGTTATGTCACTACCTAAACCAAGAAATACAGAATAATCAAAAGAAAGGCATTTCAAAAAATTTACATCATCAAGTTCAATATCGCAAAGCACTATTTTGACATGTTTACAAACATCTAAAGTAGTTCATATCTACTAGAGGGTTACTTTTACATATTAATCAATTTTCATGTGTTATCTATCAGCATCAGAGGTATTCCATTGAAACCAGAGCACAAGGAAATGAAAAACTTTCAGAATAATATATCTTTAACAGCAAAAAGTCCAACATTAATCAAACACCACCAATTATTATATACTCACATGTAACAACCTGATTATAGACAACACATTACCTCCAGAAGGCCTGTGCTCGCAAAGTTCACAAAGAATAACTTATGACAAACCTTCTAGGTTGTTTATTTGCACACATGAACTAAGTTATAGCGCTCCCTCCCACTCTTCTGCTCAACCCCGAAAATAATAGTATATAATTTACACCTAACTGGAATCACTGCCCAAGTACCTTGAGCAATCATGGACACCAGGATTGTGCACCTACCCAGAGACTTCATATACTCAGGTGCATTGAGGGGACACAGATCAAACAAAAGTGTGACTACAGTGACTGAATTCAGGGAGTACTGAGATGAAGAGCTAACTCCAGTGACACTTGGGTTTCATGAGGCAAACGAGTATGCCACAAGGAGGGAGGATAGAATAACTGCTGGTGGATCACTGGTGTCATAGGTATAAAATGTTTCTGACTGATGATGGTGTCTGCAGACATGTCCAAATGATGGTTCGATACAAAGTCACAATGACTGCTAATAATGAGCTAGCCAACTGTAGCATCTAAAGTATGTTCGTCTTCAATTTTCAACTGAGGACACAGAAACTAAAGATAATGGTTGCAGAAAGTACTCCACGCGTAACCCTACTATAAAGAAAATGTAGCATAAGCAAATTTACAAGTTTTTACTTTTCCAACTTGATCAATTTTTCTCAAAGATATGTCCAGCATCTTTATCGAGAAGACAACCCCCAAAACAGGAAGATACCTTTTCCACTCCAAAAGACATTATAGTCTAAATGTATATCCTGAAAACAAAAATCCTACTCGAGTATAGTAAAGAACTAACACGTTTGTGGCACATAGCTTGAGTTTAAGAAAGGAATCAAATGAAAAGAACATGAGAGCATTGTTAGAATAATTATAACAAAATGAGATGATTTTCAGCATTTGCCAGCAAGCCACGTTCAATAAGCTGATAGTATAGCTAAACCGAGACCAGTCAGTACAAAGAAACAAAGGTTTATTTGATAAAGAGGCAACATAAAATACCTTTCCCGTCTGTGTGTCCACAACCTTGTTTTCTACCAAATCGCATTTGTTTCCCACCAGAAGCTTGCAAACACTCTCATTTGCATATCTGTCAATTTCATTCAGCCATTGCTTGACATTGTTGAAGCTCTCCATCTCAGTTACATCGTAAACAATCTACCATAATATAACCACAAATAAGAAGAGCATTTTTCTTTAACCAGTATGTTCAAAAGACCATGACACTAAGCTAGAGGATACAAGAAAAGAGAGCAAAAAAGCTTTACAACTAGGGGTGCCATGAATCTAATTAATCTATAACATACAACCGCTGTAAAGAAATCGATGGCACACTTATTTGAGGATGGCGTGTATCACAGATAGGCAATTATACTACAAAACCAGACCATCTACCCCCCAATCCCCCAAAAAGGAGAAAATATATGCAGTTAATACTAATATTTTTATACGTCAGTTATTAAATCCTGCACTTTTCAAAAACAATGATGGGACGAAATAGAATCTATCACTCCTCCATCTCATTTTATATGACACACTTTCTTTTTTGGTACATCACACGAAGACTGAAATCTTTATATTTGAGAAACTAGGCTTTTCTTCTTTTCCAATGCTTACCTCTTCAAAAATTCCATCATCATATATTTAAAAGTAATTTAAGGACTTGTAAGACTTATAACAAGAAGAGGTGAGAGAATGGACAATTAAAAAGTTGCCAGGATAAAGGAGAACCAAAAAGTCCAAAAAGGTATGGAATCGGTTCAGAGACAAAATGTTGCAAGTAATAGTTGTTTTACTAATGTGTTAGTCTTCTCACAGTTGGTCATGTCTGGGAAGGTCAAACTCCGTGACATAATATGGATGGAGGGAGTAATATCAAAGTCGATATTAACTAGGAAAGAAGAGTAAATGTCAATTAATTACACCTCGGAGCCAACACTAGCCTACCAGTTACCTTCACTGAAACTCGAAATTTACCAGCTGTAGGGTTCAGTATTGACCCAACAAGATCATAGAGTGGGTGATTGACAGTATGTCTTAACCTTATAAAGATATAGTTAGAGAAAGATAAGCATATATTGTTTGTATTTTCAAAAGATTCAACAAGCTTAGGCATTAGGAAGGAAGAAGAAGTATCATAAGCAATACAGGATTAGCAAAAAGCTGCAGACAGAATGAGATGCAAGGGAGGTAATGAAATTTAAATCTAAACTACTTTTCTAATTTTTTATGGCCAGAGAAAGTTCAAATCAATGTATGTAATATCTCACAATGATCCCATGTGCTCCCCGATAATAACTGCTTGTTATAGTGCGGAACCGCTCCTGGCCTGCAGTATCCCACTGCAAAAAGAAAAAGCTGGTATTATAACATGTAAATCAGCATAGAGCAAGCATCAACGGTGTAGTTGATCAATCTAGTCATTATGCTTTTGCGGAAATGCCAGCTTCCCCAACACTGATACAACTAATAAGAGGGTAATGGGGATATGCCCACTGTTAGTAAAAATTTATTACTCGATAAAAAGGATAGGTTAAAGTGGATATATTCAATGTTTTAGCACACACTACCAATTAATTAAATAATGGTAACTGCTGATTTTATTGTGCTAGTCTGAAACGCGCCAACATGCTAACTACTAAGAATTAAAAAACACTGCATCAAAGATGCATCTGGTGGCTTAAAGCGATCACATGCTCACATTACTTTGTAAGCTGGCAAGGCTTGAAGCCCAGAAATGGACTTTGAGATCTATGGAATTCAAATGATAAAGATGCATAGTTCAAATGGCTTGTAAGATGACCGAGGAGCTTCGACATAAGCTCAGTACTATAACTTAGACTTGAAAGCATTCACGCGAATGAACATGCAACACTCGACTATACTTACAATTTGCAGCTTGATTGTCTTTCCATCCAGCTCCACCGTTCTAATTTTCTACAAAAATAATAGTCCAAAATTCAATTCAAATGCTCCTAAACAATACGAGAAATAAACAATCAGAGAGATGGAGACTCTTACGAAATCAACCCCGATGGTGCTAATGTAACTGTCCACGTACGAATCATCCTAAAACATAATCAACCAAAACAAACATCATTTTTCTTTTCTTTTTTACAAATGACAAAAACAATAAAATTACCAGATACTCATATCCACCAATTAAAAGTCATTATCCTTAAAAAAACACGCATTTCATACCCTAACGAAGAAAATCAAACAATACCACACGCATTTTAAACAAATGGACTATTAAACAGAGAAAATCACAGTAAAATATGTGAACATACGGCGAATCTGAGAAGAAGACACGATTTGCCGACAGAAGAATCGCCGATTAATAACAGCTTGAACAAGTAATCACTACAACCAAAAAACACCGAAATTAGTACAAAAATTAAAAGAAATTGAGAATAATCAAATGAATGAATCTAAGAAACAGTAGATTGCAGAATCTCGTACTATTCGTTGCTCATGTTTTCTTATTCCTTTTTTGGCTAATGGAGAAAAAAGGTTTTTTCTTATGCGAGGATTTCTGTCTTTATTTGACTCTTGGAGTTTTGTTTGCATTAAAAAAAGAAAAGAAAATTTGAAACAAAAATGTTAAAGGATGAAGGAAATTCTCAATTCATTCCCTTACACCACTTTTCCATTCTTTAATAATAAAATCTAAACTAAACCTTTATCTTACTAGTTTAATTAATATAATCACATTGTGGATAAGATATTCGGAATCTTTTCGCCTTTAAATCGTAAATACAAAATAATGTAATAGAATTAGTAAATGTCAAATCCGACAAGAGTGAATTACACTCTTCTCTTCCAAGTAATAGGTTGTGTGTTCGAGTCACCTGTCACACCTCCTTTTTTACACACCTACTCCGAAAGGATAAATGTATAAGGGAGTTTTTCCACTAAAAGTGACATTATTCGAAATGGGATTATTTATTTATTTTTTAGAGTCGCCACTTGGGATAGGATTAGCTTTTGGTGTCCCAAGTCACCGGTTTAATTTGAATCCCAAATCGAGGAAAATTTCGACTTCCCAATTGGAGTCTGCGAACCAGAAATTCTGAATAAGGAATTCTGTTGACCCGAGGGAAGGTGTTAGGCACCCCCGGATCCCGTGGTTCTAGCACGGTCGCTTAAATTACTATAAATGGCTAAAATCTGATTTTTATACAAGTTCAAACCTATAGTGCAATTTACCGCTTGTAGTTTATTTTACGGAAGTGAACGCCGTTTAAGAGCGTGCTTTTGGATTACGTCACATGAAATGCACCCGGATCCTCAACACCTCTTATTCAACGTTTCGGGATTTGGATTTGGGTCGCATGGGATGCACACCCGAGTTCAGGAAGGTAAAATTATTAAAAGCGCGCCTAAAGTGGCTAGCGTCTTATTAGCTTTGCGGGAAGCCATGAAAATTCGCTAAATGGCATGTCCCGAATTCTAAGATATTTCAATTAAGTATTTAATGAGGGCCCCCGCAATTTATATGTTTTTGTGCAGCGAGGCTCATCTCACTTATTTATTTAAAAATCATCCTAAAGAGACTATCGTTTTCTAGTATGAAATGTCTCCAAAAGGGCCTAGTCAATTAATTATGGCAAACTAGCAGTCGAGTAATTCGGGCTTCAAACTTAAGTCCATACTTAAACAAGAGGAAAACCTCTTAATTTAAATATGTTACTTAGCTTTAGAGGCCCAAACTATAATTCAAATTCAAAATCCTTAAATCTAATAGCTTCAATAAGCAAGATGGGGCTTTTCAGTGTGCGGGGCCTCAACAACCAGCCCATGATACTGCCCGATTTTTGTGTTTAGAGCTATTTATATCATTGTCTCAAACATGGGCCTTAAGGCTGGCCCAACTCGACATCCAGCAAGACCTGGAATTCGAAATCAAACCCCCATGGTCTTAATTGAGTAATATTAATTTCAAAGCTGAAGGTACTGGGCCTAACATTATACAGCTGGGTCATATTAGGCCCAGTTCATGGCCTGGACAGTCTCATTAATATGGTTAGCCAACTTAAAGCTGGAATCTGAAATTTAGCAATAAAACTAAACAATCGACAATAAATTTATAAGTCCTATTATATTGACATGCTATTTTGTTATTTGAGAACCCAAACGATGGAATTAACACTAGAGGGTAAAGTCATTAACACATTTATTAGATTTCAAATTTCTGCTGGGAACTTCACACTTAAATC
Organism: Nicotiana attenuata; assembly: GCF_001879085.1. Taxonomy (NCBI): domain Eukaryota; kingdom Viridiplantae; phylum Streptophyta; class Magnoliopsida; order Solanales; family Solanaceae; genus Nicotiana; species Nicotiana attenuata. The sequence continues at coordinate 28,226,500 of NC_031989.1, forward strand.
TGGCATTCATATTAATGGCCCGATCTATTTCGTAAGAACATAGCACACATGCTCGATTTTTCAGTTATTCCCAATCAACGCTCGGACCTAGCTTAGGTCTCAAAATAATATAGGAACCTAAACATGAAATCGACTAAGCTATAGCTGATAAATAAAATAACAGTCCATAGAGTCCAATTACAAATCAATATAAGGTCCTATTAATACAATTAAACTGCTGTCCAAATGACATTACTGCGCTAAACACCAGAACTTAAATAAAATCCAGCAAAACATTCATATACAAGCCGGTAGTTATTCATCATTGAGTCTCAAAAGTTTTCATACAGTTTGGTCACATCTTCGCATGCCATTTGAGGCTGAAAACATACCTGGAATTGAGCAAAGTAAAGAAAGGGATCAGCCAAAGCAAGAGGAAGTAGCAGTGTTAAGCAACAGCAGCAGCAGTCTCAAACCGAAGTCACAACCACCAACACCCAGTATCAAAACCCAAAAGTCGAATTGAAAAGCCCAGTTATCTTCAAAATGATACTCTAAAATTTTCTGCAGTTCTAACTACTGAAAACACAAGGGAAGCTAGTCCATATTCAGATTTATGTGAACTGGAATTTGTGATTCAAGAATTGGAGATCTCTAATTCACCCTAACAATTCAAAGGAATAGTAAATTTCTTTTCTGTTGTTTTCTGGAACTTAGGAGAGAATCAGAAGGTTGTGAGAAGGGTTCAGATGGCTATCCCCCTTTTTCCTCAAGGCAAATGGAATGCCTACTTATAGGTGACCTTAAGGTCCAATTTCAGATTCCTTTTACCCTTAGTTCCTATTCTCATTTCAGTGCTTACCCTTTTTTTTCTGACTTGTTACACAAGTAACTACCTTAAGTTTATTAGAACCTACACTATAGTCCCTCCTAGAAAGTTCTATGCCCATTACAATCCCTATTCTATCCTTACCCCTTTTCAAAAATTACCAAATCTGCTGAAAGTACCCTTTTCCTATGCCTGAACTACCCTCAAAACTCTCTTGGAATTACTGACCAACCCAAACCCCTTTACTTTAATTAATACTGACTATAGTTAACCTTATTTAATCTAAATCAGCTATAACCAATCAATTAACCCTAACTACTTGAATTAAACTAAGATTTAATCAAACCATTGATTTAATCAAACCAAACAGTATCCGAACAGGATTGAAACAACAATTAACTAAGATTAAAATGAAACAAAATTGAATTGCAAAGAACTATCGAAACAGGCTAAAACACGTTCAAGAATCGAACTATTGAATTAAAGGCTAAAATCATGCGTTGAAAATCAAATACATACACTAATTATTAAAATTGCTAGAACACATACTGAATCAAAAAAAAAAAATAAACAAAACAGAAAACAAAAGAAACAAGAACAAAATCAGAATTAAAAGAAGGAAAAAAAAAAAACAGAATACCTAATAGAATTAGGAACTCGGCTAGGCACTGTTGCTTGAATCCTCCAGGATTCTTGACACGTAACATCCCTAATCGTGTGTTTTCACAAGAACCCACATGATTAGGAAATTACGGTCAAAAATCCCTAAAATTTTTTGAGCTAGGGTTCTGCCGGTTCTAAGATTTGAAATTCGAGAAGTTATGGCCAGATTCGAAAGGTTTTGGTTAGGGATTAATGATGGGGCGGTCATGGAGACTGTGGGGTGTGAATTTGGGTCGGTTTGGACAAGGTTGTGTTTTGGCCGGAAATTTTGATCTAATATTCGAGGCATATGGCTACGATTCGAGGGGAATGGTTATGGGGGTTGGAAAGAGGAGAGGAAGACGAGTTTGGTGGTGTATTTTTGGGGTTGATCGGAGCATCGCCGCCGGCAGCGACGATTTCCGGCCGGCGGCGGACGGCGGAGGGACGGTGGTATGCGGTGGCTCAGGGCGGAGGGCGGTGGGCGGCGTTTATTTGGGTCTCTGAGGAGGGGGTGAGAGAGGAGTGGTGAAAAATAGGGGGGGGGTGTTTGGACATATATATATTTAATCGAGCCTAGCTTCCTGGCCGTTGGATCATGAAACCTTCGACAGCCAGGATTGACTAGGGTCAAACGACGTCGTTTGGGGGCGCCTCTTGGACGGACTGGGGTATTGGGCCTGGGTTTGGTATGTGGGTTGGGAGTTTTCTTTTGGGCCAAAATAATCAACCCAATTCGGGCACAAGACCATATTCTCTCTTTTTTTTTTTTTTTTTTTAAAAATTCTCTTTTCATTTTGTATTTTCTCTTATTTTTGCTTTTTGCATTTTTTTGATTTTTGTATTTGTTATTTTTCTGATTTTTATAAAAATGCTTAAAACAAAGTAAAGACCTAATTACCCTATTTAACTCCTAAAATTACTTATAACTCTATTTGAAACAAATGTAAAGAACTATTTTCTTGCAATTTCCTTTACATTTTATTCTAAAACTAATTACTACTACAATTGTGAAATTAAATCCCTAAATGCCGATGCATATTTTTTGGTATTTTCATATGGATTAAATGCACAAATAAAAATGCAACAATTGCCACAAAATTCACAAAAGTTATAAAATACTAGAAAAATTATTTTGTTTGAAATTTGGGAATTATTGCTTAGGGCAAAAATCACGTGCTCACATCACCAAATAGCAAAGTAGAGGGAGGGAATAAAAAAAATCCAATCCTATTATCTTATAGGATTAATAAATTTCTGATATTAGATAGTTAAAAAGTTTAAGATTAAAAAAAACTTTTGAGATCCTCCAATACTATTTTTATCTTTGTCTAATACAACCACTAATTTTTTTAGCTTTACGAAAGAAAATAATATTTCTTTCAAAAAAAAATCTCTCTTTCTTTTTGTGTCAATTCTATTCTATCTATCCTCAAGTTTAATTATTATTTATAAGTTAAAAATTATATAGTGTCTAAACATTATATAAAAGTCATAGTTTGAGAAGAAAAAAGGGAAAATATTGCTTCTAGAATCGGGAAAGTAGTCCAAATGACAACATAAAAATTAGTCGCACTAAGTATATATCAAATAAATAAATACAAGATAGTGTATTTTATATGCATACGATATCACCATTTCAAATTTAAATTGCTAAAACCAAGTTGTTTGGTATAAATACCAGGCACAAGTGGGGTATTTATCGTATAGCGATTAAATGTTCCTATTATGAGAAGAAGAAAAAGTTACTTTAGGTTAATACATTATGAAAATAAGTGTAAATGTTCAACTTGCATAAACTAATATATTACTCTGCTTAATTCCTATTGCTAATCAAAACTTGTACTTAACAAAAAATTTGCAAGTATAAAGCTTGAACTATTTATGCTATCAACTTTGGATTGAAAGTTTTATAAATACGTTTCTTTTTCAAAACGCACTATTCCTCGAATATTTAAATGAAAACACTTTAATAAAAATATTTAATCAAAATAATTTCTCAAAAGGTATTCCAAACAACAAAGTTTGCCAAACGTTTTTCCAAACTTAGTTTTCCTAAAATAAAAAAAAATAAAAAAAAATAATAAAAAAAAGAGACCAAAAACCAAATCCGAATGCCATATCTTTGTTTGGTGTTCCATGTGATGAGAAAATGATTTTTCTACTCAATTGGCGGTGGATAGGCCATGACTACTGCACGTCCAATTTTTTGCTACAATAATTAAATAATATTTTTCAAGAAATGATTTGATAGTTTAAATATATACTTTTTTTTTAAAAGTTGGTGCCTTGTCAATATTAAAGTAGTTACTTAATTAAAGAGAAAATTGTCTTGCACTCTAAGGCTAAGCTACTCATTTGGGAAAATCATTCATCGCACAACTCTATCCAACAATTAATACTCCTCCTCCAATTATTAATTGGAATGACCAAAAGCCTAGTAAACTAATTTAAATACATAGAGTTATGCACATATATCCATGTGCTTAGTGGATTTTAATTGGCAATGTATCTGTAATACTCCAACTGTAATATTTAATATAAATGACATTTTTTCTTTCTTTTTTTGAGTTATGATAAGTTGAATTTGAAAAGTAGGATATACAGAAAAGGAAAGTGAAAGAAAGGGAAACGAATGAGAGACAAAAATGAAGTATTTATTCCTTTGATACGAAGAAAGAAATATTTGTGCACATACCTTTCTTCACATTTAGTGGTTTCTGTATAGCCCCAAAAAAAAAAAAAAAATTATCATTTCTTTTTCATTACTTACACTATTCTCGATTTCTCTCCTAAAACTAAGATTTTTTATTTTCGTTTTGAACCCAAGCAAAAGGGGTTTCAATTCAATTGTCGATAGAAGCATTTAAGATAAAATAAATACAGCTAAAGAATGATAATTGGTTGGTGATTTTGCAAGGTGAGTCCCTCCCTCTAAGCATTTAAGCTAAGTTATTTTGCATGTATAGCTACATGAAACTCATACTCAAAAAAGTAATAATAATAAATCGAAATATAATAGGTGAAAAAGTAGCCCTAATCTCAAATGCCTCTATTACACCTCATAGCATAACATTCCCAATTTTTAGGTAATATTGGTTTACAATACCCTCATTGGTCAAATCATGAGGATCTTCCCAATTACCCACCCTCAAACCACCTCCTCACCCCTCAAAAAAGAAAACAAATAAAGAAAGATAAATTAAAAAAGAAAAGAAAAAAACATTTTCAAGAAAATCTAGGGGCAAAAGGGCATATTCAAGTTGTTCTTATGACTAGGGATAGTGAAATGCCTTAACTTCCCAACTTGTTCCTTCATATATCCATCACACAAAAACTGTCTAGAAAATTTGTCCTCTATATTCCTATGCACATCATGCACAAACACATGAGTTTCTCCATTTTCTTTATTCCTTGCCATCATTCCTGCTGTATAAATGGCTGTCATTCTCCCTGGTGCATTCTTATGAAAACCTGTTGGAGCATCTACCATTATTAAATCCCATTTTATATCATAAATTTCATTTGGCAAACCTTTTAATGCAAGTTGACACTTTGAATATCTAGGATCAACTATAGTTGTGCAGTCTGGTTTTTTTCCTGCTTCCATTAAAACATTTGCTTCTTTCACTTTACTATCATATGTAACATGATAAGACTCTAACATGGGAAATTTTTTCTTGATTTTTTCAATCCAAATTATATCTTCGTCGAGGAAGATAGTTCGTCCTCCAAAGTTGAGTGTGTGCCACATTAGACTGTCATGGCCAAGACCAAAGACAAGGAAATTACAAGGAGATTTCTTGTCTAAAATGTTGGATGTTATTGATATCTCGTCGAGTTTTTGTTGAGGGGTGGTGTTTGAGGTTGCATAGTGAATGAGAGATTTGGCTACTGAAGATGGGATTTTGTTGTTACATTTTGGTGATGAGCAACTTATTGTTTCTTTGTCACCAGAAGAAGCTGAGGATCTTGGTAAAAAAGCATTGGATATTGAAGAAGCAGATAATAAAAATGATGTATTTTCACCTGAAGATGTCAATCTTGATCTCAGCACAAATAAAAGTAAGAAAGCGATGAAAACGCTTATGACAAGAAGCTTTAGGCTAAATGAACTCTGTGTTTTAGTTTTCATGCTTGACGTGGGAGGTATACAAGTTTTGTTTAAAGATCAGAGGTAAAGAGATATATATTGAAGATTTTGATAAAGACAAGAACTTATAAGAAAATGTTGGATGAAGCAATGTAGTTGCTGGTAGATCTTGATTTTAAGAGAATGGCAATTTGTTAAGCCTCAGATACATGTTCTCAACAATTCCTTTGAACATGGACAGAACTCATAAGGAATGAAAATTAATGTATTTATTTCCCATTCATTGACTAAGCTAATGTTTGTTATTTCTTGTTAAACGTGCTCTTTACTGTTTCTATGCTATTCATGCAGTATATATATTTTTTTCTTTCCTTTTTTTCCTTTTCCATCTCTATTTCATACAGTGGATTTACAACATACAACAACAACAAACCCAGTATAATCCCATAAATGAGGTTTGGGGAGGGTGGTGTGTAGGCAGGTCTTACCCCTACCTTATAAAGAATTAAAGATACAGTGGATTTACAGCATGTGGTAGATTTTTTGAGGTGTGCAAGCCTCGGCAGGGGGAGAAATTTTGTCTCTCCTGCTTCTGGTTCAGTAAACTATTTGAATGCTATGTCATTGGCTGTGCCAGTAGCCAAGAGACGAGAAAGAACTCACGAGAGCTAGGAGCACGAGTTCAAATCAAAGGGGGACTAGAACTCGTAAGACACTAGAATCGAATTGTGACATTTTTACCACTACACTCTCTTCTTTGCTGCTCTTGAACACCTTCTGTACCTGGCCAATGTAACTGCTGAATTGAGGTAAGAGCCACATAGTTACTTCAGTATCCACTATAATCGAATCTTCAACAACTTAAGTGGATTTCTTTAAGTGTAAGTTTACACCTAGATGACAAATACATGACAGTATTTGAATAAAGAAACAATATCCTCATGAGTATCAGCGCGATCACCCAAAAAGGAACGAATAAAGAAAGAGAAAGAAAGTATTTTCAAGAAAATCTAAGGGCAAAAGGGCATATCTAAGTTGCTCTTATGACTAGGGATAGTAAAATGCCTTAATCTCCCCACTTGTTTCTTCATATATCCATCACACAAGAATTCCCTAGAAAACTTGTCCTCTATATTCCTATTCACATCATGCACAAACACATGAGTTTCTCCATTTTCTTTGTTCCTTGCCATCATTCCTGCCGTATATATTGCAGTCATTCTCCCTGGTGCATCCTCATAGTACCCTGTTGGAGCATCCACCATTATTAAATCCCATTTTATGTCATAAATTTCATTGGGCAACCCTTTTAAGGCGAGTTGGCACATCGAATATCTAGGATCAGCTATAGCTGTACACTCTGGTCCTTTCCCTGCTTCTATTAAAACATTTGCTTCATTCACTTTACTGTCATATGTAACATGATAAGACTCTAACATGGGAAATCTCTTCTTGATTTGCTCTATCCAAGTTTCATCTTCTTCGAGGAAGATGGTTCGCCCTCCAAAGTTGAGTGTGTGCCACATTAGGCTGTCATGGCCAAGACCAAAGACGAGGAAATTGCAAGGAGATTTCTTGTCTAAAATCTTGGATGTTACTGATATCTCTTTGAGTGTTTGTTGAGGGGTGATAGTTGAGGTCGTGTAGTGAATGAGGGATTTGGCTATTGAAGATGGGATTTTATTACATTGTGGTGATGAGCAAGTTCTTGTTTTCTTGTCTCTAGAAGAAGATGAGGATGTCAATGATGTTGTAGTTTCACTGGAAGATGTTAATCTTGATCTCAGCACAAATAGGAGTAAAAAAGCTATGAAAACACACATGAGAAGAAGCTTTAGGCTAAGTGAACTCTGTGTTTTAGGTCTCATGCTTGAGTTGGGAGTATACAAGTTTTGTTTGTAGCTAGAGATATATATACTGAAGATTTTGATGAAGACAAGACAACTACTAAGAAAATTTTGGATGAAGCAATGTAGTTTCTGCTGGTAGATCTAAAGAGGTTTGGTAGAGAGTTTCTAAAAGTGAGGGTGGAGAGTAGTGCTGTTACCTCTACTTGATTGTGATGGAATTGTTGATATTAAGAGAAAGCATGTCACTTTGTTAAGATGGCAAGAAAGAAGCATACTAGCTTTATGGAAGAACAATAATGGTAGCATCCTTTCACCAACTCATAATTACAATTTGCTATGTTTCATCAGTGGAAAGCGACTCTATGTCTGTATGGAACTTTTGTAGTACATCGGTTACTCTGGGTACATCGGTTACTCTGGGAGAAATGTTCATAGCTCTCTCTCTCTCTCTCTCTCTCTCTCTCTCTCTCTCTCTCTCTCTCTCTCTCTCTCTCTCTTGTTTGTTGGTTTACCATTTCTATTACATCAAAGTTCAAATTGTGACATATTCTGATTACTGAACTGTCTTCTTAACCATGTCCTTTGGTACTTGATGAATGCAACTGTTAAATTGAGGTAAGAGCCACATTGTTACCCCCTCATTAATAATAATCGAATCTTGGACCAATGGAGTGGATTTTGTTGAGTGTAGGATTACACTTAAATGACAAATATATGATTAGCATTTAAATGAAATGAACCAGAATAGAGTGGAATGCATGTAGAAGATCTCAACTAGTTTGGTGCTGATGCACATTTGATTGATTGTAGAATTACACTTCCCATGATATATATATATATATATATATATATATATATATATATATATATATATATATATATATATATATATATAGAGAGAGAGAGAGAGAGAGAGAGAGAGAGAGAGAGATATTACAGTCAGTTAATGTCTGTGATGCAAGAAGAGAAGATGACCAAGTTCCGATTCATGCCAAACTAACTGCGTAAACAGCAGTAACATGATTCAAGAAGAGAAGAATCTATAGAACAGATAATTGAATGACTTAATACTAAATGTTAGATCCTACCATAAAATTAATGTATCTTACAGGCTTGAGCATTTAATGTAGATCTGTATTCCAAGGCCAGATACTACAAATTTGGGAAAAAAGGTTATCCTTTACATGAACTGACCAATGTATAACTGTACAAGAATGCTTCCCAAGACATACACCACCAAAAGAATTACCCACATAATACAACATCAAAAAACTGCTCTCTTTTTTCATTCTAAGGGCCGTTACAGGAGAAAGTTAGGATATGATTCTGGAACTGTATAATGTGCATTCTGCTATTACTTTTAGTGTATAGGCAAAAAAGACTTGGGAGTTCCATGTGAGTAAAGCGTTTGTTTCTCTTGCTGCTGAGATTTTCTTAGTGAAGGTTTGGTTTTTGCTTCCTTGATTCATGAAACTCGAGCATTGGCTGGAGTTCTTAACTTCATCAAAAGGTTATATCCTTTTTCCTCCTGTACAAATCACCGACCATTGCTTGTATAGTGTAAGAGCGATTCTGTTTGCCCATTGTCATTGTGTTCCTTTTTAATCTTATTTTTGTCAAGACGAGCTTTCCGGACAGCTTGCTGTATCTGTTTCTCATGCTCTTTGAGCATTTCGTCAATGTTTCCACCGGGTGGCACCAATGGTCCAGAGTAGTGGATTCGATTCTTCCTTGGAATATAACCCTACAGCAAAAAAATAAAAATGATAAGGCATTCTATCTGGATAGAACTTTACAACCACCCTTCCGCATTACAATATGCTCTGTCTCTCTCCTTTTTTTTCTTCAGCCAAAGGGGAAAATGGAAGCTTCCTTTCTATGAGTATTTCTCCTTGGTAGTATTTTCTTTTTCTTTTTCTTTTTCCTTTTCTTAAGTTTCAGGTGAGGTGCAGGATTTCAACCTTAATCCACTACTAGCCACGTGTTGAAATAACCAAGACAGTAAAGCAAATATAGAGTTCCTTACCGCTGTAGACTCCTTTCCTGTTGAATGCTTGTCCTTCTTATTGGAAGAGACTTTCCCCAAAAGAGAGTAGGAAGAGTCAGAATCATTAAGCTGATTATACTTTCCAGTCATATGCTCTTCAGGCCACTGTGAATCCCTGCTCATATCAAATCTTGAACTACCATGAGCTGCAACTGAATTGGAGAACCTGGACAATTGAGCTGCTGCACCGTGAGGTCTGAAGGACCCACATGCACTTAATTCTCCAAATCTTGAAGAATCAAATCCTCGTTGAGAACTCATAAGAGGGCCAAGTCCATTAGTATTTGTGTTAATGGAATTTCCAGAATCACTGACTTGTGATAAATGGCCATTATATAGAGATCCTCTGCTGGGATCAATAGGGAAACCAGAACCACCATCCTCTTCACGACTGTACTTCTCACTAATGCTTGTGGGATTTGACTGCTGTTTCCACTTCTACATGCCACAGAAATCCAGGTTATATGCAAACACTCAGCTTAAAGGTGAGCGAGCATACAGGGGTAAAATATGCTACTGGTATTTAAGGAAAAACCTGTATGGATGCTGGCAACTCGGCATTAGCATCAGGCGCTGGTACTGCTTTTGACTGTTTTGCGCCTTTTCTACTAGATTCAACACCAGATCCTTTGGTACCTCCACCTCTTTGCCTGAAAGCAGAATATTAGTTAATTAGGAGAAATGTAGCAAATGGTCAGTCCAATGAGAACAAAAAATGCTCTACAGTTCAAGCAAGTGTATTGAATAAAACTATTCGACAAGCCAGAACACGATATTGGCTATCAGCAACAAGTGGTAAAAGTCCTTTTGAGTCCACTGCAGCAATATAAACTCTTTGATTTGGTTCTTTATCCCTAGGAAAAAAAACAGCTCGATGATTTCGTAAATGATGGTTGAAAACCAGGCAGGAAACCTGAACGCCTGCAGAGCAGCAAAATGCAATCTGGACACCTTTGCTTGGGCAAAGAAACAGTTACTAGACCTCGTTTTATATTAAGAACTTAGAGATGTCAAATCGCCAATACACTGAAAAATGAAAATACAACAAGGCATCCTACTTTTTTTTCTCGATGAAGAAATAAATTTTATTGGTTGAATTGGAAAATTGCCACATGCAAATTTATACAAAAAGTAGAGAATCACCATCCAAAATTGTAACAAAACATCCTTAAGGACAAGATCAAATTAAATAAAGCATATGTAGTTAAAAGAAATTGTATGTCAATCAATCTACTAGTTTTACAAAAAGGAAAAAATAGATAAAGAATACCTTCTTGCTTCCTCTTCTCTCATCTTGGCATCAAATTCCTTGCTTGGAGGATACTTGGGTAAAGATGACGGATCACAAGGAAGAGGCTTCGTTGTGAAGAACTGGAACAGAGAACCCAAACAGTATAATTATATAAACAGTGTTAACGAAATAAAGAACAGGCAAAAAACCATAAGCAGAAAATCAAAGCAATAAGAGAACATTCTTCACTGTGCTTAGCAGTCAGATAACTGTATATACATGATTCGTACCCAAACCTACATCATACAACATTTTACTAGCGATATGCATAGAAACGATCAGATATAAGACCATGAGTTCCCTGAAAGGGGAAAAGATTGCTAATATGGCAAGAAAAGTCTGAATGAATTGACTTCCTGATTTGAAAGAGTAAAAAGCTTTCGTAACTGATAAAAAAAGTTAATGATCATCTAGAAACTAAGCTTACCTCGCTTTGAAGTGCCAAAGTAGCAGAACCCCGATACTCAGGTTCAAAAGCCAGGAGAGAATCCAAAAGTGCTAAAGCTGCTACAGGGAAGTCCTTAAACGTGTTGGCAAGGCAGCGCTTATATGGCTGTTGAGGTTTAAAGATCGTTGCATGTGGCAATTTTGATTTCTTCCAGTATTCTTCGGATGGTGAACCACAAAGTTTAAAGATCTTATGCAGCTGTTCCACCTGCATAACAACTTATCCAATGAGTCATTCATTTCCTGACCCACAAGGGATGCTGACCAAGAGACAATCACAAATCCACCCACAACCCCTTTTCTAAAACACATTTACAGATGCACTACGGATAGGCACACAATGATAGATGCATCAAGAGAAATGATAAGTTATAATACAGAGAAATATAGAATGGAGTACAATGCAGTTAGCAAAATGCAGAAGCGACTAATACATTTCTTTCTTTGGTAAAGTATGACTAGTGCATTTTGTATGAGTAACTTGCAGGCGTATTATAATTCATATCGTTTTGATATAAGAGATTTGATAGAAAAGGCGACAACTCTTTTTTGGGGAAGGACTAGGCAGAGTATCCTTGGAGATCCATCACTATTACCATCCTAGGTTCCTAAGGTGCTTAAAGGCGAAAACAATCTTCATCCAAAAAAATTGTTGCTAGAATAACAATTATATGGTGCACTCAAGTGGCTGGACCCAAAGAGCAAAAGTTAAGAAAATTCCTTATTGTTCGTTCATCAGCAATACAATAGCATGTGGCGTTAGAAACTTGACAATCAAGATCACACATGGAAACAGATCCCTAATATGGGTAAAAAAATACTAGGTTGATGTTCTTCAGAAGTATCACTTCAATCAAGAGATACGGTAGATTGAAGGTGCAGTATGAACTTTGCTCGCCCTAACATGTGCTTAGGTTCTTAGTTCTTTTTTTTCTTTTTGATTGGTAGGTTCTTAGTCAGTTATTAACAAGAGAAGATATATCAATCTATTCTAACAAATCACAGTGACTTTAGCCAAACCTCAGTTCTTCCCGGCATTATAGGCTTCCCTGCAAACAATTCAGCAAGGATGCAACCAGAACTCCACAAATCTACAGCCACTCCATAATCTGTAGCACCAAGCAAAAGCTCGGGAGGCCGATACCACAAAGTAACTACACGACTTGTTAGAGGTTGCCTTTGATTGTTTTGGTAAAAAGTTGCCAGCCCAAAATCGCCAATCTTGAGGTTCCCATTATTGTCAATCAGAAGATTCGAACCCTTAATATCTCGGTGCAGAACACCACGACTATGGCAGTGTTCAAGTCCACGAAGCAGCTGCCGCATGTAACATTTAATCTGCAAAATTACAGAAAGCATTTTTTTAAACCAAAGAGGGCAGCAGATTTGCAACCGCCATATGTAAGCAGAAACATGTCGACACTAAATCAGACAAACTAAGACAATTTTGATGAGCAACACATCTCCAAGATTCTTCTCCCAAACCCTTTTACCATTTATACCTCAAATAACGAGAAGGAAGGAGCAAGGTCAAGCCACTTCTCTCAGGACTTTCTGCATTTAGTCTATAGACTCAAAATTATAGCCAGCTAACATGCCTTCCACTACTACTGAGATTCACCATTTTACACAAATTAAATAGCTTCTCACATATGCTTAAAACGAGGAGTCTTTACATAGAGGGTTCAAAATAATAAAACTTGTGAAAAATTAATTATACCACTGTCAGGCACATGCCAAATTACTCGAATCATGCATATTTCCAACTGTCCAAAAAGTGATATGTTTCCTCCTTTTCGTCCCTTAATATTTTTCATCTGAGATATATATAAAAATGAAAAGGTGATGAGAAAGAAAGTGAAAACTTTTCATTATTCCATAAGGTCTAACCTTAGCAACTTTATTACTAGGATAAATGTCGTGCATAACTGATCCTTTAGTTTATTCGAGGACAAGTATCTAGCTGCCTCTCTCCAAGTTTGAATTATCAATCATTACAACACACTGCCAGAAAATTGAACATACTCTCCCTTGAACAAAAAGAGATGATGGGATTCGGATTTATTTTTTTTAACATGGTAGAACTCAAGCACAATAGATTATTTGGCTATTTGTACCAGCGAGATCAGATCTAATATCCTTAAGTTCGCACATCTCTATTTTGGTTCATCGTTGAAATTTCAAGTAATTCTATTTAATTGCATGTGATGTTAATATATACATACACACAGATATACATATATGTGTTAGTGGGTGTGGGTGTGTAACATCCAGCATTGCCTCCTGTTGGTAAGATATCTAAGTGACACAGACTGCAAATGAAAGAACAGACCTGAGATTCAGTAAATTTGACAGTTGGTGATGCCGCAAGACCTGCAAGGTCATGTTCCATGTATTCAAAGACAAGATACAGATTGCCTGAGACGCGAGAGGTCACAAGACCTTCAAGCTTCATAATATTTGGATGATCTAGCCTGCGAAGTATTAAAATTTCCCTAGCCATAAAGCGAACACTTTCTGGATCCATGTTGATAAATCGTACTTTCTTCAATGCAACAATCTTTCCAGTTTCCAGGTCTCGAGCTCGATATACACTGCTGTATGTACCTTGGCCAATCTGCGTTGATATTTTTATAAATAATAATCAATTGGAACGGAAAGAAATTGCAGGAACAAAAGGCAGGTATACTAATGAGTATCAATAATTCTTATTTGGAAGCAAAATGAAATTGATATTGCATGATTTGCTTAAAATTCACCTTATCCAACTTCTCAAATGAATCTGCCTTCCGAGGAACCCAACCTTTAATAGCTTCACCTGCCACGGTTGTCAACCATGATGGCCATCCAGCAACAACTTGTGCACCGTCAACTCCATTCCTAACACTGAATATTCTATTGATGTGAGGTTGTCCTCCAACCTCAGCAGCGTCTAATGCTGCCCGTCTTTGCACCTGTGGCACTTCAGGTTTCTCAAAAACTATAGGCTTTTTCTCTCCCTCATCCGAAGCTCGTGGGGTGGAACCTGCACTTTTCTCAATTGGCTCTGTTGATATAAGCCTCGTCCTCGCATCAATGCCAACATTATCAACCTCCACTAAAACATCCTCCTTGGAAGATGCAATAAGTCTTTCGGATGAAGATTTCTTTTTTTCTTTCTCCTTAGTTCGATTCCTGCCACGCCTTTTAGTAGAAACCCCCTTTGAGCAAACACAGCCCATGGTATCCCAAATTTAAAGCTCCTCCTCCTCCTAAATAGGATTCTATGGACTCCCAACAAGATCCTATTTTTAACACAAAATCCAATCCATTTTCACCCAATGTCTCTGACATTTAGCTGAATTCCAATCAGCATTTCTCTTAAATACCAATCAGTACAACAATTATTATACAAGATTGTTTGAAAAACAATAAATGGATCGGAACCCCAATAACTCAAAGAGAGACTAGTAAGTTTTAGGATCCAAAAGGGGTCAGGAAAATTTGCAAGAACAATGTAAAACAAGAATCCCACCAACCCCAGATCCCAGAATCTAAGGACCTTCACCTAACACCAACCCACATTGTAAGAAAAATCAAGAATGTAAGTGAAATTAATGTAATTTAAAAAGAGAATAATAAACCAAATACTGTACAATTTTATTTTTTTCAACTAGAGAAAATGTACAGAAAAGATAATTCAAAAAGTTAGAATCTTGATGCAAAAGCCAATGATTTCAATTCAAATCACACAGTAAATGCAACAAGAAATAAAACCGAAAAGAAAAAAAAACAAAAATTTCAAAATGGGTTAGTCCGAAGCTACAAATAGAGTGATTTTCGGATCTGAGAAAGCCCTAAGATTGTGAACGACCATCAAAATATCTGGTCCTCGACACAGAGTAATTAAGTTTCAGATATATTAAAAAATTAATCTTGGAATATACCTAACTCTATTATTTTAATTATTAATTCTTAAGATACTAAAAAATAGAGGTTTTTAATTATTTGCGAAATTAGAATGGAGAAAAAGAAAAAAGAATGATATTCCTATTTAAAAAGCAAATTATGGAGAATTTGTTGAGAGAGACAGAGGAAAGAACACGAACGTCTCGTGAGGAAGAAGGAAGGTACATATACTGAAATTTTGCAGCAATTTACTGTGGGGTCCACTACTGGATTTTCTGACACGTGGCGGAAACATTAGGAATACTTTCATGTCAATTGGGCCCCAGTAAAGTATCATCTTACGTCCCAGACAATTGTGACACAACATCTTCCTCTAATATGGACCTTAAGGTGCTGCCAAAAAAATTTCAGAGACCTAAATTTACTTTGCTAAGCAATATACACTAGCATTGATTGTGAAAATTATATTTTTATATTTACACCAAATTATACTAAATTTTGAAATCAAGTAATATAATAAAAATTAAGGTGTGAATACCTTTTTTGAGTGGGGATTGATTTAATTAGTTTATGGAGTAGAAATTCTAATTATTTGCTCTTTGAACATAATTGAGAAGCACAATAGTTCTTAGTTCAAAGTATAGGTGTTTAACGGGCCATTTTGACCCATTTTCGAACTGGACCAGACCAATATTAACCCGGACCTGCCCTGACCGATGATAGGGGGTCGGGTAGGGCTGGGTTTAGGGGGGTTAGGGGGTTGGGATGTTTACATCTTTCTTACCGGTTAACCAGACCGATCAAACCCGGTCAAGGGAAAATACTGTTGAATCGGTTAACCGGAACGGCCCGACCGTCCCAGACCGGTTCAATGGCTATTTTCTGATTTATTTTTTTAAAATCCATTTGACCGTTGGCAACGATCGGTTTCCAATTTGACTGTTGCCCAACGGATATTTTGCAAGAATAACCTTTTTTGGGGTAATTTTTTTTTAAAAAAAATAACACTTTAGGTAATTACTAAATTTAGCCCTTTGAAAAACTATAAATATTCCCCCCCCCCCCCTTCATTTCTTCACTCTCTCTCATTTCTCAAACTCAAATTCTCAATTCAAGTTAAATCATGCCCCGTACTTCTAGAGCGCGTTCATATGTTTGGGAACACTTTGAGGTGGTAGAAGAAAATAAAGAAGTTCACAAAGTAAAGTGCAAGAACTGTGGTCGAGTCTTAAATCTTCGTCTAAAGTGGGTGGGCACAAGCTGTTTAAGGAGGCATATGAAGAGTTGTCTTGAGAGTCCTTCAGAAATTCGTATTTAAGTTGATTTGAGACAATTTGTGTTATTTTAAAATTATTAGACGTATTTATGCTTAATGTTTTTACTTTGTTAGATTAATTTGAAGTATTATTATGCAATGAAAATTTGAAATGAAACTATGAAAGCCTTTGAAGCTTGATCCTTATATATCAAGTTACTATAATACTCTAGTGTCCAGTATAAGATTTATACTATAAGTTATATTTTTTTCATGTTCATTGTATTATCTTAAATTCGTAATGAATTTTCAAATATTAGGATTTTAAAGTCGTTGCATCCTTTATTCAAACACTCTTTTTATAAGATTATTTTTTTGTTTATATTTTTACTTTATATTAATATAAATTACGATAGTTATACAAAATACAAAAAAAAATAAAAAATAAACGGCCCGGCCCCTTAAACTCGTAACCGTTCCGGTTCAATTTTTACCCGGTTGGGCCCGGAGCTGTTAAGTCCGGTTTGGACAAATTGGTAACCGGCACGAATGGTGTCACGACCCGGATTTTTCACCCTCGGGTGTCGTGATGGCGCCTACTAATGAAAGCTAGGCAAGCCAACTAACTGAATCATTTGACCTGTCTTCCATTTTTATTTTATTTAATGACTTAGCATCAACTGTTTATAGCAACATAATTTAAAAAGCGGAAGAAATAAATTGTAAACTTAACAATACTGCTAATACCATCTCATAACAAAACCACCCAAGATTTGGTGTCACAACTTCACAGACTGTCTAATAGTACTACAAATAAGGGTCTAAAAGAAATAACAAAATACTGTCTCTAGAACTACATAAGAGAAGCAGGAAAAATAGATGGAGGGAGACGCCAAGGCCTGCGGACGCCTGCAGGACTACCTCGGGTCGCCTGGTAAGTAGGAAGCGGAAACCTCAGTGCGGTCTGAAATCTGCAGCACTGGGATCTGCACAAAATAGTGCAGAGTGTAGTATCAGCACAACCGACCCCATGTGCTGGTAAGTGCCTAGACTAACCTCGGCGAAGCAGTGACGAGGCTAGGACCAGACTACCAAAAAATTCTATGCAGTTATATAATATACAATGGAATATAAATAAAAATAAATAAGTAAAGAGGGGAGGGGGTACATGCTGCGGGGTATATCAGAATCAACAGTAAATCAAGAACAAAACATAAGGACAACTTAGAATTCACAGCGAAACAATAAGGAACTTGTATCCCATCCATAAACACTTTGTATCAACAATTGTTGCAGCGCGCAACCCGGTCCCAACATATAACAACACTGTTGCGGCGTGCAACCCGATCCATATCATTTATCACTGTTGCGGCGTGCAACCCGACCCAATCACATCATCGTTGCGGCGTGCAACCCGATCCAAATATCTCATTGTTGCGGCGTGCAACCCAACCCAAATATATCATTGTTATGGCGTGCAACCCGATCCAAATATATCATTATTGCGGCGTGCAACCCGATCCAAATATATCATTGTTGCGGCGTGCAACCCGATCCAAATATACAATCAACATCAACCATAACAAGAGTCCCGGCTAGGGATCAATAAGAACTACACCATCCCGGCAAGGGAGTCAACAATAAGAATGAACACATTCCGGCAAGGGAAAATTAGCTATAACCAAACTTGTTCCAACATCTACTACCTCAACTAACAAAAATGCTCAACCATGAGTAATCTCTACGAGAATAATTATAAACCTTGCTCAACACAGAGAGTCAACAACTTAGGCATTCGTAGTAGTTCTCAATAACACAATAAATTTCAATTTAAGACTCACGGTCATGCTCGACACCGACGTATAGATACTCGTCACCACACCTATACGTCGTACTCAACACATAACATGTAGCATACAAGACCAAACTCCTATTCCCTCAAGCTAAGGTTAGACCAAACACTTACCTCGATGCCACGAACTCAGTTCAAGCCTCAACTATAGCTTTACCTCGTGATTCCACCACCAATCCGCTCGTATCTAGTCACAAGTTACTTAATTACATCAATGAATGCTAAATAAACAATTTCTAATGCATGGAAATAAGTTTTCTAAAGCTTTTCCCAAAAAGTCAAAAATTAGCCCCTGGCCCACATGGTCAAAACCCGAGGTTCGAACCAAAACCCGACTACCCATTCGCCTATGATCTCAAATATATAATTTGCTTTGAAATCGGACCTCAAATCGAGGTCCAAATCCTCATTTTTTGAAAAACCTAGGTCCTACCCAAAACACCCAATTTCCCCATGAAAATCAGTAATTTTTAATTGAAATCATGTTAAAAGGTGTTAATGATTGAAAGAAATGAGTTAAAATTGACTTACAATCGATTTGGAAGAAGAGTTGTTCTTGGAAAATCGCCCTAGGGAGTTTTTGTTTTGAAAAGATGTGAAAAGGGGTTGTTTTTCGGCTAAGTATAAAAAGTTGCAGGTCTCAGATGTGGGAATTGCGAACGGGGGTTCGAAATTGTGAACCCTTCAGAAAATGTGGACTTTCGCATTTGCGAAGAGGAATGTCGCATTTGCGACTTCGCATTTGCGACACATAGTTCGCATTTGCGACTCAAGCATTACAGGCAGACATCGCATTTGTGATGGGAGGGCTCTCATTTGCGAGCTAGGAATTTGGGAACCAAGCAATGCATTTGCGATCAAGGCCCAAATTGGGGAGTTTTGCATTTGCGAAAGGAGTCTCGCATTTGCGAGACTGGAGCTGGCCTGGCTTTCTTCGCAATTGCGACAAGCCACTCGCATTTGCGAGCGCGAAGCCTGCAGGCCTACTATGCACAGCTGAAAATCTGCAATTTTTCTAAGTCCAAAATACACCCTATCCAAAACTCACCCGAGCCCTCGGGGCTCCAAACCAAACATACACACAACCTCAAAAACATCTTACGAACTTATTCGTGTAATCAAACCACCAAAATAACGTCATGAACATCGAATTAAACCTCAAGATCAATGAAATTTCTCAAAACTTCTTAAACCTCAAATTTTGCATTTAAGGTCCGAATCACGTCAAATGGATTCCGTTTCTTACCAAACTTTACCGACAACACATATAAATCATATTGAACCTGTACCGGGCTCCGGAACCATAATACGGGCCCAATACCACAGGTTTCACATAACATTTCACTTAAAAACCTTTACATTTT
>NC_031989.1:28247489-28265593 GCF_001879085.1 Nicotiana attenuata
CCGAGCCTTCATATATGAGATAACAATACAGGTAGAATGACCAGGAGTCCCTCTCCACTCTAAACGAGGTAAACCCGGTAGGGCTAAGGTCACAGTCTTGGCATGACAATCCAAGATGGCGTGGTAAGGTGACAACCAGTCCATCCCCAGTATGACATCAAAATCGACCATGTCCAGCAGTAATAAGTCTACTCGAGTCTCAAGACTCTCAATCACAACCACGCAAGAACGATGAACACGATCTACCATAATAGAATCACCCACGGGGGTGGACACATAAACAGGAGTACTCAAAGAATCACTTGGCATGACCAAATATGGAAAAATAAGATGATACATAAGAGTAGGTAGACCCTGGATCAAATAGCACTGAAGCACCCCTACTACAGACCAAAACCGTACCTGTGATAACTGCATCGGAAGCCTCAGCCTCCGGCCTAGCTGGAAGAGCATAAATCGGGGCTGGGCCCCACCACCCTGGACTACATCTCTGGGCCGGCCTGCTGCTGGCTTGCCTCCACCTCTAGCGGCCTGAGCTCCACCTCTAGCACCTCTACCTCCACCCCTAGCACCTCTACCCCCACCTCTGGCTGGCTGGGCGGGCTATGGAACACCTGGTGCTTGAACCATAGCGCGGGAACCCTGCTGCTGCGACTAAGTACCCACTAACCTCGGACAAGTCCTCCGGATATGACCATACTCACCACACTCAAAGCATCCACCTAAGTGCTGCGGCTGAGGAAACTGAGACTGACTATGACGACCTGAATGACCACCCCGAAAACTCTAGAGCGGCGTTGCACTGATAGGAGCTGGTGGTGCACTGTAGGGCTGCTGATCAGAATATTGTGTATGAGAACCACGGCCACCTGAAGCACCGTGAGAAGCCTGAAATGCTGATTGAAAGGGCCTAGGAGGATGGCCTCTACCATACGAATCCCTGCCTCTAGGCGAGGTACCACTGAGTCTTCCTGAATGACGGGGCCTCTTGTCAGACCCCTGACTACCTCCCCCTGACAAAACTATCTCGACCTTCCTGGCCACATTGGCCGCCTCCTGGAAAGAAATATCACTCCCCGTCTCCTTAGCCATCTGAAGTCGAATGGGCTGGATAGTCCCTCGATGAACCTCCTCACTCTCGCTCTCTCTCTCTGTGGGGAGTATAAGTAGAGCATGACGGGCCAACTCAATAAACATAGTCTCATACTGGGTAACGGTCATGGAACCCTGCTGGAGACGCTCAAACTGCCTCCGGTACATCCCCTCTGAGTAACGGGAAGAAACTTCTCCAAGAATAGCTAAATAAACTGCTCCTAATTCAAAGCTGGCAATCCGGCTGGTCTAGCCAAACAATAATCACTCCACCAAGTCTTGGTGGATCCAGATAAGCGGAAAGTAGCAAAGTTGACCCCATTGGTCTCCGCTATCCCCATGTTCCTGAGAACCTCATGACAGCTGTCTAGATAATCCTGGGGATCCTCAGAAGATGCTCCACTGAAAGTGGCAGTGAATAGCTTAGTAAACTTATCCAATCTCCACAAGGCATCGGCAGTCATGGCTGCTCCGACACCGGTCTAGGCTACCACACCCGGCTGAACTGCTCCAATTGGCTGAGTTGCTGGAGTCTGAAACTAAGGAGCCACCCACTCTGGAGTGCGAGTAGCAGGAGTCTGGGCCCCTCATCCAGCCTGAGAGACGGCTGGGGCTACAGGAAGCAAGCATGCCTGGGTGACACTCTCCATGAGGCCCACTAGACGGACCAGAGCATCCTGAAGTACTAGAGTAGCAATGAACCCCTCTGGGACCTGAGCTGGGCCCACTGGAGCTGTCTGGGCCGGAACCTCCTTGTCGAACTCAACCTGAGGCTCCGCCGCTGGTGGTGCTGCTCCGGGCAGAGCTCTGCCCCTCACGGGAGCTACTGGGGGCTCGAACTGCTGATCAGCGGATGAGGAAGCGCGTGTTCTTGGCATCTGCGAAAGAACAGAGTAGAAATTTGATTAGCATTAAGAAACCAAACCGCACGATAGGGAAGAATAGATGTGAAGTTTTTCCTAACTCTGTAGCCTCTAGGATAAATACAAATGTCTCCGTACCGATCCCTCAGATTCTACCATGCTTGTCTGTGAATTGTGAGACCTATGTAACCTAGTGCTTTGATACCAACTTGTCACGACCTGGATTTCCCACCCTCGGGAGTCGTGATGGCGCCTACTAATGAAAGCTAGGCAAGCCAACTAACTGAATCATTTGACCTGTCTTCCATTTTTATTTTATTTAATGACTTAGCATCAATAGTTTATAGCAACATAATTTAAAAAGCGGAAGAAATAAATTGTAAACTTAACAATACTGCTAATACCATCTCATAACAAAACCACCCAAGATTTGGTGTCACAACTTCACAGACTGTCTAAGAGTACAACAAATAAGGGTCTGAAAGAATTAACAAAAAACTGTCTTTAGAACTACATAAGAGAAGCAGGAAAAATAGATGGAGGGAGACGCCAAGGCCTGCGGACGCCTGCAGGACTACCTCGGGTCGCCTGGTAAGTAGGAAGCCAAAACCTCAGTGCGGTCCGAAATCAGCAGCACTGGGATTTGCACAAAATAGTACAGAGTGTAGTATCAGCACAACCGACCCCATGTGCTGGTAAGTACCTAGACTAACCACGGCGAAGTAGTGACGAGGCTAGGACCAGACTACCAAAAAATTCTGTGCAGTTATATAATATACAATGGAATATAAACAGAAATAAACAAGTAAAGAGGGGAGGGGGGTACATGCGCTGCGGGGTATATCAGAATCAATAGTAAATCAAGAACAAAACATAAGGACAACTTAGAACTCACAGTGAAACAATAAGGAACTTGTATCCCATCCATAAACACTTTATATCAACAATTGTTGCGGCGCGCAACCCGATCCCAACATATAACAACACTGTTGCAGCGTGCAACCCGATCCATATCATTTATCACTATTGCGGCGTGCAAATTAGCCCCTGGCCCACATGGTTAAAACCCGAGGTTCGAACCAAAACCCGACTACCCATTCGCCTATGAGCTCAAATATATAATTTGTTTTGAAATCAAACCTCAAATCGAGGTCCAAATCCTCATTTTTTGAAAAACCTAGGTCCTACCCAAAACACCCAATTTTTCCATGGAAAACAGTGATATTTAGTTGAAATCATGTTAAAAGGTGTTAATGATTGAAAGAAACGAGTTAAAATTGACTTACAATCGATTTGGAAGAAGAGTTGTTCTTGGAAAATCGCCCTAGGGAGTTTTTGTTTTGAAATGATGTGAAAAAGGGTTGTTTTTCGGCTAAGTATAAAAAGTTGCAGGTCTCAGATGTGGGAATTGCGAACGGGGGTTCGAAATTGCGAACCCTTCAGAAAATGTGGACTTTCGCATTTGCAAAGAGGAATGTCGCATTTGCGACTTTGCATTTGCGACATAGAGGTCGCATTTGCGACCTCAAGCAATACAGGCAGACATCGCATTTGCGATGGGAGGGCTCGCATTTGCGAGCTGGGAATTTGCGAACCAAGTAATGCATTTGCGATCAAGGCCCGAATTAGGGAGTTTCGCATTTGCGAAAGGAGTCTCGCATTTGCGAGACTGGAGCTGGCCTGGCTTTCTTCGCAATTGCGACAAGCCACTCGCATTTGCGGTATCGCATTTGCGAGTGCGAAGCCTGCAGGCCTGCTATGCACAACTGAAAATCTGCAATTTTCTAAAGTCCAAAATACACCCTGTGGCCTATCCAAAACTCACCCGAGCCCTCGGGGCTCCAAACCAAACATACACACAACCTCAAAAACATCCTACGAACTTATTCGTGTAATCAAATCACCAAAATAACGTCATGAACATCGAATTAAACCTCAAGATCAATGAAATTTCTCAAAACTTCTTAAAACTCAAATTTTGCATTTAAGGTCCCAATCACGTCAAATGGATTCCGTTTCTTACCAAACTTTACCGACAACACATATAAATCAATTGAACATGTACCGGGTTCCGGAACCATAATACTGCCCCAATACCACAGGTTTCACATAACATTTCACTTTTGAAAACCTTTATATTTTTCAGAAAATAATTTCTTTCAAATATTCATTTCTCGGGTTTGGGACCTCGAAATTTGATTCCGGGCATACGCCCAAGTCCAATATTTTACTACGGACCCTCAGGGACCGTCAAATTATGGGTTCGGGTCCGTTTACCAAAAATATTGACCGAAGTCAACTTAATTCATTTTAAAGCCAAATTTTATCATTTTTCACAGATTTTCACATATAGACTTTCCGGCTACGCGCCTGGACTGCACATGCAAATCGAGGTGATGCTGAAAGAGGTTTTTAAGGCCTCGAAATACAGAATTTAATTTAAAAACAAGTGATGACCTTTTGGGTCATCACAGATGGTGACCGGTCAGTCATTTTTTTTCTCAACTCGGCCCGGCCCCGTCCCGGCCCACCATTTGACACCTTTAGTTCAAAGTATTACATTTGTTTAGTATATAATAAACTTTAATATGATTGACTTTAGGAAAAAAGGTGGTGTGTACTAAGTTATGTTATTTTCTCTTAGTTCCGATTATTGGAATTGAGTAGATCATAGATTTGAGACTATATATAACCTTTACAACGATAAACATTATTTAAAGACTTAAAATGTTACATGTAAATAAATTGATATGCCATCTAATAGTACGTTCAAATAAAGGTGTTAAGAAATAAATCATTTTGTCACCTTTAAGGGCTCACTTGGCCAAATTTTCAAAAATTTATTTATGGTGAGAAACACTTATCAAAATTGAGTTATTTACATATAAATATTTTTAGGTCGTAGACAATTTGACCAATCTCTTCTAAAACATTTGCGAGAACAAAATTGCGAAACAAAGTATGTTAATGCTCACCTTTTTTTCCCTTCAAAAACTCAGCCAACCACCTTTTACTTTTGTAGTACATCTTTAAAAATTTAAAAGTAACAATTTTTAATATCCATAGAAGTTTAGTGAAACAAGTTACGTATTAATTAGTCTAGGTAGAAATTTTGGTACAATAGCATGGAATGATTCAACATTTCCACTATACAGTTAGGCAATCAATCCTATTTTATACATTTTTTATACCTAGGTATACAGTTCTTTGTCTATTTCCTTTATTATGAAGGGATTCGAAGAGAATGAAGAACTCTAGTAAACGGGAAGAGAAAATAATATGGTATAACATCCTATAAAAAGAATTAGTATAAAAAAATTCCAATTGTATTTATTAGGGTCGACTGGATAGTTAAGATTTTGAATGGATACATCGTACAAGCATGTAGCGTCAACAGAATCTTAAGAATTCCCATTATATCGATATTTGAGGGATTATAAAATCGTGTCTGTTGGGGATTAGGCTATTTAATGCAAAAGCTTTCGGACTTCTGCTGCCAAACTAAATTTAAGGCCAATAAAATGCCAATTATAGTAATGCCTTATTATACAGTGTCAATTCCCAATGTTTATCTTTTATTCAATCGTCAATTAGATGACCAAACTTTTGGGGGATCTTTACACAATTAGCCAATCAAATTTACTGTTAACTTTTGTAGCCAATACACATAAGTTATATAATAATAATACACGATTATATATATATATATATATATATATATGTGTGTGTGTGTGTGTATTGCATAACCACTTGCCATTTTAAGTGGTTGGTATGCAGCTATTAGCAAAAGGGTTGGGCACAAGATGATTCGTAATGGGCTTAGTGTGAAAATTAGCAACTCCATTTTTAGTTCAAGACCCATAGAGGACTACTCTTTTAAGTTCCGTGTTTAGTGACTTTTTTAAAAGTAGAAAACAGAATTATAGTTCCCCTCGCTTCTTGTCCGTCAACCAGACTCCTTCTCTATCATTCTCGTGCTGAAATTTTTTATTTGTAGAAACTCAGAAATTGCTACTCAGGTGTAAGTTTCTCATTATACTTTTGTTTTGTGCTATCTATGTTTGTTTGCGTTGGGCATAGTTTATAGATTGTCGATGTTTGTTCGCGAATGAAATTTCCAATGCATTATAACAGTAATTTTGGGGAGCATCTTTGTTTTTATCACTCTAATTTTCTCGTCTACTACGCCTGTCAAGATAAGGATGCAGTTAAAAAACTTTGTTCATTTCGATTATTGGTTAATTGGTTTGATTTGGTTTACATATGTTGTTTTTTTCTTCTTCCTTTCCAAAAATTTTCTTTTTTCAAAGAAACAATTGTCTCAGAGTGAACCATGTATACCGCTACTAACATATATCCTATTATTTAAGCAACAAAAGATTTGTGGTGTATTTACTGTTTATTTTTTGGATAATGCCCAAGGGCGGCTTCATAAAATTAGTGGCCTAAAGCCAAATTTTAATAAGAGGCCTTATACTTTTTTTATTGTAGGTATACACACATATTATGCAAAAGAATTAGTCTTGCCATTTTTTTCATACTTGTTGTTTATAGTATATATATTCTTAAACGACATAAAGTCTTTAACTTCACATAGTAATATTATTATTTATATTAGAAAAGGGTAATTTAAATAAATGAGATGTTAGACATGTATTTGCAATATGTTACCTTTGATATTGTTGTAAACAATATATTTACTAATATGAAGATTTAAGCAGTTTAATTTAAAGTTTTAAAAATATTTTACTATTAAAGAGTAGACATCTTTCTTTCTTTTTTACAAATCTTTTGTACTTCTTAATTTTTTTATGAACATTAATATTATCTAATTTAAAATAAAATTATGAAATTCATTATTAAAAATTTTGCGGACCTAAGTCAGGGCATTACAAGTCTCCTACTAGAGTCACTAGTCCACCCTAACATTCTCAATCAAATTTATAGAGTCTCAATTAAGATAAAACAACAATGTCAAGAACATTAAAGGCACTGAGTGTGTCATTCAGTTAGCAAATGTGAATGAAGTTGGTTGAACAACACGTTCATGGTGGGGCAGTAGTCTGTAAATAATTGTTGATCATCAATGAGGGGCAGTTGGCCTAAAACCAAAATCTATACTATATTAAAAGCACGAAGTCCCTTAGCGAAATGTTGTTCGCCCTTTTTACCCTTTAAAAATTAGTTTTACATTGGATAGAATTTTAATTATTATTTAATTATTTTTCTAATATTTAGAACTTTAAATTAATTAATGTTTACTTATTAAGTACTTCCTTATTTGACCTATGTAAAAATTCCTAATATTTAGGAATCTGACATTGTGTTAGTGTTATAAATAGAATTTTATTTATGGTGAATGTCTATATTTAGAGAGATTTTAGGGTTTATTACTTGGTGGCTAAGTCACTCTCTCCCTATAAATAGAGGGATCTATTCCATTGTAATTCATCCCAAAATTCAATAAGAATTCTCTCTCTTTCTCTGCAATATTATTCTTGTTCTTTTATTATTTTTTATAACACGTTATCAGCACGAGACTCTACCGTCTCAAGAAGCTTTTGAGAAGATTAAGGTATAACTTTTCTCCTCTTTTTAATTATGACTAACATTATGAAAAGAAAGTTCGTTGCCCTTGAAATTTCGGGCAAGAACTATATGACATAGGTGTTTGATGCTGAAATCCATTTAGATGCGATGGGTCTTAGAGACGCCATTAATGACAGAAATAAGGCATCCACCCAAGACTGTGCTAAGGCCTTGATTTCTTGTGTCATCACCTTGATGAAGGGTTGAAAATAGAATATCTCACAGTCGAAGACCCACTTGTTTTGTGGAATGGCTTGAAGGAAAGATATGACAACTTAAAGTTGGCCACTCTTCCACAAACACGATATGATTGGGCTCATCTGAGGCTCCAAGACTTTAAGTCTGTTTCTAAATATAATTCTGCGATGTTCAGAATTACTTCTAAATTGAAACTCTGTAAAGATACTATCACTGACTATGATATGCTCGAAAAGACGTTTACAACGTTTCATGCCTCCAGTATGGTACTGCAACAGCAGTACAAAGAGAAAGGTTTCAAGAAATACTCTGAGTCGATTTCTCTTCTCCTTGTGGCTGAACGAAACAACGATTTGCTCATGAGAAATCACGAAAATCAACCCACTGGGTCTAAACCATTGCCTGAAATGGATGAGGTGTATTCCCATTATGCTAAGCGTGGAAAAGGCCGTGACTCTATTCGTGGCCGTAGACAAGGAAGAAATTTTTCTGGTGTTAATCATCCCCCAAAGAGAAATAACCACCAAAAGTGGAAAGGGAAAGATGAGAAGCCAAAGGCAAATGGTTCAGAAACTGAATGTTATCGTTGCGATGAAAAAGGGCATTGGGAAAATATTTGTCGTGTACCAAGACATTTGGTTGAGCTTTATCAAGTATCTCTAAAGAATAAAGGCCCTGAAGCCAATTTTGTCTTTGACAATGAATTTGACATCACCCACTTGGATGTGGCAGACATCTTTGAGCGCCTTGATGGAAATATTATGACGACCCGGCCAGTCGTCTTATGAGTGACCGCTATGTTTCCCCCATTTCTGCTTCTTTATGCTTCGTTATTCGTGTTTTGTGGTATCGGGTTGGTCGGGTTGAGTCCGGAATGATTTTGATAAGGATTGAGACACTTAGTCTCTTTTAAGAAGGCATAAGTTGGAAAAGTCAACCGGATGTTGACTTATGTGTTATAGGGCTTGGATATGACTTCCGATGGTTCGGTTAGCTTCGAGAGATGATTTGTGACTTAGGAGTGTGATCGGAATGGGCTTTGGGGGTCCGGAGTAGAATTAGGCTTGAATTGGCGAAGTTGATATTTTGGCGATTTTCGGTTGGTAGGTGAGATTTTGATCCGAGGGTCGGAATGAGATTCCGAGAGTTGCTGTAGCTTCCTTATGTCAATTGGGATGTATGTGCAAAATTTTAGGTCATTCAGACGTGTTTTGGTTGGGTTTTTGATCAAAAGCGTATTTCAGAAGATTTTAGAAACTTAGGCTTGAATCCGATGTGTTTTGAGTAGTTCGATGTTGTTTGAGGTGTTTTGATGATTGGAACAAGTTTGAATAAGGTTTTAGGATGTGTTGGTGCTTTTGGTTGAGGTCCCGGGGGCCTCGAGTGAGTTTCGGGTGGTCAATCGGACCATTTTTGAGTTTGAGAAATTGCAGAAAATCAGCCCAGCAGTTGCAGGTAATTTGGCCTTCATGTTCGCGAAGGGGAGCTCGCGTTCGCGAAGGGCTGAGTTCTGTGAGCTATGTATTCGCAAAGGACTAGGCCGCGTTCGCGAAGGCTAGATAAGGGATCTCATCGCGTTCGCGAGTGGGTTTACGCGATCGCGAAGAAGGATTGGAGGCAGATTGGTCCAAAGCGATTTATTCAACGCGTTCGCGTGAGGGCTTCCATGTTCGCGTAGGTTTAAGTGGAATGGGCATCGCATTCGCATCTAGAACGTCGCGTTCGCATAAGTAAATTTTTGGTCAAAGCGAGTTTGTGCATCGCGATCGCGAGGTGTTGACCGCGATCGCGAAGAAGGAAGGGTCAGACCTGGGCAGAATGTTTTAAGTCATTTCATCCGCGATTTTGGGTCTATTTTCCTCCATAGTTAATCATTTTGAGAGCTTTTTGAAGGAGATTAACGAGGGATTCAAGGGGAATAGATTGGAGGTAAGATTTTTGAACTTAAAACTCGTTTCTATTGTGAAATCTACCTAGAAATTCATGAAGACTTGAACAAAAATGGAAGAACTAGGGCTTGGGATTTTAGAATTTTGAATTGGGGATTTGGAGGACCAATTGGGGTCGGATTTGAGAACTTTTGGTATGTATGAACTCATGGGGAGATAAGGAACCCGTTGATGTAAAAATTTCTGAGTTTCGAGAAGTGAGCCCGGGGCTCGGGTTTTGCTAATTTCGGGATTTTTGGTATTTTTCGAATGTTTTCGCTTGGGCTTTGTTCCCTTAGCATATTGTGATGTATTCGTTCTGATTTTGGGTAGATTCGACGCGCGTGGAGGCCGATTCAAGGGGCAAAGGCGTCGCGAGCTAGAGATTTAGCCGGCTCGAGGTGAGTAGTGATTGTAAATGATGCTCTGAGGGTTTGAAACCCCGGATTTGCACATCGTAGTGCTATATTGAGGTGACGCACGTGCTTAATGACGGGCGTGGGGTCGTGCCCTATTGGAGATTGTGACTTGGTCTGTCCCGATTGATGATTTTACCGCGTACTTGATTTAAATCTATTTGCTATCATCATTATTTGGGTTGAATGCCATATTTGGGCTCCGTGCCAATTATTTGAACCCTTCGGGGATTGTTGTTGATGTTTCCTCGCCGTTTTGACTTTATACTTGAACTCAGTCAAGTTATTTCCCACTGTTTTCAAAACTCAGCTATGTTTACTCTGTTTTAATACTCAAATGATATTTAAATGATGTTTTGGGCTGAGAAATACTGTTATACTGTTGCCCGAGAGGCTTACACGATTTTTGACTGAGTAAGGCCGAGGGCCTGTGTTGTGAGGATATCTTTTGGGATCGGGCTGCACGCCGCAACAGTGATACGTATCTTTGGGATCGGGCTGTACGCCGCAACGGTGATACATATTTTTTTGGATCGGGCTGCACGCCGCAGCGGCGATACACTGATTTGATATGAGGTCGAGGACCTGTTTATGATGCCACAAGATGGCTTGATATTGCGCTTGGGCCGTAAGGGGCCCCTCCAGGAGTCTGCATACCCCCAGTGAGCGCGGGTACCCATTGTGATGTGAGATATAGCTCGAGGGGCTGGTATGGTTCTATGTGATTGCCCGAGGGGCTGGTACTGTTCCGAGATATAGCCCGAGGGGCTGGTATGGTTCTATGTGATTGCCCGAGGGGCTGGTACTATTCTGGGATATTGCCCGATGGGCGGATTTGTTATTGTGCCCGAGGGGTGAACCTTATGTGCTTAACTTTCTTATTTGCATGTCATTTACCTGTTTAGTTGTGTATTTGTGCCCGAGAGGCGGATTTCTGTGC
The DNA here is from genome assembly GCF_001879085.1 of Nicotiana attenuata. Lineage (NCBI taxonomy): Eukaryota > Viridiplantae > Streptophyta > Magnoliopsida > Solanales > Solanaceae > Nicotiana > Nicotiana attenuata. The sequence goes on from NC_031989.1 coordinate 28,258,516, forward strand.
TTATCTACACTAGTTGTTCTGCATTCATTTGCGTAACTGTTGAAAAAGTCTTTTTCAAAGAAGTTTAAACTGAGCTAAGATGTTTTATGGGATTTTTCAGCCTCATTGCTTTCTTACTGGTTTTGTACTACTTCTATACAACATGTTAATGCACTTTTCGTGATTTCTTATCACTCAGTCTTTATTTATGATTATTACTCACTGAGTCGGAGTACTCACTTTACTCTCTGCACCTTGTGTGCAGATTCAGGTATTTATCTGAGCTTGGTGGCAGTTGTCAGTGGAGTTAGCAAGGTAGCTGCCGGCGTTCGCAGCACTGCTTTCTCTTTCTTCATTCTATTAGACTGTACTGAGTATATTTCAAACCTTGTCAGTTGTATTTAGACTTAGTAGATGCTCATGACTAGTGACACCCCAGTTTGGGCTGTGTTTGGGTTGTACTTCCGCACTGTTATGATATTATCCGCTGTTTAGCGTTATTAAATCATGTTTTATCCTGTTGTATTGTTGTTTAGCTGTTTAACTTTGAATTGGAATTGTGTCGGCTGGCCTTGTCTTCACGAGAGGCGCCATCACGACCGGATCTGGGTTTATGTGCTATATCATATAATTGCACCTGAGGTTGCAGGCATAGGTTATTACAGCTGGTTCGAGCCTATCCAGAGTATAGGTGTGAGGTTTTGATCGTATTGATGGTTTCAGAAGTGAGAATGTGGTTCTATGGTTTATGTGCTAGATTGGATTGTGTAATTTCAGTTACAATGTGTTATCGGGCCTATAGGAGATAGGGTGACGTGGGATCACCCCCGGGTATATGCATGGTAAGGTTATTCAGCGATTGGTTGGCTTTTGGAACAACTCTGAGCACGTTCGAGGACAAACGTTTGTTTAAGTTGGGGAGGATGTGACGACCCGGCCAGTCGTCTCATGAGTTACCGCTCCGTTTCCCCCATTTCTGCTTCTTTATGCTTCGTTATCCGCATTTTGTGGTATCGGGTTGGTCGGATCGAGTCCGGAATGATTTTGATAAGGTTTGAGACACTTAGTCTCTTTTAAGAAGGCTTAAGTTGGAAAAGTCAACCGGATGTTGACTTATGTGTTAGAGGGCTCGGATGTGAGTTCTGATGGTTCGATTAGCTTCGGGAGATGATTTGTTACTTAGGAGTGTGATCGGAATGGGCTTTGGGGGTCCGGAATAGAATTAGGCTTGAATTGGCGAAGTTGATATTTTGGCGATTTTCGGTTGGTAGGTGAGATTTTGATCCGAGCGTCGGAATGGAATTCCGAGAGTTGCTGTAGCTTCATTAAGTCAAATGGGATGTGCGTGCAAAATTTCAGGTCATTCGGACGTGTTTTGGTTGGGTTTTTGATCAAAAGCGTATTTCGGAAGATTTTAGAAACTTAGGCTTGAATCCGATGTGTTTTGAGTAGTTTGATGTTGTTTGAGGTGTTTTGATGATTGGAACAAGTTTGAATAAGGTTTTAAGATGCTTTGGTGCTTTTCGTTGAGGTCCCGGGGGCCTCGGGTGAGTTTCGGGTGGTCAATCGGACCATTTTTGAGTTTGAGAAATTGCAGAAAATCAGCCCATCAGTTGCAGGTAATTTGGCCTTCGCGTTCGCGAAGGGGAGCTCGCGTTCGCGAAGGGCTGAGTTCTGTGAGCTACGCGTTCGCGGGGGACTAGTCCGCATTCGCGAAGGCTAGAGAAGGGATCTCATCGCGTTCGCGAGTGGGTTTACGCGATCGCGAAGAAGGATTGGAAGCAGATTGGTCCAAGGCGATTTATTCAACGCGTTCGCGTGAGGGCTTCCGGGTTCGCGTAGGTTTAAGTGGAATGGGCATCGCGTCTGGAATGTCGCGTTCGCGTAAGGCAATTTTTGGTCAAAGCGAGTTTGTGCATCGCGATCGCGAGGTGTTGACCGCGATCGTGAAGAAGGAAGGGTTAGACCTGGGCAGAATGTTTTAAGTCATTTCATCCGCGATTTTGGGTCTATTTTCCTCCTTGGTAAATTTTTTGAGAGCTTTTTGAAGGAGATTAACAAGGGATTTAAAGGGAATCGATTGGAGGTAAGATTTTTGAACTTAAAACTCGTTTCTATTGTGAAATCTACCTAGAAATTCATGAAGACTTGAACAAAAATGGAAGAACTAAGGCTTGGGATTTTAGAATTTTGAATTGGGAATTTGGAGGACCAATTGGGGTCGGATTTGAGAACTTTTGGTATGTATGAACTCGTGGGGAGATGAGGAACCCATTGATGTAAAAATTTCTGAGTTTCGAGAAGTGGGCCCGGGGCTCGGGTTTTGCTAATTTCGGGATTTTTGGTATTTTTCGAATGTTTTCGCTTGGGCTTTGTTCCCTTAGCATATTGTGATGTATTCGTTCTGATTTTGGGTAGATTCGACACGCGTGGAGGCCGATTCAAGGGGCAAAGGCGTCGCGAGATAGAGATTTAGCCGGTTCGAGGTGAGTAATGATTGTAAATGATGCTCTGAGGGTTTGAAACCCCGGATTTGCACATCGTAGTGCTATATTAAGGTGAGGCACATGCTTAATGACGAGCGTGGGGTCGTTCCCTATTGGAGATTGTGACTTGGTCCCTCCCGATTGATGATTTTACCGCGTACTTGATTTAAATCTATTTGCTATCATCATTATTTGGGTTGAATGCCATATTTGGGCTCCGTGCCAATTATTTGAACCCTTCGGGGATTGTTGTTGATGTTTCCTCACCGTTTTGACTTTATACTTGAACTCAGTCATGTTATTTCCCACTGTTTTCAAAACTCAGCCATGTTTACTCTGTTCTAATGCTCAAATGATATTTAAATGATGTTTTGGGCTGAGAAATACTGTTTTACTGTTGCCCGAGAGGCTTATGTGATTTTTTACTGAGTAAGGCCGAGGGCCTGTGTTGTGAGGATATCTTTTGGGATCGGGCTGCACGCCGCAGTGGTGATACATATCTTTGGGATCGGGCTGCACGCCGCATCGGTGATACATATTTTTGGGATAGGGCTGCACGCTGCAGTGGTGATACACTGATTTGATATGAGGTCGAGGACCTATTTATGATGCCACGAGATGGCTTGATATTGCGCTTGGGCTGTAAGGGGCCCCTCCAGGAGTCTGCACACCCCCAGTGAGCGCGGGTACCCATTGTGATGTGAGATATAGCCCGAGGGGTTGGTATGGTTCTATGTGATTGCCCGAGGGGCTGGTACTGTTCTGAGATATAGCCCGAGGGGCTGGTATGGTTCTATGTGATTGCCCGAGGGGTTGTACTGTTCTGAGATATTGCCCGAGGGGCGGATTTGTTGACATTGTGCCCGAAGGGCGAACCTTATGTGCTTATCTTTCTTATTTTCCTGTCATTACCTGTTTAGTTGTGTATTTGTGCCCGAGAGGCGGATTTTTGTGCTTATCTGCACTAGTTGTTCTGCATTCATTTGTGTAACTATTGAAAAAGTCTTTTTCAAAGAAGTTTAAACTGAGCTAAGATGTTTTATGGGATTTTTCAGCTTCATTGCTTTCTTACTGATTTTGTACTACTTCTATACAACATGTTGATGCACTTTTCATGATTTCTTATCACTCAGTCTTTATTTATGATTATTACTCACTGAGTCGGAGTACTCACTTTATTCCCTGCACCTTGTGTGCAGATTCAAGTATTTATCTAAGCTTGGTGGCAGTTGTCAGTGGAGTTAGCAAGGTAGTTGCCGGCGTTCGCAGCACTGCTTTCTCTTTCTTCATTCTATTAGACTGTACTGAGTATATTTCAAACCTTGTCAGTTGTATTTAGACTTAGTAGATGCTCATGACTAGTGACACCTCGGTTTGGGCTGTGTTTGGGTTGTACTTCCGCACTGTTATGATATTATCCGATGTTTAGCGTTATTAAATCATGTTTTAGCCTGTTGTATTGTTGTTTAGCTGTTTAATTTGAATTGGAATTGTGTCGGCTGGCCTTTTCTTCACGAGAGGCGCCATCACGACCGGGTCTGGGTTTAGGGTCGTGACAAAAATAGACCACTTGATCGGTGATGGATCTGTAGTTAAAGATGATTGAGTAGTTCAATTTTTATTTGCGCCTGTTCGTAGTAGTTAATGAATAAAAATCATGTAATTATAGTTCTTTACATGAGTAGTAGTCATTAGTATCAGTTAGTATTATTTAATTTATGAAATAGTGTTAGTTCGTTTTGATTAAATATAGTTCTAATTTTTATTTTATACAGTCAATTGAGTGCTTTGCATTGGACAATGTACGTATCATATATTTATCGTTTATGTAAGTATTCACGTTGTTATCCGGTTTTGCAACGATTGAATGTAGTAGAAACTAGATAAAGTGCAACCTCATGAAGCTAAGCCAACTAAAGTTAACAAGATAGTGGCTGAAAATAGCAAATATGAGTTGACATTCTATTATCCATGTGAGTCGAATTTTCATGAAGTTGGACAATGAAACTAAAATGAAATAAGCCAGTGGAGCATATGATTTCAAGAACATTAACGTAATCATATATTTATTGTTTATGTAAGTATTCACGTTGTTAACAGTGTATTGAATGGTATACCGTGTTCCCACTTTTATTCTGCTTTAAATTCATATAGGTACATGGTACTTTAGAAGAATTACTAGATGAGTTCAATGTTGTAAAGTTGGAATAGTCAATTATGATTTCTTTATTTTAACATGAAATTATAGAAAAAAGAGATTGAAGCACCCTGGGTAAGTGTCAAACCAAATATATATAGCATTGCATACTATTTACTTCATAGTATTAACATGCATTTAGGAGCAAAGTTCTCCAAGCTATAAAAAATCTAACAAAATATCGATATTGAGCGATTGCAGAATGACACATTCTTTACGTCCATGAGAAATTCATATTGCTTACGTGTGCGGTTGCAAAATGGCACATTCTTCACATCCACGAGATTAACTTATTTACACATACACTATTTGTTTATTAACAAAATATAATGCAGCTACCGTGCAATGGTTAGCCTCCTTTTTGCAATCTTTGATAAAGTATTAGTACCTGTAGAGATTATTTGTTAGCCTTAGCTCACCTCATTTCCATTGTAAAAATAGAAAAGGGTATAAACAAGAGGAGTAGAGAAAAAGAATAGAAATATGAGAATTGAATTAGTTGGTAGTCAAGTACTAAATTTTCAAACAGGAAGTCATATTATTTTTTTTATATAGTTTGATTGAATTTTTACCTTGAAACACATGTGATACTCTCAGTAGGATAGCTAAACAACTAATAAAATGTAGATGTTTTATCCAATACTCTCTATGCAAAGTTCTACCTCATTTAGAGCAAAAACAGAATGAGAAAACTGACCAATTTTCCATTCCACGGAAGTTCTATATCAAGTCTTCTCCTAATTTAATCAATGCAAAATCAATATTTAAGAAAAAGAAGCTTTCACGTGTGGCAGAATATTTATCATGCTATGTGCACTATAATGCAACATAAAATGGGCATAGAGTTATCAACTTATACACAAAATAAAGGTGAAATGATATGAACTACAATGTTCCATTCGAGAGCACATACCATGTTCTTTCAATACTTTATCCAAATACAAATTTGTACAATTTTACCTTCTTAGCAAAGTGATTAGTTTCCTAACCAGACTTTCTAGAGAATATTGAGAAGAAAAACTAAAATCTTTTAACAAAAATCACTTCGTCAACATTGAGAGAGATACATGATCATGTCAATATGGTTAAAAGAAGTTTAGTTGCTCACTTTTTAGAACAAAGTATCAATTTCTTTTCTGTCATGCGAACGATTAAATATTCGCCACGTACCAAAATATAGGAGCAGATAGACTATCTTTAACTTGCACCTTCATTCTCTTCAGGCTACAGTTAAATTCAAGAAATTTTGACACTGATAGCGGCAGTAATTGATCAAGATCAAAATAGTTCATTTTTTCTCCAAAAATTAGTAATAGATCAAGTAAGTAAGTTGTGTAGTTAAAACTGCAGGTTTGCAGGGTTGAGCTAGTTGGCGGAGATTATTTGGTCTATTTCTGAATGTGGATAAACTTTAGTATTAGTTAGTTATTGGGCATGATATTCTATAATGCACATTTAGAGTGTAGTTGAAGAAATGCAAGTTGCTCTTGTGAGCAAAGATATGAATTGTCAATAATACGAACATACATGCCTAACTTTGCAAAGTTGGATTGATTAAAATGATTCATTTCTCAATTAGTTACCATTAAAATCTTCTTACTGAAAAAATCTAAAGTCTTCTGATCTGAGATATCTAAATGAGTAACATAGTTTCTTATATACCCCATTTTGTACAATGCAGATAGATAGACAGAGACTCTAGTGGAGCTGTTGAGTATTTTAGCAGTGTAAATCCTCAAATCACAAAGCTCCGAACTAAAATCCAGTGCATAATACGAAAGTTTCTTAGATTTGGAAAATACTGATAATAAGGATATCAAAATTGCAGGATTAATTTTGGTTCATGGTCCTCCCACTACTCCCACTTCAGGTGGGAAGGAAGTCAAGTTACACACTGAGGGAAAAACACGGACATTTAAGCTAAAGCTGGACCAAGATATTCAAAAGAAATATTTCCAAGTTTTTCGTCCTTTGGTTTGTGGTCCCACCACTCCTTTCGGCAAAAAAATCATATAGATATTTAAGACCAAGACTGTATTCTATATCCTTGAATAAGTTTTATGCAACCATGTTTCACACTGACTCGATGCTAACCACAATGTGTCAGTTATCGATTTGTTCTAACTATTTTGGTTTCTAAGGTTTAGCATTGTGTGATAAGAGATAATCTAGTAAAAATAATAAAATATAGTAATATGAAACTGACATATAAATGTTTCATCCCTGAGCATCTATTTCTTATCAAGAAGATTCCTTTTAGTAGTTCACAAAATTTTAATTCAATTGAACAAAGCTACATCTTTTACCAAGTGCAGTCTTCAAGAAGAAAGACTATACCAAATCTATCTCTCTCTCTCTCTCTCTCTCTCTCTATATATATATATATATATATATATATATATATATATATATATCT
>NC_031989.1:28265802-28314530 GCF_001879085.1 Nicotiana attenuata
GGTTATGGCTTAAAGGGACTGTGGAAGTTCGGCTATATTGTGTTATCGGGTCTATGCGAGATAGGGTGGCGAGGGATCACCCCGGGTATATGATTGGTAAAGTTATTCAGCTGTTGGTTGGCTTCTAGAACAACTCTGGGTACGCTCGAGGACGAGCGTTTGTTTAAGTTGGGGAGGATGTGACGACCCGACCCGTCGTCACGGGAGTTATCGTCCCGTTTTCCCCGTTTTATGCTTCTATATGTTTCATTATATGTGTTTGGAGAATTTGAAGTAATTCGGATAGAGTTCGGTTAGAAATGAGACAACAAGTCTCTTTATGAGAAGGTTAGTTTGGAAAAGTCAACCGAATGTTGACTTGTGAGTTAGAAGGCTCGGAATGGATTTTCGATGATTCGACTAGTTTCGGGGGATGATTTGTGACTTGGGAGCACAATCGGAATTGAATTTGGAGGTCCGTTGTAGAATTAGGCTTGAATTGGCTAAGGTTGGATTTTGGTGAATTCCGGATGGTAGGTGAGATTTTGATCCGAGGGTCGGAATGGAATTCCGAGAGTTGCAGTAGCTCCGTTAGGTGATTTTGGATGTGCGTGCAAAGTTTCAGATCATTCGGAGGTGTTTAGGTCGGGTTTTAGATCAAATGCAAGTTTCGGAAGTTTTAGTTTAACTTAGGCTTGAATCCGTGATAATTCGATGATTTTGGTGTTTATGATAGTGTTTTTATGTTACGATCAAGTTTGAATGAAGTAATAGAACATATCTGTGCATTTGGTTGAGGTCCCGAGGGCCTCGGGGTGAATTCGGGTGGTTAAACGAGAGTTTTGAGGTGTATTGCAGGTCAGATTTTGCTGTCATCTGGTGTCTCCGCTTCTGCGGAAATGGACCGCAGAAGCGGGTACGTGGTCGCAGAAGCGGTCGTTGGCCGGCTAGGGAAATTCCGCAGAAGCGGAAGGTGGCTCGCACCAGCGGGTCCGCATAAGCGGACACTGTACCGCAGAAGCGGTTTTGAGGGAACCGCAGAAGCGGACTTCGCGTCGCATAAGCGAAGTCCGGGTTTCTAAGTGAAGATCGCAAAAGCGGAAATGTGGCCGCAGAAGCGGTCCCGCATAAGCGAAAGCGGGACCGCAGAAGCGAAAACTGGACCGGGCGACAGAAGGGTTTTAAAATAATATTTCATCCGCGACCCTTTCATATTTTTCCTCCATTGTTGACGTTCTTAAGAGCTTTGAACAAGGAAATTCGAGGGTTTTGATTGAGAATCACTTGGAGGTAAGTTACTTGGCCTAAATATTCGAATTTATGGTAGAAATTACATGTAAATTGTAGAAAATTCATCAAAAACGGGTCAAGCTAGGGCTTGGAAAGCTGTGATGTAAAAATGGAATTTGGAGGGTCAAACGAGCTCCGATTTTGGTAAACTTTATATGCACGGACTCGTGGCGAGACGAGGAATCCGTTGGTGTGATTTTCGAAATTTTTCGAGAAGTGGGCCCGGGGCTCGGGTTTTACCAACTTCGTGAATTTTAGAACTTTTCAAGTATTTTTGATTGGGTGATGTTTCTTTAACCCATATTTATGTATTCTTTGTGATTTTGACTAGATTCGACGCGCGAGGAGGCCGATACGAAAGAAAAAGGCATTGCGGACCATTCTACGGCCGGTTAGAGGTGAGTAGTTGGTGTATATGATGGCCTGAGGGTTTAAAACCCCGGCTTATCACATTGTGACGCTATTGTAAGGCGTGACTCGCACCCCATGGCAGGTGCAGGATTGGTTATGACTGGGGATTGTGACTTGGTCCATCCCGAACAAGAATGTTTCTATATTGGCGACTGATACGCACCCTGTATTGAATATATCTGGGCTTATTGCCGTGTTTGGGGCCTTGTGCCGATCTGTAGCATCCTTAGAGGATGAATGTCATTATGATAGCATGCTTTGTATAATCATTGATCTCAGTCCTGTGTTTAATCACCGTTATGAAAAGCTAAGTCACTTTTCCTGAAGTTAAATATCTAAAGTATATTCTTCTTAATAAATTGGAAATTGGGAAATTAATTGAATATGTTACGTGACTCATATGCATATTGTGGACTGAGTATGGATCGGGCTGCACGCCGCAGCGAATGGTATGATTATATTGCGCTTGGGCTGAAGGAGCCCCTCCGGAGTCTGTACACACCCCCAGTGAGCACCGTCGACGTTAAATGGATCGGGCTACATGCCGTAGCGGTCATGTGCATTGCATTGCATCCTTACATTATACTTGACCGATATATTTGAAGTTGTTTTGCTGATGGTTCGTAGTTAGGTGTTGGACTGTTAGTTTTAGCTTTACTTTGTGGTATTTCGTGGATTTCTTATCTTCAGACATTTTATATGCTTATTACTCACTGAGTTGGTAGTACTCACCCCCTACTCCCTGCACCTTGTGTGCAGATTCAGGTACTTCGGGAGCTTGGTTGAGCTAGCCGCTGGTTTCCAGAGTTCCAGGAGTGGTCGAGGTAGCTGCTATGACGTCCGCAGGACCTGACTCCTCCCTTATCCCTTTATTATTCCGTACTTTAGAACATACTTATTTTGAGGATTCTTGACTCTGTATTAGTTAGAGGCTCTAGACTCATGACCCCAGGTCTTTGGGAGTTACAGTTTATGTTAGAGTTTCGTATTGTTATCAATTGAGTATTTCAACTATGAGTATTGATGTTGATTTAAGTATTTAATTAATTGGTTTTGAGCTTCATGCTCGGGTTGAGAGAGTGAATGGTCGGGCTTGCCTAGCATTAGTGTCGGGCGCCATCACGACCGGGTTTGGGGTCGTGACAAATAATTAGTCATCGCATATTAAGGAACTACTAAAATTGTATTGAGTTTTAGGCACAAAATTGCCGAGGATCTCATAAAAATTTATTATTTTCTTTCAGAAGAGGCGAGCAAGCTACGCACAGGAGACCTACAGTGTAATATATAACTCATTATAAGAAGCTTTCTAGTTGCATCAATATACAAATTAGACTAATCTATCAAGCTTCATCCATTTCCATCTTATGTATGGAGCTTTGAACGCACAATTGTTAGTGCTACTAATGAAAAGAAAATTTCAGTATTGAAATAGAAAGATGGAGCATAGTTCAAATGGAAGACCTGATATTAACGCAATCTTGTCATACTTTTTCGCTAGAAACATCAGCACTCAAGACGACCTTAACCTGGAGTTCAACACAAAAGATAACATGTTAGAATTAAACATAGGAACTTTTGTTATCTCAGCAGAGTAACATGTAACCAAAAAAAGTGAGCAAGCAACTAAAGATAGATCACCTCATGAAAATTACTTCGATATTGCAACCTGGAATAGACCTCAATAAGTCCCTCAATGAACTTTGTCACAATATCTGCAAATCATTGCACTTCAATGTGTACAAATAATAGATATTTAGTCTTTCAATAGATAATATAAGACCTGTCGTACCTATTATATAAGCATGACAGAACCATACATCATAAGCACAAATGTATATACATAGATACTGAAACAGAATCCTTTTCTCTCATCAATATGAAAAAACTAAGAAAAAATGAAAGCCAATAGAAGAGGAATACTTATTGGGCTCTGAATTGCTGAACAGACAAACGAACGTAGAACTACCACCACAAAGAACAAAAAACTAAATTAAACAACACGAAACAAACAAAGTAACAAAAGCATCAGTAATAGACATTCGCAGACAAAAATCTGGAGAAAGGCGAAATTTAAAAGATACAGATAAAGCAATAATGGACATGCAGCTGAGAAATCAAGAAGAGCCTAAGCCAATAATGTAATACTATTGAAGTAAATAAAATCCTTATCTTCTGAATATGCCCATCATAAGAAAGTGAATATCGGGAAGGCCGATACTGAAACAAATATGAATTGTCGCTTTAACTTATTATAACCATAAGTTTTTTATATTAAATTGCAGTTCTCCATGAAAGATAATTGAAAATAAGATTGCATTCACTTGAACACATGGAGCATCCAACAGATTGAGGAGTTCTTCTCTCAAATCTTACTTTCAAATCCCAAAACATAATACGATCAAAGTTTTTATAAAAACAAAAAAATAAAATTATAAGTCATATATGATAAAGATGGAGAATCAGACAGATTGAGGAAAAATTGAGCAGATTTAGCCGAAATTTCATTTTCTTAACCCATAATGAGAAGTCCGCCATTGTTTCTTACAAAGATTTAAACTATGAGGTTTTTTAAAAACCTACAAAAGTGCATACAAATTTAAAAACAAATAAGAAGATCTGGGAAAATATCGAAATAGTAGATAACCTGAAAATTTAACACCACAATTGAGAAGAGGAATAGAACTGAAAAGTGGGAAAGAAAAGAAGATGAAAGAGGCGGCGACTGAAAAGCTCAATAACGGAGTTATAGACAGGCAAGCACTTCTATGGCTAAGCGAAATGACTCTTCTACCCTTGGTCGACCATCTTCTCTTTTCTATAAAATAGAAATTTTCAAAATCACAATGTGAATATTTTAAACATGCTTAAAATCACTATGGTAGTGTTTTTGTCCTGTGTTTATGATAATAGTACGGTTTGGTTTTTTTCTCTGAAAATACTAATTTTTATTCATATATTTCTTTATGTATGTCAACCCATGGGAAGCAAATATGGATATTCCACAAAACAAATTTGGATCAAAGTTCAATTGTAAAAATATTTGTTTAATTGATTCATGTACGACACATACAATATTCAAAGAGAAGAAATATTTCTCTCATTTAAGTATGTGTAAGGCGGATGTTACTACAATTTCTGGTAGTAGTAATTTAACTGAAAGCTCTGGAAGAGCTACTATAACTCTGCCTAAGGGAACAATACTTATCATAGAGAATGCAATTTTCTCCTCCAAGTCCAAGAGGAACTTGTTGAGTTTTAAAGATATCCACCGAAATGGATATCATATTGAGACAATAGATGAGAATAATCTTGAATATCTCATCATTACCAAAAATGTCTCTGGCCAGAAAAGGGCTATTTAGAAGTTCCCATCTTTGTCTTGTGGCCTGTATTGGACAAGAATTAGTGCAATTGATGCAGATTCTATTGTAAACCAAAAGGTTACTAATTCTGATACTTTTGTACTTTGGCATGATCGATTGGGACACCCTGGATCAATTATGATGAGATGGGTTATAGAAAACTCAAATGGGCATCTATTAAATAATTTAAAGATTCTTTTAAATAATTAATTTTCTTGCACTTCTTGTTATCAAGGCAAGTTAATTATTAGACCATCACCAACAAAGGTTGGGATTGAGTCCCCTGCGTTTTTGGAGCGTATACAAGGGGATATTTGTGGACCTATTCACCCACCTAGTGGGTCGTTTAGATATTTCATGGTCTTAATAGATGCATCTTCTAGATAGTCTCATGTGTGCCTATTGTCATCACGCAACCTCGCGTTTGCAAAATTAATGGCACAAATAATTCGATTACGGCCGCAATTCCCCGATAATCCAATTAAGTCTATTAAACTTGATAATGCTGCTGAGTTTTCATTCCAAGCATTTAATAATTATTGCTTATCAATTGGGATAAAAGTGGAACATCCTGTGACTCATGTTCACACTCAAAATGGCCTTGCAGAGTCTTTAATTAAACGTCTGCAATTTATAGCAAGACAGTTACTCATGAAAACGAGGTTACCCATTTCTGTTTGGGGTCACGGCATTTTGCATGCAACAATGCTAGTTCGTCTTAGACCGATATATTATCATAAATATTCCCCGTTGCTTTTGGGTCATGAACCTAATATATCCCGTTTAAGAATTTTTGGATGCGCAGTATATGTGCCTGTAGCACCGCCATATCGCACCAAAATGGGTCCCCAAAGAAGGTTAGGAATATATGTTGGGTTTGAATCGGCCTCTATTATTCGCTACCTCGAAACATTAACAGGAGATTTGTTTACTGCACGATTTGCAGACTGTCGATTCGATGAGACACTTTTCCCAAAATTAGGGGGAGAAGTTGGTGAAACCAAACGGGAAATTTTGTGGAAAATCCATCATTATCTCATCTTGATCCACGTGCCTCTATTTGTGAAAAAGAGGTGCAAAATATTATTCATTTGCAGAGAAAAGCAAATCAAATGCCAGACGCATTTACGGATTTAAAAAGGATAACAAAATCAGATATCCCTGCAGAGAATGTTCCAATCCGTATTGATGTCCCTATTTGACGATCTTCTGGTGTCATAGCTAATGAGTCAAAAGCACGCCTAAAACGTGGTAGACCATTATGTTCCAAAGATTGAAATCCTAGAAAAAGGAAAATAAATTATCAAAATGACACTACGAAAGAATCTCACGAAGAAATCCACGATTTAATAAATTCTTAGATTCATGAGGAATCCACTGAGCCCGAGACTCAAGAAAATAAGGAACTATCAATAAATCCACTCGATATTGAGACAAATTTGAATCGAGTGGATATAGTGGTGGATTATGTCTTTGCTATAATGTTGCATCTAGCATTATGCAAGAAAGTGAGGATCTTGAACCTCAATCTGTTGGAGAATGTCGACAAAGACGTGATTGGCCAAAATGGCAAGAAGCAATCCAATCAGAGTTGAACTCACTTGCAAAACGTGAAGTTTTTGGGCCTGTAGTCCAAACACCTAATGGTGTTAAGCCTGTTGGCTATAAATGGATCTTTGTACGCAAGAGGAATGAGAAAAATAAGGTACAAAGATATAAGGCACGCCTTGTTGCACAAGGATTTTCACAAAGGCATGGTGTCGATTATGAAGAGACATATTCACCTGTTATGGACACTATAACGTTTCGTTATCTCATTAGTTTTGATGTCCATGAAAAGCTTGACATGCATTTAATGGATGTGGTTACCGCCTACCTTTATGGCTCACTTGATAATGAGATATACATGAAAAATTCCGATGGATTTAAAATGCCTAACGCACATAATTCAAAGTCCCGGGAAATGTTTTCAATCAAATTGTAAAGATGTTTGTATGGTCTAAAGCAATCAGGACGTATGTGGTATAATCTTCTTAGTGAGTATCTATTAAAGGGAGGCTATATAAATGATGCCATTTGTCCATGTGTTTTTATAAAGAAAACAACATTGGAATTTGTTGTACTTGCCGTATATGTTGATGACATAAACCTTATTGGAACTCCTATAGAATTAACTCCAAAAGGCAATTGATTATTTAAAGAAGGAATTCGAGATGAAAGATCTCGGAAAGACAAAATCATGCCTTGGTTTGCAAATTGAACATTTGGCAAATGGAACTTTTGTTCATCAATCTGCCTACATAGAAAAGGTATTGAAACGGTTTTACATGGATGAAGCACATCCATTAAGTACTCCGATGGTTGCTCGATCACTTGATGTGAATAAGGATCCATTCCGACCTCAAGAAAAGAATGAAGAGCTACTTGGTCCTGAAGTACCATATCTTAGTGCAATTGGTGCACTAATGTATCTTGCTAATACTACAAGGCCTGACATAACTTTTTTAGTTAATGTCTTAGTAAAATATAGCTCTGCTCCTACAATGAGACATTGGAATGGAATCAAACACGTATTACGGTATCTAAAAGGGACTACCGATGTGGGCTTATTTTATGGCAATAATTGCAGTCCTGATCTTGTTGGTTATGCCGATGCTGGGTATTTATCCGATCCACGCAAGGCTCGATCTCAAACAGGCTATGTGTTTACATGTGGAGGCACTGCCATATCTTGGCGATCGACTAAGCAATCAATTGTGGATACTTCATCTAATCATGCTGAGATAATTGCTATTCATGAAGCAAGTCGAGAATGTGTGTGGTTGAGGTCTATAATACATCTTATTCGAGACAAATGTGGTTTGAAGTGCGACAAATTGCCCACGATTTTTTATGAAGACAATGCAGCATACATAGCCCAATTGAAGGGAGGATTCATAAAAGGAGATAGGACAAAGCACATTTCACCAAAGTTATTTTTCACACATGTTCTTCAAAAAGAATGGCGATATTAATGCGCAACAAATTCGTTCAAGTGATAATATAGCTGATTTGTTCACCAAGTCTCTACCGACGTCAACCTTCAAGAAGCTAGTGTACAAGATTGGGATGCGAAGGCTCAAGGATGTGAACTGATGCTCTCATCAGGGGGGTTAATGCGCGTTGCACTCTTTTTCCCTTACAAGATTTTGTCCCACTAGATTTTCCTTGGAAGGTTTTTAACGAGGCAACCAAAAAGCGTATTATTAGATATGTGTACTCTTTTTCCTTTTCTAGAATTTTTTTCCCATTGGGTTTTATTTTAGTTAAGGTTTTAACGAGGCACATTATTTGTTGAATAGACATTCAGGGGGAGTGTTATAAATAGAATTTCATTTATGGTGAATGTCTATATTTAGAAAGATTCTAGAGTTTATTATTTGGTGGCTAAGTCACTCTCTCCCTATAAATAGAGGGATCTATTCAATTGTAATTCATCCCAAGATTCAATAAGAATTCTCTCTCTTTCTCTGCAATATTATTCTTGCTCTTTTATTATTTTTATAACAGTTAGAATTTACTTAGATAATTTTTCTGTATTTAGTGCAACTTTTTTCCTCACATATAACCCTTCCACGTTTCCAAGTTTTTACACATCAGGAATTGTAATGAATTTTTTTCACAAATTTTTTGTCTCGGTCTAATTTTGTAGAATTAAACACCTAGGAATCATTAAGCATGTTTCAAATTCCAATTCTTTGTCCATTTCTTTTTTGGACCACGTGAGTACCGTAAAAGTCTAATTATACATTTGTTTATACTTACTAGTTTCTACAAACGTGCATTGCACGTTAATACCATGTTAATTATTGCAAACTTATACAGAAAAATAATGATTGTTGTAAAACTTAAATGGGCATTATTATTTTAATGATTTTTTGAATCAAAAGACATGTTGCAAAGCATTAGAAAGAATAGTTAGATAGTAACCTAAAGAAAATTTGCATATTAACCAACCACTAAATTATAAAAGTTTTTGTTCTTAAAATCGTTGCAAAATTCCAAATTTTTAGATACTTCTCCATAATTTTAAAACAAAAACACAAATAAAAAATTTTGTTAGAAGAATTACCATATAAAAAATTACTAACATATTTCGAGCATTGTGGGATTTACCAATAATTATCTTCTCTGAGACACTTTTTAGTAGGCCCTAGGCCTTAGTAATTAAATAAAAAAGGATTCTTCCTTCCTAATACTTCAAAAAGGATTCCATCAATAATCCACATATCAAAGGAACACGTATGCGTTTGTTTCATCTATATACACGTACACGTATACGCTACTTCTATTCAAATAGAAACATATTTTGATGGCGTTTGGCTAAGCTTATAAGCTGATCAAACTGGCTTATAAACACTTTTTGGCTTATCTACGCGTTTGGTAAAATTAAAAGTGCTCATAAGTTAAGTGCTTATAAGCCAAAATAAGCCAAAAGTCATAAGTTGGTCTCCCCCAACTTATCAAATTTCAGCTTATAAGCACTTTACGTCTGACCAAAATATTTACTATTCTATCCCTAAAATACTTATTTTTAAAACAAAACTCTTCGTATACCCAGTTCTTCAGCTGCTTATTATTAATTTTAGCACTTTTATCCAAACACGTAACTGCTTATTTTTTAAATCAGCTTCAGCACTTAAAAGTGCTTTTCAGCACCTAATGCTTATCAGCTACTCTAAATCAGCTAAGCCAAACGGGCTCTTAGTAAAGAGTTTTCTTTGCAAACACAAAACATATGTAAAATGTGAAAGAGTCGTTCAACATTTCATATTGGTTTTTTATTTTATTTTATAGTTCTATAGATTAATATATAGATTATGTATAAGCACCAAAATGCAGAATTTTTAAGTTTTAATTTGCATAATCAATACACGGTAGCCCAGAACTCTCAGATGGATCCATTGATTCTTGGCTTCCTTCCCTTTGCATGAAAATTATCAAAAGGAGACGTGCTTATATTGAGGAGAAGTCCTAGAGTACTCACTTGGAAAACTATTCTTCCGAAGTATTAATTAGAATTAACTAACTTGATGATTAATTTTAGTTAATCTTAAAGTCCTAAAATGTTAGGTAAAAATAAGATTCATAATGCTACGATTTTATCTATTATTGGTTTAGCTATAAGAAACTACCAATTTTTTTAATTGAATGCATGCATAATTCTATAAAAATGTTATACCAGTATCTCTAAGTTCTTTTTTTTTTTTGTCCTAAACTTTGTGGGTGAACATTTATCCAATAACTATAATTTTTAACTAACTTGTCTATGATCAAAATCACATAGAGTTCCTAATGAGTAATATTAATCAACTATGGCGTAAAGAAGTAGGAGCTCAAGTAAGAGGAACAAACGAATTGCACTCATATTTCTTTTGTTATCCTAAACATGTTGTTGCATATTAATGTCGGTGATTTAATTGATCCAACAATAAACTAAATTTATATTTCAAAACATATTTTTGTCCAATTCTAATTAAAGAAAACATGAACTAACTAATGTACGCAATCCCAAAAAGTGCCATCGAATGGTTGGCAATTAAGAAATCTGCCAGTTTATTACAACCACATATCCTCAAATAAAAGCAACACATGAATATAAAGTTATTACCTATATTCCATATTATTAGTGGTAACGATTTTAAAGTATGTAATCTAGTTTTAGTAACAATAGGTCTTCCAGATAGTCGATCC
Source organism: Nicotiana attenuata (assembly GCF_001879085.1). Taxonomy (NCBI): domain Eukaryota; kingdom Viridiplantae; phylum Streptophyta; class Magnoliopsida; order Solanales; family Solanaceae; genus Nicotiana; species Nicotiana attenuata. The sequence continues at coordinate 28,276,581 of NC_031989.1, forward strand.
CTATCAATTAGTAATTTAGTACCATTGTGGGATATTAGAAAAGAGGTTCGAGGAAGGATGATATATGGGAACAGTTTCAGCCACAAGTGTTTCATCATTTTAAATTAGCGTGAAAATCAGATTGAACGTCAACTCTCTTCCTCTCTGCTATTTATTTTTAATTCACCAAACATCTATTGTTTACTAAATATGATGGTAAATTCTAAGAAACTTTCACTACGATAGAATAGAAAAGAAACATCAGAAACTTTACATGCACCTTTTACCAAACCTTGAGTATTATTCGATTTTTTTAGTCACCTGACAGCAGAGGCATCATTGACAATTTTGCGAATAAGAAAATAAAAATATCAAGAAGGAAAGGCATACTTTATTACATAAATTACCTGTAGAAGAATGATATTTCATATATATGTGCGAGGCAGCATAATCCTATATATTATGTGTAGTATTATGTCCTAAAACTAATAGGATTACAAGGCTAATGTCTAGAATTCCGATTATGTCCTTTTATTGTGAGTTATTATGCTTAATATTAAAAGGTTATTTTTGTAAACCAATATTTTATTCATGCTTTTATAATAATATAGATAAGTACTTCAATTAATAATGACGGATAACACATACATCATCTCATATATTAAATACCATTGTCATTAATTATTGTATTTAAATTTAAAAATTAAGTAAAAGTTTTGCTATAATAGGAACTCTTAATATTTAGAATTCAAAATTGAATAATATTTCAATTTATATTAACCTTTTTTTTAAACTTGAATTACGTAAACTAACTATATCTCCTTATTTTAATTCATGTCCAAAGAAGAAACTTATAATTTTAATTTCAGATTCCTTTTTATCAAGATCTAATAACAACTGAATAATGTATATGAACGAATAAAGTTATACCGATTTTGACAATTTTGTTTTGAATTAAGGAATCATCAAAATATCAAAGTATATTTTCTTCTACTTCGAATGATAAATTCAATTAAAATTACTATATTGTCAATTCAAACAAGAGAAATGAGTTTGAATATAATAATAAATAAGTAAACAAAAAATGACAAAGTCCACAAAGAATGAGTAAGAACTATTTATTACTAAAATTGATAATATTGGTCCGTGCACCTTCTATATTCAATGATATTTTAGGTTCTCAAATTTTGTGTCTTTTGCTTTGTAAATATATACAACGTTTAAATCTCTTTTTAGTTGTCACTGACATTAGTGTTAAAATAATTTCAAAATTCATAATAATATTAGTTAATAACCAAAAACACAAATTGGAACCTTGATTTGAAGAAATACTTGAGGAAGAAGTATGTGTTATATAATTTTCATTTATAGTTCAAATAGTTTAACAATTGGATCTTACATAAAATATGAACTTATATCTTATAATATTTCAATTTATGTCAAATAATAACTTTTTTTGTTCAAGTTAATATTTCCACTTATTGATGTAATATTTAATCACTTTTTTTTTGAATTGTATATGTTTTTATCTTGATATATATATCAGATGTTGAAAAACAAACAATCTTAATCGTTCAGTGTTCAGATTTGCATACCACATCTTAATATTACATTCAGATTCAGGCGTCTTAATCTTAAAAAAAACAAACGAGGCCTGAGCCCCTTTTTGACTTGGTTAGGATCACAAATTACAAAAAATTTGGTTCTTTTCTTAAACTATACTAGTGTTTCCTATTTTTGGGCCCTTAAATATTTGGGGCCTAAGGCAAAGGCTTCAGTTGCCTTACCCTAACGCCGTATTAATCTTTTCTACAGGCCTTGATAGAGGGTTCGATTTGATGGCCTCCCGAGGTCGAGGGCGTGGTGGATTTGGAGGTGGCAATTTTCGACCAGCTAAGCAAGTTCCATTTGAACTTTTCCCAGTAAGTGAACTCCTTTGGCTCATTTATGCGATGTTCTTCACACGAATTATGGTACATTGCTTAAGGAGATCACAAGTTCGGTCAATGGATGAGGGTTGTGATAGGTTAACTGTTAGATAAAATATTGAACTTTATGAATGATCTTGTATACCACGTTAAGAAAGCCGTATGGATCATATAATGGACACAACTAATTTAGGATTGAGGCATAGTTGATTACTAATACATTGTCTTGGGAAATGAGTAAAATTTTCCAACTTTTGAAGCTGTAAAAATGCGTGCTAACATAGAGACTGAACTTTGTAAAGGGATGGGAAAAAGGTTTTAGAAAGGAATGTTTTCTCGTACTGAAGTTAATCATAGGAGATTTAGCACTTGCAATAATGTTGTACTCAAAAATGCACTCAGCCAATTATGAGAGTTTATATGATGATAAATAGAAAGGTGTCTGACACATAATGCCCGTTTTGATGTTTGAGGTACATAATGTGATTATAAATATCTAGAATACCTTCATCAAAATAAATATCCAGAATATCATATATTATTACTACTAACAAAATCACAATATAAAAGTTCTATAGTCCTTTAACGAGCTAAAATAATCCCCCCACCCAATTTGAACGTCTGTCCTCGTGTTTTGTCAATTAATCATTCCTCATCAAACAAGCATGTAAAATATAGACTTTTTTTGTAGCTTTTATGTAGTTTCAACCATTCAAAAGCTGTATTCTTAGAAGAATTTGTCTGTATTTTCACTTAATACATATGGAGTATTATGCTCCAATAGCATCAGAAGGACGACTACAAAATTGGTCGCTGTACTGGCTGGCCAGCACTTTGTAGTACCACTTTTAGGAGAAGATATGGACAAAATTTCCTCTCTTTCTATGCAAGTGTAAAAAAGGTTTTCTTCTTTGCCTATCAATGGGTGTAATATGGCAGCCTTGTAATACTGTAGAAGTATCCTTCTACATTATTTGCATATTAATATGGTTTGAACTTTTACACATTGGTATATTGGACAATTGTTTAGCCCAATGAATTTCCTTTTTCCTTGTCAGTTAAATTCATTTTAGTTGCACCTTTGGTCCCCTATTAACTATTTTTGACAGATCTACATTAACAATTGATCTATAGTGCATGTGGATTTGACATACGAAGATTCTTTATGCTCTGGTATTACACGGTATATTTTATAGTCGAGTGAAAAGAATTTGATGTATGGTCTAATTAATGTGTCCTATGGTTACTGGATGTTTAGGTCATGTCCACTGGTAGTTTAGTTGAGTTAATCTGACTCATTATTCTTTTGGCAGATTTAATCTGAACTGATTACTGTCAGCCTGTCAGCTGAGATTACCAATTAAGCTTGATATAGATAGATCTCTTGCTACTTTAAGTTAATTAAGAAGAAAGATTGAATATGTTATTAATTTAGCTTGCTATGGTTGGTCAGTCGATTTGCAGCTAACACAATTCTGACCTTTCTACCATTTGCAGGAAATTGAGAACTTAGGTAATGCGGCAAGTGTCACTGAAAGGACAACACTGGCAATTTGGCATTCAAAGTTACAGAAGTATTGGAACTCCTCTCCTTACTATTTGAGAGAGGAAAGTGATGTTTTGAAGAGTAAGCATTCAAATTTTTGAAACTCATGCACTCCTTCTTTGAGGAAATTTCATACCTCTTGTTTAGGAATGGGTAAAGCCACTTATTATACTTGTTGTAAATGATCGGCACTAACATTTTGTCACGACTGAAATGTGGAGGGCCACGAATAGGCGCGCGATGAGCCAGTGTCTGCAGAGAGAGCACTTAACGTTGTTGTATCAACTACCCATAAAGCATACATTGGGGTTCCAAGCGATCCCACATTGTCATGCGTCAGCTAAATGAAGCATAACTTCCCATCGAAGCGAAAACATCACATATCTGAATTAAGCCTAGACGAGAGATACAATCTATTTACGGTCCCAAGTACTTGCACATCAATCCACAATAAAGTATGGAGCGTCTAATGAATATCGTTATACATAAAGCGAAACTGGATGTAGCCCATCAATAAGTAAAGGTAGAAATATCAAAAGGAGGCCACCACCAATCTAGTGTGGGGCTCACTGCAAAAGTTCTATCTAGTGGTGCTCAAGCCTCGTAAATGGAGATGTCGACTGAATCTGTAAGGCCTGAAGGTAGATGGACGGAGTATACTCAACAAATCTGATAGACCTGCCTCTAAAAGTTGGGACAAGTCTTAAGAGAAAACATGCATTTGTGTGAAAGGTCATAACTTTAGAAAACTTGACTGTTTCATATGGAGACATTAGTTCTAAAGTCATAAATGTGTAAAAAATTATGAAAAGAGTTTCAAGGTAGGGGTAAGGATTGCGTACATACTGCCCTCCCTAACTCCACTTGTGGGAATATACTTGGTATGTTGTGTTGTAGTTTCTTTGAAACATAATATGCCTATAACATTAGTCAACCTAGCGCAAACAAGGCATAAAACGTCATAATTACAAATCATAAAAATTACTTTACAAGTCATGCACCTCATACAACATTCCTGAAACTTATGGAACCTGTATCTATGCTTGGTGCACAATGTGGCACCAGACAATCTTTGGCGTCACAACTTATATTTGCTTGGCAAGTTGTGCAGGCACCAGAGAGTCCACAATGTCAAAAGCTCTTTATCCCAGCGTGGCGCACTATGCCAATATCCAGACAGTTTATAGCGACACTCTTATATCTGCTTGACACATTCTGCGGGCATCAGATAGTCCAGCACTACACATTTATATTTGATTGGCGCATTGTCGTGCATGCTGCAATACTATCTGATTGTCGTTTCAAGGAGTAATCATGGACAATTTTTTCAGAGGATTTTGGTTTCTTTTTGAAGATTCTGTTTTTATTATTTTCTTCGTGAGAATACATGAAGGTCCACAATGCAAATTAGAACAGCTACATAATTCTTAAAGAAAAAGCATGAGGTGCATGTGGTTCATTTCAAGTACAGTTTGGAAAACATTTTCTGTTAGAAGAATTGCTGCATTATTTGAAAATTAATCTTTCCCCTTCTGCACCATCTGACAATTAATTTGTTGTGACTACGGATTATTTGATGCTCTGATTATGTCCATACGGTGTAGTTTCAGATTCCCGATTTTCTATACTTCGCATACCCTTCTGCACTATTTGATATATAATGTCTTGTTATTTTATATCTGGCGTTCAGAATTTTGATTACTTCTTTTTTTACGTGGCACTTTATATGAATCGCTGCGGGTTTCAGATTTCTGATCTTCTGCACATCACAAATTATGTTTCTAGAAACAAAAGGCATGGATATAGAAAGGTTCTCAGATAGGAAGTCAGAGAGGGGCAAGTCAAAGCCACCATTGTCGCACTTCATAAGGATGGATCCAGCCTATGTTCCTGCAGAACTAGCTAAAGGTTTTGTCCTCCTTAATTCCTGCTAAATTCTTTGGGCATGCTGCTTAGTCAGATCTCTTCAACCTAATTCATTTGCTTAGTTAGATGCTTTATGATGATAAATATTGCAGGTGGAAGGGAGGAGAATCGTGCTGCGAAAAGAGTGCGCTGGAACCCAGAGTCAGGTAAAGTTCCATGATTTTATCTTTCTTTCTTGCTGTTTTGTCTTTGTTCTCTGCAAACTTTCTGATGTAAAATAAATTGGTTTGTCCACCTTGTGCACCGAATATTATGTCTCTCACCTCCTGTGCATAATAATTAGGTGCGTAACTTGGAGTTGGATCTCATTATTCCATTGCTTCATGAGAATGGATTTGATAGTATACCCGAGGATAATTATTGAGAAATTTACCTTTCTGCACAAAGGCACATATACACCCCTTGGTCAAAGTTTGACTTAAAGCCTTTGATATGGCCTCGTAATGTTGCTATGGTATTTTTGGAGTGTATGTTTTTGTTCTTTGTTCTTTTTTATCCAATAGTAATCTAGAACCTGTTAGATTTTCCTTTCTATTTCACATATGGACATTTTATACATCTTCTGAAGTCTTGAGTTGCATATCATGTTCCGCGAACATACCATGCATAAAATATTTCCACTTCGGTAATAGAACTACTGATTTATAGCAAAGCCCTTTGAACACTAACCTGGATCAGAACCTCTAGCAAAGTATCAGTAGCACTATGCCTGGCAGAGATTGGCTTTGTACATAATGTTCTTCGTTAGGTCAAGCTGGGTTTGGAACCTCGGTTAGCTTATGTGATATACATCAGCGTGTCTTTATCAATTTTCATAACAGCCCAGCTTAGTATTTAAAGAGTTCCACTACTGATCAGCCCTTTGGTTCTTTAACTTTATTTTGTATCTTCTCAACTTAAAATTCTCTTAAACTGAGATAGCATTGGTTCTACACATCCCAAGCAGTTCATGATATGGTGAGCTCGCTCTATTTATGAGCACTGAACAAACTTATCTTATTGCTGGGGCAAGAGATCTGGCCCAACTTCTTTTGAACTTCAATTTGTCAATAGGCATATTCCTGGAGTCTAATACTTTTCACTGTACGTTCACAAGTCCGTTAAACGGTTGCAGAACATTAGCTGTTTATGTGACCCTTCTTCCATACACACAAAAAGAAAGCTATTCTCCACTTGGATATATTTCATTTAAGTGGGTATGTGCCTGTGTGGTATGCTAGGGTTCTCAGTGATCTTGTAAGTCATGTGAGTTCGTTGAATTTGGACTAAAGTTACCTATCAAAGAGAAGATGTATAAGAGGCCTAGAGCTGACATCACATTGAACAGAAATGCAGATGCTTTTCTCTCTTTTGCCTTTCATTGTTGTAATTTATCAAGCTCATGAAATTGTTTTTTGGTGACAGACATGCAAAAATTGGATCTTCTTGAGAAGCTTGATAAGAAGCTTGAGGTTAACCTCTACCTTTACAGGAAATGTTTCTTTTGAAGAGTTTTAGCAAGAAGGTTACTCGTCTACTGCAATGCTTTCCTATCTTTTGATTGTTATGTTTCAATTCACTGCAAATTCTTAGGGCGATGAGGAGAAGAAAAAAGATGGTGAAGACGAGGAGGAAGAACAAGAGGAGAAAATTGAAGAGGAAGAAGAAGAATTTAGTGACGACGGAGATTACAACCAGGTATGTGGGTAAACATTCTGCTTCCGCAAATGGACATCCATATTTAAGGAACTTGAATCAGAATGCTTTATGTTCCTCTAGTATGAATTATACTTGCATTGCTTGTCAATTGTTTGCCTACCTAGATCAACATTATTAAGCGTCATTCTTTAATAGAAAAGTGTATATCTACACAAAGCTAAGTATTTTGAAACTGTTGAACATTGGTACAGAATCTTTATGATTATGATGATGATGAAGACGACTACAATATGAATGAAGATAATAATGGTACGGTCCTACTTGCAGTTTCTTTTCTTCTTTTATTTGATGCAGCAGTATTGATTACTTCTTATTGCCGTTCGAATGCTTATGAAATAATGCTAAGCAACCTGTGTTGCAGATGAAGGCATGTATTGAAGGTTGCTTGTTGGGGTGGTTTTTGCTTGCCTTAGGAAATTTTTTCAAAGATTGAAGTCTTTAATTATGTTATTGGATTTTCTAGAAAGCTTAGCTCACACATAGGCCTTGTAAACTAGCAACAACATTTAACTTTGGGCTATCAGTTACAGCATTTCCGTCCGTTCTTTAAGAGAAATATTTCCTAATGTTATAAATCCACTTGCATAGAAGGTGGATGTCCAACTTGAGATTTGGAAATCTTGCCATATCTTAGATTTGTCTTTATGTCTAGATTTGTATTGATTTTGAGACTCATAATTAGATTTATGAAGTTATATGTAACAATGCAATAGTATCTATAAATAGGTTCATTCATGAACCTAAAGAAGACACTTTTTGAAACAAAAGAAAGAAACGTTCCTTTCTACTATTATCATTTTCTTCCATTATTAATCTTAATTATATAGTTCTTGCTATATTGCTGTTATTTCATAACACATTATCAACACGCGAGTCCAAGTTCGCTATGTTGAACTTATCAAAGCTTGAATTTGTGGCACTTGACATCTTCGAAAATAATTATTTATCATGGGTCTTTGATGCTGAAATTCATCTTGCTGCAAAAGTTCTTGAAAATATTATTATACAAGGAAATGAAGCATCAGGACAGGATAAAGCAAAGGTTATGATTTTCCTTCGTCATCATCTCGATTAAGGGTTAAAGACTGAATATTTAACCCTGAAAGATCCATTTGAATTATGGAGCAGTTTGAAGGAACGATATGACCATCTTAAGGCAACAATATTGCCAAGAGCTAGATATGAATGGATTCCCTTACTGTTACAAGATTTTAAAACCGTAAGTGAATATAATTCTGATGTATTCAGGATAACTTCCCAACTTAAATTATGTGGGGAAATTGTGAATGATGAGGACTTACTAGAAAAGACTCTTTCTACTTTTCATGCCTCAAATATGAAATTGCAACAACAATACCGGGAAAAGGGTTTAAAGAAATATTCTGAATTAATCTCATGTCTCGTGGTGGCTGAGCAACATAATACTCTTTTAATGAAAAATCATGAAGCTCGTCCCACTGGACCCGCACCATTTCTCAAAGTGAATTTGGTAGCAGGGAATCAAAAGTCTGAAAGAAGACAAAATAATTATCGAGGCCGTGGCCATGGTCGTGGACATGGACATGGCAAGGGACAAAATAATTATCATAATCATGGAAATAAATAGGAGAACAATAAGGGTCCTCAAAATAATCCTTTAAAAGGCACAGTAAATACTTGCCTCCGATGTGGTATGAAAGGCCATTGGGCACGTGTATGTCGTACACCTGACCATTTTGTTAAACTCTATCAAGCTTCCATCAAAAGAAAAGAGAACAAAGTGGAGGCACACTTGACTTTTCAAAATAATGATGATGGTGTAGGTCCCTCTAACAAATATGATGATGTTGAGGCAAATGTTGCATATAAAGATGATGATTTTGGAGGCCTTGCAAATATTATTCATTTAGAGGGTGTTTGGATTGGCTTATAAAAAGTAGCTTTTAAGTTATTTTTGTACTTTTTATGCCTAAAAGTAAGTGCTTTTAAGCACTTTTTATCGTTGCCAAACACCACACAAACTAAAAAAGTGCTTAAAAGCCAATAAACACTTAAAATAAGCCAATCCAAATATTCTCTTAGAAGCTGGAGACTTCTTTGAGGATATTGATTGAAGAAGTGATCATCTTACTAGGGAATAAAAACTTTAAGAAAAGTTGGTATTTTTATATTATGTCCGCAAGTAATTTTTTTTTCTTCTTAGTGTACTTTTCTAAAGCATCATATATGCTAGTTTCTACTTTCCTACTGTAATTTCTTAAAGTTCATTTTTGATAGTTTTTTCTATTTCTTATGATGTACTTTTTGTTTCTTTACGAAGAAAGTAAAATTTTTCAGTCTTTGATCCACGATGAGTAATGAAAATTTATGCCTTCTCGATAGTACTACTACTCACACAATATTAAGAGAAAAGAAATTGTTCTCTTATTTGGTTATGAAAAAGGCATATGTTAATACGATATCTGGTAGTACAAAATTAATTGAGGGCTTTGGAAGAGCGAACTTATTACTATCTGGAGGTTCGATATTAGCTATTAATAATGCATTGTATTGTAGTAAGTCTCAAAGAAACTTGTTGAGTTTCAAAGCTATTCTCCAAAACGGCTACCATGTTGAGACCTCTAACGAAGGAAAAGTTGAATATCTTTATATTACTACAATAAAAGAAGGAAATAAATGTGTGCGTGAAAAATTACCCGCATTTTCTTCTGGGTCGTACCACATAAATATTGGTGTGGTTGAATCACATGCCATAATAAACAAAATGTTTACTACTTCTAATAATTTTATCATTTGGCATGACCGATTGGGCCATCCCGGTTCTAATATGATGCGCATAATAATAATAATAATAGAGAATTCAAATGTCCACACATTGAAGAACAAGAAGATTCTTCAATTTAAGGAATTCTCTTGTGTTGCTTGTTCTCAAGGAAAATTGGTTATCAAACCATCGGCAACTAAAGTTCGGATTGAATCCCCGGCACTTCTGGAACGTATACATGATGATATATGTGCGCCTATACACCCTCAATGTGAACCATTCAAGTATTTTGTGGTCTTGATAGACGCATCTACAAGATGGTCACACATGTGCTTATTGTCAACTCGCAATATGATATTTATGAGATTGTTGGCCCAAATAATAAGGTTAAGAGCACAATTTTTAGATTATGCAATTAAGACAATTCGTCTTGATAATGCTGGTGAATTTATATCTTAGGCCTTTATTGATTATTGGATGGCCACTAGAATAAAAATTGAGTATTCGGTTGCTCATATTCATACTCAAAATGGTCTAGCAGAATCGTTGATTAAATGCCTCCAATTAATAGCTAGACCATTGCTAATGAGGACAACACTTCCCCTTTCAGTGTGTGGACATGCTATTTTGCATGCAGCAGCACTGGTGCACATAAGGCCAACAAGTTATCATGAAGTCTCCCCATTACAATTGGCTTTTGGTCAAGAGCCAAATATTTCCCATCTAAGAATTTTTGGATGTGCGGTATATGTTCCAATTGCTCCACCGCAACGCACAAAGATGAGTCCTGATTAGGCCCAACGATGCTTATAAAAAGGAATAAGCGGTCGTTGCAAATATAATCCGGTTTACAAGTCCGGAGTCGAATCCCACGGGAAATTAACCTACTAATCACAACTGCTAATTTAGCAAGAATTCAAGTAATTAACTTCCAGAATATGGAATAATGAGTTGAGTGTTACTAACTAAAACCAAGGTAATTAAAAAACTGTAATTTTATTACTAACAAAGCAAATATTCTGGACAAGATTGGAAAGCTCTAGGGTTACGATTTTCCCTCTTATTGGAATTCACCCGCTACGTCTCCTATAAATTCGCCTAGATATTCTCTACCGATTGTGAGCACTTTAGGTGTCATAATTCTCTTCCGAGCAACTATAACAATATACTACATGTATTCTTTCGAATTACGCTAGCTAGCATTAGTTCACACCAAGGTTTCATTATCCTAATCCCACCTTTAAACCCTCCGTATTGATCCCTCATATACGTTATGAGTGATGTTGTTCAACAACTACCTAAATATGTACCATTTTTCAAGTAATACACACTAAATAGGCATAGCCAATTGAGGGCCCTTCAATCAACCACAATAATCACGTAGTTGAACAAGTAGAGAAAATTCAATGGCAAACTTATATTAAACGCAACAAAAATTCATCCTCCAAGAGGTTCCATCAAACCCTAAAATAAAAATTTTAGCTACTCATAATTGTTTGCACAACTATAATATAAGAATTCATCACCAATAATAGAAAAGGAAGAAGAAAGATAAAAACTCGTCTCCGAATCCGTTTTGCTCCTTAATTGTTCTTGCCTTCAAAGATGTTGTGTAACCCTCCAGTAGTGTCTGCTCTCTCTAGAGTGGCAGCTTCCCCTTAAAATTACGTTTTATGATGTATTTATATGACCTAGGTAGGGTGGAGGGCCATCCAATGCAATCCAAAATCGGATAGGAGAACTGGAGGGCACGTCTGCCTTCGCGCGTCGCCCATGGATGCGGATTCACCTTGTGAAATTCTTCTATTTCGCAATGTGATCCGTGCCTTTGCTTGACTTCGTTGTTTTGTGCCCACTTTTCTCCTTTTTGCAATAATTTGATATATTTTGATCCATTATCATCCGAGCTCACTTCTACAAATAAGAAATACGTAATGAATATAATTCACTTCAAAAATTATGTAATCTCCCGCAACTCACACGACAAATGAGATGAAAGTACACTCAAAATCATACACTTTGACCATTTATCAGGGCCCCCAAAAAAGGTTGGGAATATATATTGGTTATGAATCTCCTTCTATTATCAAATATGTGGAGCTTATGACAGGAGATATGTTTACGGCCAGTTTTGCAGATTGTCATTTTGATGAATCAGTTTTTCCAACATTAGGGGTAGAAAGTAAACAACCTGAAAAAGAGATAGATTGGAAAGTATTATCTCTATTTAGATTCCCGTACAAATAAATGTGAAAAAAAGTTCAAAAGATCATTTATATGCAAAATGTGGTGAATCAACTGCCGGATGCATTTACTAACCTTCCACGAGTTACCAAACTGCATATTCTAGATGCAAATGCTCATATTCAAATTGATGTCCCAGTAGGACAATCTGTTAAAGCAAATGAGTTTAAGCCACAATTAAAACGTGGTAGACCAATCGGAAAGATAAAAATCCTCAAAAAAGAAAAATAATAAATGATCAAGATGGTCATAATATGGAGGTAGTTACTCAAGAAGAGCCACGAGACATAACAATGGATAAAACCTCAGGAGAGGTTCAGGTACCTAAAAATAATGAAAATGAAGAGACATCAATAAATTATGTCTCAAATGGAAAAAGATGGAATCGAAATGATATAGTTGTCGATAATATTTTTGCTTATAATGTTGTTGAAATAATGCAACAAGATAAAGATCTTGAACCTAAATCTGCCGATGAATGTAGAAGAAGAATTGATTGGCCAAAATGAAAACACGCTATCCAAGTATAATTGGCTTCACTTAAAAAACGTGAAGTTTTTGGACCTATAACCCGAACACCTGAAGGTGTAAAGCCTGTGGGGGTACAAATAGATTTTTGTGCGAAAAAGAAATGAATAAAATGAAGTCGTAAGATACAAAGCTCGACTTATGGCACAAGGATTTTCGCAACGAGCTGGCATTGATTTTATGGAGACATATTCTCCTGTGGTGGATGCAATCACATTCAGGTATCTTATTAGTCTGGCAGTACATGAAAAATTGGATATGGTCTTATGGATGTTGTCACAGCGTATTTAGATGGCTCATTGTACAACAAAATTTTTATGAAAATCCCCGAAGGATTCAAAGTGCCTGAACATTTAAAGATTCCCGGGAAACTTATTCAATAAAGCTTCAGAAATTCTTATACGAATTGAAGCAATCAGGGCGCATGTGGTATAATCGCCTTAGCGAATACCTATTGAAAGAAGAGTACAAGAATGACTCAGTCCTTGTGCTTTTATAAAAGGATCTGGATCTAAGTTTGTCTTAATAGCTGTGTACGTTGATGACGTGAATATCATTGGAACTCTTGAATAGCTTCCAAAGCTAGTAGAATGTTTGAAGAATGATTTTGAAATGAAAGATCTCGGAAAGACAAAATTTTGTCTTGGATTACAAATTGAGTATTTCAAAAATGGAATATTTGTCCATCAATCAACAATAACAACAACAACGACCTAGTGAAATCCCACTAGTGGGGTCTTGTCCATCAATCAACATACATTAAAAATATTTTGAAGCGCTTTTATATGGATAAAGCACATCCATTGAGTACCCGATGGTTGTGAGATCGCTTGATATAAATAAAGATCCATTTCGCCCTCATGAAAATGATGAAGAGCTTTTAGGTGTTGAAATACCATATTTTAGTGTAATTGGAGCATTAATGTATCATGCTAATAATTCTTGACCAGATATAGCTTTCCCCATAAGCTTGTTAGCAAGATTTAGTTCTTCCCCAACACGAAGACATTGGAATGGTATTAAGCATCTATTCCGATATCTCCGAGGGACCATTGATATGAGATTATTTTATTTAAATGAATCCATCTCACAACTGAATGGTTATGCAGATGCAGGATATTTGTCAGATCCACATAAGGGTCGATCTCAAACATGCTATTTATTCACATGTGGAGGTGTTGCCATATCATGGTGTTTAACAAAACAAATGATGGTTGCTACTTCTTCAAATCATGTAGAAATAATAGCTATTCATGAAGCGAGTCGAAAATGCGTTTGGTTGATATCAATAACTCGACATATCCCGGAGATATGTGGTCTTTCATGGGGAAATGATATCCAATAATATTGTATGAAGATAATGTTGCATGTATAACTCAACTTAAAGGAGGATATATTAATGGAGATAGAATAAAGCACATTTCACCAAAATTCTTTTTCACGCATGATCTTCAAAAGAATGGTGAAGTAGATGTTCAACAAGTTCGTTCAAGTGATAATTTAGCAGATTTGTTCACTAAGGCATTACCGACATCAACATTTGAGAAGTTGAGATATAGGATTGGAATGCGTCGTCTCCGAGATATCAAATAGAATATTTATCAGAAGAGAAATATGCGATGCACTCTTTTTTCTTAACCAAGGTTTTGTCCCAATTGGGTTTACATTGTAAGGTTTTTAATGAGGCAGCTCTCAATGCGTATTACAAGATATTACAAGATTGTGTACTCTCTTTCTTTCACTAGACTTTTTCCCACTGTATTTTTCTTAGTAAGATTTTAACGAGGCACTATTATCTTTTGAATGACATCCAAGGGGAGTGTTATAAATCCACTTGCATAGAAGGTGGATGTTCAACTTGAGATTTGGAAATCTGGCCGTATCTTAGATTTGTCTTCATGTCTAGATTTGTGTTGATTTTAAAACTTATTACTAGATTTAGGAAGTTATACGTAACAATGCAATAGTATCTATAAATAGGTTCATTCATGAACCTAATGAAAAAACTTTTTGAAACAAAGAAAGAAACGTTACTTTCTACTATTATCATTGAAACGTTACTTTCTACTATTATCATTCTCTTCTATTATTAATCTTAATTGCATAATTCTTGCTATATAGTTTTTATTTCATAACACCTAATAGTATTTTTATTTTCTTGTAATATATGGGGTCACTTGAAAGCTTGGATAAATTATTGTCTTGCAACTTTTGCTTTATGCTTTACCTTATTTATATTTTAGAAAACAAACATCCAAACGTTAACTTTTCCTTAGAAAATTAGAACAAGTTATCCAAACAAAATTTTAATTTCTCTTTCGAAAAGCCAACATCTGAAAGTTTGATCATTTATTTCTTAGTTTGCTGTACGAACAAAATATTTAGCCTAATTAGGCACTTCCATTTGAAAAGCCAATAAAGTCTTTAATCTTTTTGCCACTACATTTTGAAATTGTTGAAATATTATTTTAGAGGTAATGTCAGGTCCAAACAACAAATGAT
This sequence comes from Nicotiana attenuata, assembly GCF_001879085.1. NCBI lineage: Eukaryota > Viridiplantae > Streptophyta > Magnoliopsida > Solanales > Solanaceae > Nicotiana > Nicotiana attenuata. The sequence goes on from NC_031989.1 coordinate 28,291,675, forward strand.
TAAGTGGACAAAATGCAAAGTGTATTACACGAGTTTATTGCTGTGCCTGTTATCTTATTATTAAACATTGTCTATTTTTTGACTTAATTCAAACCAAATGAGTACAGCTCTAGCCTATTCTTCCCAAACACAAGAAAATGATTATTCATCATCACCAAGCTGTGTTGAATTTTAATCAAACTGTCCATACCTTTTCATTACTAAATTGGCCGCAGTTGTTTAGTATACATACTTTTGACATCACTCCAGAAATAATAAACAGTGAGCAAGATCTCAATGGCTGGAGATGAAAGATTGTTGGAGGGAATGTTTTGACATGTTCAGATCATTCACAGTAACTGATGAGGCTATTCTAATACACTATTTCCAGTTTTCCATCTGCAGAATATGCACAACACTGGTTTGCTTTTTTTCTGAGATAGGACGCCAAATCTAGAGTTCATTCATATCACCACTTGGATGATTTTCCACATTAATATGGCTACTTGAAAATTTTCCCCCGCTTTTCAGTGTGCACAACAGGGAAGACCCAAAAGTTCAAGCACAAAAAGTTTACAACAAGTTCATCCGGCTTTTCTTATAGCTAGAGCAGTCTGGAAAAAGTTTAACTGGCTATAATATAGAAAACAAAGCTAGAACTGACTTACCTTTCTAGCAACTAATATACCAAGGTAATATCTGCAACTGATAGATGCATCTTTGACGAGCTACTGAAGTTTTGAAGGAGAGGGTTGACGAGCTGCACCATCTTCCTCTTTGCATATGACAACTTTGGTCGTCTCATCCGAGCATTGCTGCATCTGACTGCCATCCTTCTCGTCCTTATGCGGAGCTTCAAGCTCTACTTCCTCAGGAATCACTCCCGGAATATTCTGCTTTGGAGGGGTTGTCTTATCTGAGCATTGCTGCATCTGATTACCATCGCTCTCGTCCTTAGCCAGAGCTTCAAGCTCTACTTCCTCAGGAATCACTCCCGGAATATTCTGCTTTGGAGGGGTTGTCTTATCTGAGCATTGCTTCATCTGATTACCATCGCTCTCGTCCTTAGACAAAGCTTCAACCTCTAATTCCTCAGGAATCACTCCGGGAATGTTCTGTAGCACAAATGGCAGGTATGAAGGTTGCTGTAGGAGTTTTTTTCTCTCAAAATACCGGAAAAGTGTAAAGACCAAAGGGGTTAAGGAAACACTTTTCTTTGCAGAATAGACCAGGATGAAGAACAGCGATACAACAATACACAGACACAAATGATTAGGAAGAGGCGCTAAAATTGGTGATCCACAGATAGTGATATAATAATTTCGTCACCAAAAAAGAAAAGAAAAAGGATATTCATTTCTCCATCCTTTCTCATTTGCCCGGTCAATGAGTTTCTTCAACAAATCCAGCTCTCGAGCAATCCTCTGACAGTAAAAAGGAAAGAGAAGAACCAAATAATTTTAAAGGTGGGTGGCATCAGATATTCAGATGTTCCGCAAATACATTGATTGAAGGTACAAATAAACAGGTGAAGAATATTTTCGTGTTACTGAAATGGAAGCTGAAATCATTTTATAACATTTGATCCGTGTTGCAGGATCATATTCTGTATTCTCATGCTGATGGAGTATAAACTAGTAGTGTAAGACTGAAACCATACATGCTTTGTGATGTCTTCATGAAGGATTTTAGCCTTCTGTTCAAGCTCCACCTGCAAAAAGGAGACTAAGTTTTATGGTAGTACAGTAGTACTAAACAGAATTGGAGTTCAGATGAATCTATAACTGGAAAACTTGATGCACTGCGCTTTGCGCTTACATCTTTTCAGATATGTAGAACACCAACATAAAAGTACGAGCTTTCTAATACCTTAAGAATTTAGTAGAGGTTACACACAATTCAAAAGGACTCTCCATATACTAACTACAAAAGAAGCATTGCGTAAACTCGCAAGCTGGAAGACTCCCTCATGACCTCCCACTGGGCAAGAAGGGCACGAATCCATGTAACCACTATTGAATCACGTTGCTCGGCTGATCTGAAGTGGTGTTCTAGATGAACATATTCGATGTCCAGTTGTACTCCCATCTTAAAACCTTCCCATTAATGCAATTCTAAAGTCATCTTGTTCTCTTTTGGAGGAAAAAACATTCATGTGCCATGCCGATGGGAAGTCACATGTTGGCACTGTAGAGTTTACTCAAAAAGAAAGATGTACAATGGGTTTCAGCGAGGCATGCTTTTTATTTGAAATGGAAGACAGTAATAAGGACCAGCTACCAGGCACTTTTACTTGGTGACACAAAACTGAGGACAATATCAAGTACATGGAATATTTAAACTGCTAGAGACCAGGACTGGAGAAACTAAGCATCAACTTTCTTCGCATTGTAGTGGCCCATTTTCCATCAACAACAATAAGGGAAAGGATTAGAAGAAGAGGAAGATTGAGAATTCACTTCTGCACCAGTGATTATTTTAGACTGGAGAAACTAGCTCCCTATCGTAATCCATACTAAAAGCTATAACGCTTAATAATCCAAGAGAAATTGGTTGTCCGAGAGGGAAACCAGAGCTTGCACTGAGCAGTGCGAACAGAGAGATCACATCCTTTTTTTGGGGAGTCACATGTTGGCACTGTAGAGTTTATTCAAAAAGAAAGATGTACAATGGGTTTCAGCGAGGCATGCTTTTTATTTGAAATGGAAGACAGTAATAAGGACCAGCTACCAGGCACTTTTACTTGGTGACACAAAACTGAGGACAATATCAAGTACATGAAATATTTAAACTGCTAGAGACCAGGACTGGAGAAACTAAGCATCACCCTTCTTCGCATTGTAGTGACCCATTTTCCATCAACAACAATAAGGGAAAGGATTAGAAGAAGAGGAAGATTGAGAATTCCGAGAGGGAAACCAGAGCTTGCACTGAGCAGTGCGAACAGAGAGATCACATCCTTTTTTTGGGGTAAAAATTAGCTGGAATATGATAGTCAAACATATTAAAGCTTTCAATGTTCCAGGAATATCCCGACTATGTTTCAATGGGATAGCTATGTCAAAGTCTAGAGGTGGCAATTTGAGCCCAAACCCATTTGACCCGCCCAAACCGCCCAAGGTTGGGCTGGTCATTGACCCGCCGATTTGTTGTACTCGGCCCATCTTGACCCAACTCATTTCAATCCATCTAAAGTTGGGATAATATTTAGCCCAAATTGATCCATGAGTGATTTTGTTAAAATATCTTTAAAATATTTTTTTTTTGTTTGATATGTTATACATGACCATAATAAAAGAGAAAAGTCTTATTTGATAATTAAATAATTTATAAGAAAACAACACAAATTTATTAAAGCTTGGTAAATGTTGGGCAGGTTGGGCTATGACCCAAAGTTTAGCCCAACTTGACCCAACCCATCTCAACCCAAGTTACTTTAGGGCGGGCCAAATGACTCGCCCATTTATTGACTCAGCCCTTTTTGACCCGCCCAAAATCAGCCCAACCCACTCATTTGACACTCCTATATCAAACTGCAAAAAAAAATACTTACAATTGTAGGCTTTTTAAGCAGGCCTTTTTTCACCTTCTCTCTCAGATCATCACATTCTTCCTGAAACACAGAGTAAAATGTCAAAATACATAGAGTTAAAGGGTCAACTACGAAAGCTTCCTGCCAGATTTCCCCACAGTTAAGGTTTTCCCTAAGTATAGAGGAATATATGTAACAGCTTCAAATCAAGTAAAGTTGAGATACTATGTTGTATTTTGAAGAAACAAAAACTAGCTTCCATTTAGATCTAGAGTACTAGAAACGTTCAATCAGTTTTGTCCTCCACAGTTAAAAATACTCAAAACGATCCCAAACTCTCAACTGAAAAGTAGATGGAAAAGGGAATAATCAGTAGGTACCTTCCTAATAGGCCTATAATTTTTTTGGATAAGTATTTCTCATCTATACTATTAAAAGCGCGAAGCCTCTTAGCGAAATGTCGTTCGCCTTTTTACCCTTTAAAAATTGATGTCACATCGGACAAAATTGTAATTGTGTATTTTAATTATTTTCCTAATACAATATAGGACTTTAAAATCAACTAAATTTTATTTGTTAAATTCTTACTTATTTGAACTATGTAAAAACTCTAATATGTAGGAATTTAAACTTGAGTAAGTTTATTTTTATAAATCTTTTCCTTATTTAACTCGTGTAACTATTCACGATTCTTGACATGTTAGAAATTGTAATGAAAGCTTTTCTTCAAAGTTTGTCTTCGTTTTTTTTTTTTGTAGATTAAACACTTAAGAATCATGAAGCATGTGTTTAAAATTCAATTTTTTGTTGTCTTCTTTTTGGACCATGTGAGTAGTGGTAACTCTAATTTTTTGACATTAGCAAAAAGTATCTAAGGTGACTTAGAAACTATTTTTTTTTAATATAAACCTTTTAATCATTAATGATGGAAAACACATACATCATATTATACATAAAATACAAACGTCACTTAATCATTTTTTAATATTTAGAACTTCAACATTAACTAATTTTTTGATATAATAGGAACTCTTAATATCAAAGAGAAAAACCAAAAATTCAATTTTAGTTTTTTATTTATCAAGATCTAATAACAATCATGAATATTGAAAATGAACGAACTACATTTTACCCGTTTTAACAATTTTGTTTTAATATTAAATAATGATCAAGAATATTAAGGTATATTGTCTTCTAATCCAAATGATAAACTCAATTAAAATTAATAATTGTTAATTCAAATGAGAGAAATGAGTTGGGATATAATGATGAAAAAGAAACCAAAAACGGCAATGTCCCCAAAGAATAAATAAGAACTAATAGTTATTAAAATGAATAATATTAGTCGGTACTCCTTCTATATTCAAGGATATTTTAGGCTCTCGGACTCTGTTCCTTTTACTTTGTATTATATATGATATTTTAATCTCTTTTTAGATGTTACTATCACTAAAGCTAATATTTTAAAATCATTGTAATATTAGGTAATAACCACAAACTCAAAGGAGAATTTTCATTCTTTGAAGAAAAAAAAAGAATATCCTTTTGGAACTTTGATATAATAGAATACTTGAGGAGAAACTTAATAGTTAGAGAAAAAAATGCTATAGTAAGATTAGTTTGGTCAAAAGATAGAAATTTGAATAGTGAGATATCATATATTCTTTAAGGTTTGGTTTAGAGATTGGTAGAATGATCATATAAAGGTTGTGTATGTCTGCCTCCTCAAAATGAGCAGAAGTTTAGTGGACTTTTGAGCAGGCTATGAAAATATTCACAGCCATTTGCAGTATATGTAGCTGCAGAATCATGTCAAATTGTAGGTAGTGATCGAATAGACAGATGTCTAAAAAGAAGTAGGTTACCTTAGAAAACTCATCATCAGAAAGCATGGTCAAGCAAACATCTGTGGACATATTTGAAACTTGAAGAGAAATCTCGCTGTTGCACTCATCGCTTGATCCGCGCTTGATCCCTGAGAAAACTCGCTTGAACAAGAAAGAAATCAGTTTGGAAGCAAGCTGACGATTAAGATCTTAAGGGAAGATAATATTCTATATAAGACTTGTAATAGATTTGAAAGATCTGCGCCTCACTCTCTCCATCCCATTTACTTGACCTGCTTGCTCTTTTCTCTCCCCAATTTAATCATATTCTTTAGTAGATTGATTTGTCTTATTTTCATCATGTCATATCTTTTCAATCTTTGCAGTGATCTATGCCACTTAATTCACATTTCAATTTTTTACTTTCAAATTTCTCCACATCCTATTAAGTTTAATTCTAGTAACCTATAATTAATTTTCTCTCTCAATATTGGTGTTAGTCGAACTAGGTCTTCTACTCCTCTTCCGGATGGAAGAAAACATGTTTTAGTTTAGCAACCGTCAACCTCCGTCGCGAAAAAAGTTGTCCGATCCGGAGTCAACTCATTTAGTTCTCTATGTGAATTCAGACATTGACTTTTTAATATTTTTTAAAAATATTTACATATTTAAAAGTAAGATAGAAATTACTGCTAATCACACTTATTTTGGTAAAATGTTATTTAAACTTATTCTAACATATTTGTAGTCAAAGAAAGATACAGGTTGACTTTGGGCAGAGGAAGTATAATAAAATTTAAAACCGAATACGGTTTATTTGTTCCAAACAAAATACAGAAGGGTGTTAAGACTATATTGTCCTCGCAACATTAAGAACTCAGCAAAATGACTAACAAGGAAATCTGGTTCATGGGAAGATGAAAAACGAGTTTCAAGTTTCAACTTTTATTTCATGTGCTATTAGGAACATTATGATTAGATGCTTGAACAGATTATCAATGACATGATAACAGCAAAAGGTGAAGGAAACATAATCAATTAAAATGGGAAAAAACAGGCTTTCTGGTTAATTACTGTCCAATTATCCAAAAACTTCTTATGGAAGACGCGAGGGATGTTTGGCAACTATTTCAAGATAAATCAAAGTATGAAGTCATTGTTAAAACAACCTGCAATTTGCACAAGCTGATGAGAGTTACTCCGCCTGTAATCACGTGGATCTAACTTGATCCGGACAAAACTTCCTATAATCTTTGTTTCTATTGGCTGAGGCTGTTTGATAATCTCCAGCACCAAGCTCCTCCTCAGGTAAACAAGTTTGATATTTTCAGGAATCAAGGCTGCAAACGGACTCTTAGCTGCGGTTGAATACTTAACTGACAACATCTTGTTTTGTTCAGCTGGACTTTGAGCTGCTGTGGAATACTTAACTGAGGACATCTTGTTTTGTTCAGCCTTTTTCTCAGCCACCAACTTTTCTGTGTCATTGTCTTCAAGATCATATTCAAGCTCATCCTTTTTCGATCGCTCCTCATTTTCAACAAAGTGACTGTCAAGGAGGCTATATATTCTGTGTCTGTTGACCTCTTTCTTCCCAAAAACAGCTTGTAACCAAACGTCACAAACGATCCTTTTCTTTTTAACTGGATGGATAAGGTTATGTTCTTTTACATATTTACTTATGATCGAGGTCACATCATATTGAGTTAATTTTTCTCTAGTATCTTGGCCAACAAACTGAAGAAAGTCAATTAGAGCTTTTGATCCCCATCCGACAAATTCATTTTTCTTTGACTTTACTCTTCTTTGCATCTTTGTTTTTTGCTGTGTACATCTCTTCTTTTTAAGTCCTTTCTTGAAAGGTTCTCCGTCATTTAAATCTCCATCATCCGAAGCGAGTTGCTCATCCTCTTCACTAAATTCATCCTCTTCATCCGAAGCGAGTTGTACATCAGAATCAGAGTTAATTCGGCCACTATTTTCCTTGTCTAATTGAGCCTTAGCAGCAAGAACACTGTTTTTGTCAAAGCCTTCTTTTTCCTTTACTATCTCGTAATACTCCCTGAAAAGGCCCTCGTATGTTTCCCGATCTCTGAGGTCTACACGTTCCTGGAAAACAACAATCATTCATATGAGAAATGAAACAGATTACTTCATCAACTACTGGATTAACAGAGCAAATAAGAGAGGAAGATTATAGCAAGAAATAAAAGAAGACTCCTCTAACTGAATAATAGTGATAAAACCACAAGACGTAATCTTACATGCTCAAACCGAGGAAATGTTAGCTGTTAAATAGAGTTTGTGACCAAAAAGATCAATATCATAATATCCACCTCACATGTAGCTAGAATAAATTCAACTTCGGAACCCTAGAAGAAGAAAATCCAGAAAACAACAAAATGATGATCCAACCTACACCCCGTAATACAACCTTGTCTACCGAGCTCCTTTCCTGTTAAACCAGTGTGAAGCCACTTCGTAAGAGACAAGTAACTTTTTGAACTTCCATAAAATACAGTTCACCTTCCAAATTGAACAGGAATTTCTGTCTTTTTCCTTATATAATCTCTATTACTTCTTTTTAATAATCACAGATGAATATAGATAGTATTTTAAAGAGAGACTCATAAAGCATCTCATACTTTCCTATTGTCAAGCCTGCTGCGTCTCAAAGTGCTTTCGAGATTGGCTTCATTTATCTCCTACTATCATGAATATAACACACAATTATATGTCAATGCTGTAAAGTGTCATGCTAGTAAGGTGCATGTTCAAGATATTTCCTGGGCTAGTTCAGTTAAGTTCTCATGACAAATTTTCTTCAGATGTAAAGATAAACATTTCCAAAATAGTAAAGTAAGTAATTAATTAGTACTGAACCAAACATTATAGTTTGAGAATAACCATAATAGTCATGCATACCCCATCAGAATCAACATTCACGTCTTCTTCCACGAGCAATGCGAGCTTTAAACAGTTATTGCAGAATCCATACTTCCCTTTAAGAAGGACAAACTCGACTCGACCAATGCACCGAGAGCATACAGCTCTATCACAACAATAACAGTGATAATTTGGACTTCTCAGGCAAACTAAGCATTTATGCCATCCTGGAACATGGTAAAACTGATGTTACTTTTCACACAATTATTTAACTCTATGTAATGAAAAGGCAACACATGCCCAGAAGATAAGTACTCAAACTAAAAATATTTGAGTGCAATCTAATGTGTTTGAGATTACAGACAAACTCATTTATTTCAGAAGCAGTTACCACATACATACTCTAGCATTGTGATTCATCATTCCAAAAAGTGGTGCAGTAGCAATTTGGAGCCAAATAAAGCAATTGAATTTATTCTAATATATTTTTGTAATTTAGAGGCAAAATTGTTTCTAAATCAAACTCAACACTCCAGAAAATGTGATTCCAACAATTCATTTCTTAGTAAATTACTAATTTAAGCCCTTCTATATTCTCTTGACTCATGTATATTATCATATTAGAATCAAGGTTTGTTAAGCATACACACGTACGATTTAAAGAGACCTAACCCTAAAGAATTATGGCTTCGATTAGGTGACGAAATTCAATCTTGTATCTACATATTAAGGTCTTTTTTAAAAAAAATCTAAGTCTACTTTTGAGCTTAACAATTTCCGTATCGTAATTTATCTCCAAATAATGAGAAAACAATTCCTTATGCAGTTTTAATTTCAGGATTAAATCAACACTAAGCATACTTGCTCATCCTGAAATAGGGCTAGCCACCAAATACTTTTAATTTTCTTTTTGGCTCCTTTATATTTTTATTTTCCTCCTGCCTTGTGCAACAAATAGAAAATCTAACTACACAAAGGAAGAAAAAAAATACTGGCTCTAGCAAAGAACAGTTTTCCTCCTTCCTCTCTCTGCGAGTAGGTTTTCTCCAATACCATGCAACTGCATCAAAAGGACTGAACGGAGAAATGTGAGACTCTCCGAAACTGCCTAGAAAGTAACTCTTTCCAATTGTGCCAAGACAGTTAGCAAAAAATTTCACAATGAAGTAGCAAAAGAAGCTATATAACGAATAGTGGTGCTTTTGTTAAATATATTGTTGAAAAGCAAGTATCTCAGTTTCTATTTGTGCCACAAGTTGATTAACAAAAATCTCAGTTTCATCTTGCTTGATCAATTTGACTCTGCATGAAGTTTAAGAAATTAATTTGCAGATATTGCATCAGTAGGTGTAGAGGAAATGTCACATTAACTCTTTGAGTCTGAATATGCAAGTTATTATTGAAGCTTGCATGCTAACATTCTTAGAGAATATGATTTGATCTATAAAACATTGACCAATTTGTTGTAAAATCATCTGCAGCTAGACACTAAAAGTTATAGAGGGGTTGTCTCAAGTCTTTCTCGATCTTGGTTTCCTCATCACTCAAAATCAACAAGAGCTTTTCATATGCTATCATCAACACAACTAAAGATCTCCAAGTTAAGCTTTGTGCATTTAGAATGGAATAGATTCATAATCAATTCTCAAGCAAACTTTTTCTCTTCCCCATACTAATGTATTTTCCTAGTTTGATTTTTGGTGCTGTAACTAAGAAGGATTGACATTTGACAGATCAGTTCTTCAATATTTGTTTTTGAAGCACAAGAGATTAAATATTAACTTTTGTGTTATTGAGGATTGGAATAAGAAAAGTTGATTCATCAACGTAAATATGGTACTACAAAATATTTTTTCTCGTATAATATATCTAAGACTTTCCATTTAAGGATATTGAACTCCAAATTGGAACGGACCAAAAAGAGAAGTACGGCTTTCTTTTTGGAACGAAAAAAGTATATACTGGTATTTAGCATTATGCAAAGTCGTTTAAAGAGCTATCATAAACTCATAATAAAATTTCCATTAAAACTTCTATCTCTATTTTATCCATCATCTACGTAAAGAAACTTGCGATATGGAGGGAGATCAAAAGATCTTGAACGACTTAAGTTCATTACAACACTATACTATGTATTGCATATCAGGGCAGCCTGATGCACAAAGCATCCCGTGTTCATGCAGGGTCCGAGGAAGGCAGGACCCCAAGGGGTTGACGTAGGCAACCTACCCTAACGTAAGCATTAGTGGCTGCTTCCAAAAATCGAATTATGACAATTACGTATCAATTATGATAATTACACTCCAGAGATTTTTCCAAAATATTTTAGTGAAAATACATAAATTGCCCATCAAACTTGTTCGAAAAAATTATTTACACACCTTAACTTTACGGGCGACCTATGTCCCCCATATTCTTGTTTGGGGTGAATTTAATACCCCATTGGTAACACTTAGTAAGTCTTGTGGTGGGATGTGTAGTACACGCGTGCCACGTGTCAAAAGCTGCTTTATTTTTTTTCCACTTATTTAATTACTTTTTTTTTAACTCTTTTTTCCATGTCATCTTCATCACTACCTACACCACCATGGAACCAGCTCTAAACCACCTTGAAAAGCTGCAAAAACAGAAAGAAAACCCAAAAACAGTAGCCATGTCTTCATCCTTCAAATTCATGTAAATTAGCCACCAAATGACCGCTATTTTCGCTCCTTTTAACCACTAAAAATCAGCTGGCAAAACAGCCCTGAACCAGCCCCAAAACAGAGCTCAAATCCCCCACAACTAACCGCCAAAATCAGCACCTAAAACTCACCCCAAAATACCTCAAAATCCACCCCAAAATCGTAGCAAAATTAGCTGAGAAAACCAGAAAAGAGCTGCGAAAATCAGCTCCAAGACACCCCCAAATTCCAGCAGTTTTTTATTCCCTTTAAAATCACTCTAAAATCACTGAAAATCGCAGCAAATTCCAGCCCCGAAACTTCCCCAAAACCTGCTGAAATCAGCCCTCATACCACCAATTTACAGCTCCAAAACACCATAAAATCAGTCCAAAAAATAAGCCCCAAAACAGTTGCGAAAATGATCCAAAATGCTGCCAGTTCTAGCTTGTAAACCAGCCCCTCTTGCCCATAAAACCAGTCCAATACAACCCAAAAACAGCTTTTGAAACAGCCGTTTAGTCACTCGAAAAATCGACTTTCGGCGCGGTCTTAGATTGGTGGTCTGAGCTTTGGTCTGTGATACCGCCCTTGGATGTGATCCATTTGATTTTGGGTATTGGTCAGAGTGTCTCAATTTGCTGTATTTGTCTTTCATTTGAGCTTTTGCCCAGATGCTCCCAAAGGAATATTGTCAATAAAGGTCCAATTTTCTTCTCATTTCTCTAACATCTGATTATGTTTACTTCTTTCTAATATTGTTGCCTTCAAATGAATTCATGAGATATTTTGTTGTTATCATTGTGATTGGTGAGATATTTTGTCTTCTTTCTTTTTAATTCTTTGCAGTAGAATTATATTGATGCAGGTGTTTATGGGTAAATTATCTTCCCCACAAATAATTTCATAACTCTTGGACCTTTACATTTAATCTTAAATTTAAGAAATGAATCTTTCCCTCTTACACACGAGTTTGAGAGAGTGAAACTACTGCCTTTGCCACATCACCATTTAGGGTGGTATTAAATTCACCTCAAACAAAAATAAGGGGGATATAGGTCGCCAGTAAAGTTAAGGTGTGTAAATGATTTTTCCGGACAAGTTTGATGGGTAACTTATGTATTTTCTCAATATTTTAATACTAAGTGTTAGAAATATCAACTTTGGTAGCTGGAATAAAATTGCTTTTGGAAATCTATTATTCATCAAGGATATTTTTCTCCTTCTGATGAAATGTATATCGCTGTGTTATCCACACCAGCTTGCATACACTTCGACTAATTGATTGGACATCTACTACTTCCAAGTACTGGATAACTACTCACCGCTTGGATTTGAACCTTGGTCCCCAAGGACGTTATTCCAGCTCCTAGCCGCTAGGCCATTGTTTTAGAGATTGGTTGGAGACGATTAACTCAAAACTATTAAGAGTTTACTATACATGTGTCAATATTTTCTTCTCACAATGTAACAAGTGACATAGGGAATTGGTATGGGAAAGTTGGACTCTTCTCGGTTGAATCTTTCTACCATAGAGGATGTTGGAAGACAAGAAAAGAAGCGTAGAACAACAAGAAGACTTTGCTTTTTCACTTGGCTAGGAGCAAGAGGGGCCATTCTTACTCTTGAGAACCTTAGAAGCAGGGAAGTAACACATGTAGATTGTTCCGACATGTGTAAGAACTTTAGGGAAGATATGGACCATCTTATTTTGTACTACAAGGTTCACCAATTGTGGGTGGGTGGGTGGGGGGGGGGGGGGGTCTATTTGAATTTCTCCAGAGTACAATGGGTTGTGTGTGTTATGGTTAAAAACATGCTCCTTAATTAGGCCTTCGGAAGAAAAAAGACGACGAGCATAGCATGGGATGTATACCATTTGTACTTTATGTGGACAATATAGACGAAGAGAAATAAGAAAGTTTCTGAAAGGAGGGAAAACTCTTCGTAAATTAGAAGAACTCCTTCATTTTTGTAAATGACCGGTAAAGTTCAGGCATTTTGAGTTTACACAAGGAGTGAGTCATAGTAGGAAATGTATTGGAGTTATCTTTTGAGGTTAGGATGTTAGAAGAAGTCGCACAAATATTTTAAATAGTCCGGGCATGGGTCAAATTTTGAAGAAAGATGTCAATAGTTCTTATGTTGAGTTCCAAGTGTTGGTATAAACCATTATCATTGATGTGATGCTTGAGTAATTTGTTGAAATGTGTTTCTTGCCATTGAACTTAATTTTGAAAGTTGCTCGAGGACGAGCAAGAGTTTGAGGTTGGGGTGTTGATAAAAGGCTAAAAATGCATATTTTTTGGTGTAATTTCATCTCATAACTTGTGTAAATATGGGAGATTACACGAGTTTTTGTAGTTAATTATGCTAATTACGTGCATTCTTATATGTAGGAGCAAGTTGGATTAAAGATGAGCAAAAGAAGTTACTTGGGACCAAAAGACAATACTTCGCTCGTTTACTCTTGCGTGCACACGAGATAGTGAACGAGCTAGCTGAGGAGAGCTTGAAAAAAAAAACAGCAAATTATGGAAAAAAGGCATGGAAGTGCACGAGAGACCTAGAAGGAAATGAAAAAGAGAAGAACTTCGCTCGTTCACTCTCGCGTGCGCACGAGTGAGTGAACGAGTTAACCTGAATAGTCTGTCCAAAGTTGGCTTGTATTATTTCGCCCCATGCTAACCCTATCCCATATAAATAGACTTTAAACTCACTTTTAAAGGGGGGATTCGACCTAAGGAGGGGGAATTCGGCCTAAGAGCTTCGACCTAAGGGGGATTCGGCCTAAGGAGGCAATAACACACAAGGAGATCAATTGGGGAAACCATAACTCTAGACCTTCTTAATCTTGTCTCCAACACTTAGTATCTCTAGGTGTTAATTTACTTTTTTTAATTTGTTAGTTAATTAGTTAGACATAGAATCTTGATATTTATAGTGTTAGAATAGTTATGTGAACAGAGTGGCCGAAAAAGTGACCTAAACAGTGACAGACCACTGCTTTCGCCGAAAAACCACTGCTCTTGCCGGAAAACACTTTTTCGGCAACTGAGAAACCACAAAATCTCGATGGGTCGAGTCGGTAGAGGCAGGTGACCAGCCCAGTAGAAAAATCAGACTTGAAAGATGCCGGAAAATTACCTCACGCGCACACTCTCGCCAGAACCCTAACTGCCGGAGGCGCATGACGGCGCGTGTGAAGTTTTCTACCGGAGAACTCCACTGGGGTTTGGTCGCCGATGATACGAGAACCTTGTGGTGGTGTTGGAATTTGCACAAACCCCACTGAAACTCAGATTGACGTAAACAACTGCTTAAGTCACCGGAGAATTACACGGTGACGACTGATTTCTTCCTGGATGTCGGTGGAATGACGCACAACGATAATTATCTCACTAATGTTCTGATACCATGTGAGAATGCACTGGAGAAAAATCTATTATTGATATTCTATGTTACAATGAGCCATATTTATATGTATACATAACACATAACCTACTCCTATTTCATAAGGACTAAGTAGGGGTGGGCATCGGTCGGTTCGGTTTGGAATATTATCGGTTATGGGTTTACAAATTTGATATACCGATAACCGAACCGATAAGATATCGGTTATCGGTTAATCGATTATCGATCATTATCGGTTCGGTTATCGGTTTACCCGATAAGATAACGCAATCTAGATTTAAGCAAAAAAGAGAAGACAATGAGTTAAGCAAAAAAGAGAAGAATTCACATATAGTATAATACCCATTTCTGCGTTCTGTCCTGTGGCCACAACTGGAATAGTACTAATTCTTCAACAACAGTTGTCCAAATACATTAATAACAATACAAAGTAGTAGCAATTTCACCTTAAAATTAACAAGTCCAAACATATATTACTAACAGTCCAAGATAAATTAGATGTTTGTCAAATGCCTAACCTTAAAAAAGAAACCATAGAGGAAAACCTGATTTGTGCATGGGCAATACTAACACAGAAATGAAAAACACCTAGAAGGCAAGAAAATGTTGTCATGTTGTCAAAGCTCAGCGTACTGTACATAAGAATAATGTTAAAAAAAATACCCGAAACTGACGAAGATTGTCGATTGAGAATTAATAAGTGCGAAGAGAAATTGGTAGTAGTAATAGGCTGCACAACATGAGCTCACAAAATTAAGAAACGAAAATAAATAAATAAAAAAAGAATCATTAACCGTCAAAAATACCAATATGAAGATGAATTTTGTTATAGAAATTAAAAGCCTAATGTATAAGACTAAAGACTTACGCTGGGAGTAACTAGTAAGGTCTACGAAGAATGAAGATGAAGCAACTGAAGAGTGCGGCTGAGAAAGAATAGGAGAGAATGAACTGAAGCCCTATCATATGTATATACTTAAGGGTAAAGTCCTAATTTTATTAATTCTTATTGGGTTATCAGTTAACCCATTAACAAAATTGGCAACCCAAGGCCCGAATCGATCCAATAGTGAAAAAATTCTAAACCGTTAACCCAATAACCCGATATCGATAACCTAATAAACAATTAACGGTTCGAGTAATCGCTTTTACCCGATATATGCCCAGCCCTAGAACTAGGACTAATTACATATATTCACATAACTATTCTAACATATAGCTTAGAAATTATTCAAGCTTGTCTTCTTAGTGATACTTAAGAGTTACAGCCAAACCTTAGTTCTCTGCGGGATTCGACTCCGGACTCTTAGACTGGATCATATTTGCAGCGACCGCTTATTTTTTTTAGGACTAGAGTTGGGCGTGATCACCACCCTGCCTAATAGGAGCAATCGTGCACCGTTTATTTACCAATGTTTTGCGACATTGTTTGGCTGGATGCTACTCTTGACCGATAGAAACAATGTTCAAGAGTAACCGAACTAAATTAGAGAATTCCATATGGAAAGCACGTGAATTGGCTCCCCAATGCAAATTTTCTCTTCATATTTACCTTGAAACCAACAGCAGAATCACTTATTACAAGAGGGAGATTAAGGTGATGAGTTTGGTGGACTTATGAGTCCAAACTTTGGAATTTTTGAAAAGGTTTGGAATACCTGAACCGCTCCATTGGAGATCAATGTGGTTCATAAATTTGGATGAGAAAACAAAGATGATTTATAATGAGCAACCTTTAAAAGCCACGCTTTAGTGCATAAGCGACCAAAGGGAGCTGAGCATAACTAGCAAGTTGTTAAGATTTTAAATGTAGCATCCAGCCATCAAAAGATTCCATTGAGGCAAGATAAGAGTGTAACTACAATGGATCCCTAAAATTAAACTTTATTCCTAAAGCGGCTAAACTGTCATGAAGGGTAACTTCAGCAACTATGGACGACATACCATTACAGGAGGAATCATGTATCCTTGGAAATTTATTCCTTAACGAGAATTATTTACATGCAAAAAAAAAGTTACCAGCTTACAACAAATATTTCCTAAACATTCAAATCATTGGAAACCTTGTTTGTCAAAGTGGCGTCTTTCTAATTCCTTGAACACAACAGACAGTTTCAAGGGACTTCTCCCACTATATAACTTAATGTCCTCTCTTTTACATTGAATCTTCATCAAAGAAAACTATTTTGGTTCATCCAAGTAACTATGATAGGGTAAATAGGCAAGGTTGTAAAGCAGTTATCTAAGGAGAGAAGTTCATATCCCTTTTCATTTTAGTATACATGGAGAAATGGCAAAGACAGTTTTTCTTCCAGTGTTTATTTTGGAAAATCTAAATATAACAGAACTCAAAATTCAATTGCCTTATCTCGCTCAATATACAGTATGCTTTGTCATGCTTCACTTTGGCTATTCAAAATCGATAAATTAGCAAAAGAAGAAATACTACAGACAAAACAAAAGGAGAAAGAGTAAATTTAGAAATATTAAATTTGCTTAAAGGAGAATGAATTAAGAGGCTTGCCACATATCCAACGTTTATCACTTGTCAGAAACGAGTCAGCTATCCCCACACATGCAGGGTGATACGCTTTCAAGCATTGCCTGCAAAATCAAAAATATATTATTTAGTAAAAGTCCATGTAGAGAAAGAAATTAGAGCCCGTTTGGCTTAGCTGATTTAGAGTAGCTGATAAGCATTAGGTGCTGAAAAGCACTTTTAAGTGCTGAAGCTGATTTAAAAAATAAGCAGTTATGTGTTTGGATAAAAGTGCTTAAATTAAAAATAAGCAGCTGAAGAACTGGGTATACGAAGAGTTTTGTTCTAAAAAAAAGTATTTTAGGGATAGAATAGTAAATATTTTGATCAAACCTAAAGTGCTTATAAGCTGAAATTTGATAAGTTGGGGGAGACCAACTTATGACTTTTGGCTTATTTTTGGCTTATAAGCACTTAACTTATAAGCACTTTTAATTTTACCAAACGCGTAAATAAGCCAAAAAGTGCTTATAAGCTAGTTTGACCAGCTTATAAGCTTAGCCAAACACCCTCTTAGTCACCAAGTCACAGGGTAAACATCAGCAGCAAAGGTAATCAATCACAGTGCACCGTGAACTTCTTTAACCCTTTAAGTTACGAGAAACGAAATGATCTGCAATTGCGGCGAGAGTGAATGAACCCCAAGAAACTGAATATAATTTTGCATACCGACTGTGTAGAAAAGATTGTTTACATCCATTAAATTAGAGGAAGTGCTTATTTACTATAGTGTGCCACTGTTTCTCGAAGATACACAATGTATTTCATCCGTACTTCCGCTTTCTCAGTTGAACATGGCCTAAGTTGAGAGAGAGAAAGACAAAAGCATTATTGTATTCAAGCAAGTGCAATAAACTGTAGAAATGATCTTACATAATCATTCCTTAGACTGTATCCGAACATTGTTGGAAGAACGCCAGGGTGAACCCCTGGACCGGGACCACTCCCTTATCCTCACCAATTTGATTGAACACTAGCCCTCGCAACTTTGGTCTCCAATTCACCTCCTCTTTGTACAAGTGTTTATAAATTCTACTATTGCCCCTTACCTCATCTCCCTAATATACCCCCTTATCCACTTCCATAGGCAAAATTTCTCCTCTTATTCGCTACTGCTACCATATGAAAGAATTTTGTATTTAAAACCCCCTCCTCCAACCATAAAGCCCTCGATTTTTATCTCCTACTACTCTCTTGAGCTATAGCCGGCCTCTCTTCACCTCCTTCTTCCTCTCTTTTCCCGTCATCATTTCGCCCCTCTCAACTTCCCCCCAACTCATTCATAAGCTCTCTTCACACTTACTCTCCCAAGAACTTCCCTATTCCACACATGCATGCCCCTTTTAGCATTTTTAACTTCTTTGCGAGTTGGGATGATGGTTTGCCCGTGATTACAAATCCATTGCACCAGCCCGCCACTCTATGTTTGAAATCCGTTGCCTTTAGCCACATTCTCAAATCTGAGGTGAGCTTGCATGTTTGTACCTCTACTACCTTCTAGTCTTGCATGATGGGAGAGTAGGACGAACTAATAAGAACATGATTATCAATGAGCTTCGAGAGATCCTCCATTGCCCTTGGACACTGTTCCGCATCCCATCATTTCCTCCAAAAAGCTAATAATAGTATTTTTGAGGTCCCCCCCCCCCCCACCTCCACCCCACCCCCCAAATACCCATGGAAAATCCCATTCCACTATAGAGGTGGATAACTCATCCCAATACCTCTAATTTGACCCTACCCACTGACGCATATACATTCCAAAAAGCACCAAAACTTCCCAACTTTTAAACTTTTAGTCGCTGACAAGGCATCCTCGCCTCAGCGAAGCACACCTTTCTGAATTTAGAAAAGATTGAAAAATCATCTGGAACCTCCCTTATTTTTTCCATGCAATTTCTGAGAACTGCAATCACGCACCTCTTTTTTTTACCTCCATTTTTCTCTCGGTCCCGCATTCTCTCAAGCTAATTACCTCCCTCCTTTTACACTTCTTGGACTAGCAGCAACAAATTAAGTCATCGTCCCCTCCCCCTCCCCCTCATATTCATCCCCCAACAATGGACCTTTTGTTTGGGTGATTCATCCCCTCACATTCCAAGATACACTCTTACTTTATCCTTCCACTAAAGGGATATTGACCAGAATTACTATGCCATCCCTTTCTTTCTAAGGTATATACATTGTGCCAGCAAGTAGAGCATGAGGTTAAGAATTACTGTCCACTCACAACCCACTCTAGCATCCAAGGCTATTGGAATGTAAATCTACAGACTTTGTCTTTCATAATAGTCAAGTTCCTAATAAAAGAAGTCCCAGCTGAAAACTGAAGGAATTAACCTGTTTCATTTTTCATTCATTTTTTGTTTTTTTTATTATTGGAGCCAACTAACAATGTTTGCAAGCAAGCTTGAGTTTATCCACAGAAATTTATGGTTTGTCACGGAAAAGAAAAAAACCTTTCCCCAGAAAGCCAAACAGTGGCTATTACTTCACAAAAAAAGAATAATTTTTTTTGTAATCACAAATCTTTTAGGGCCAGTAACGCAAAATATAGAAAAAGACAAGACACAACCTAGGGTTCATGAAAGAGACAAAAAGTTCCCTCCCACCATGCAGAGGGGCAATTTTGACCTAAATTTAGTAAAGGTGTCTTTTTCAACCCAGAAAAAGAATTAAAAGTTCCCACATTTCATGTCCACGTTTTCATTGACCAAAGTAAAGCCCGAAAAGAAGGGGAAAAATACTGTAACTTTTATATTCAGATACTGTTTCGACGTATCAAAATAAAATGGTTTTTACTAAAATAACTTACCCATAATCACAAATCATTAGCTCTCCTCCATCTTTACATTCAAAGCACCAATCTTCTGCTATTTCTTCTTTCTTCAATTTCCTGGGCCTGCCCCTCTTCTTCGTCATTTCAGGTTCTTTGATATATATATATAGGCCCAAAGTTAATCACCTGAGACCCACTTTACTGTAATCAAGATAAGCCACTTGTTTAGTTCAGATAATCAAAACTATAATGCAGATAGATGATTCTTTTTCTTTTTCTTGGTCCAAAAATTTAAAGAAAACAAACCCTTTTAGAAAAAATAGCATAAAATTCAAAGAAATCACAAGAATAAAAAAAAATAAACCAGAGATTTTTACCTAGAAAACAATAATGTCGTTTTGATCAACTGAAAGATGTTCACAAAATAAATAAAAAAATCAGCTTTACTTGTCTAACCTTGTTCAATAGAAAGCTGATAGTGCTACCATTGGACAGAAAATTGGGGGGGAAGGAGAGGGATAAAGAGAAAAAGAAAGAGAGATTTTTGTAATTAAGGAATTGAATTGAAGAGAAGAGTCCTATTCAGGAAAGAAGAATCAAATGGGATTTGGAGAAATCTATGTTAGATTACAACAAATTAAAGTTAAGTTACTGACACACACTAAACAGTTGGCAGAAGAATGGATACAATTGTCAGTTTGGAACGAACAACTAAACAATGGGTGTGTTTCCTATGAACGAACAACTAAACATCTATAAAATATTTTTCCGCTAAATTGAACGGTTTTTCACTTATTTTATTTTAAAAAAATTCCGAAATTTTTATTATAGAGTTTTGAAAAAAATAATTTTTTATGATAAAATGGGGATAGAGAAAACTTTATGGGTAAGAATTGAGTAAATAATTTGTGGTGGGTGGGTATTTGCAGAAGATAGTTCCCTTTAGTATAAAAAGCGGCCCATAAAAAAGATTTAGCTTTATTTAAGAGGTATGCATTACGGGCAAATACCAAATCACTTATTATACTAGGTGAAAAAAATAATTGTACTAACTTCATTTAATAAACATTAGTTATTTATAACCTAAAATAAATGATAACTAAGCTATTATAACGTGTAAAATACATTAATTAAGAGTGCTTATATCATATCCTTTAGTGGATGGTATTTTTTCGAATCTCGTGTGAATGCAGAATACTTCATGCTTCTGCATTTTCATGATTTCGAAAAAAACAAGGACTTTAGTTTTGGGAATTTTATATAAATATCTCAAATAAGTCCGAACTTACCAAGCTTTAGCCGTTAATTATAGACCCTCCAAAACTAACCAAGCACGTACAAAAATTGAAACCCTAAATAAATAAGGATACTTTCTTATAAATATTCACGCGCAAAGATCTCCTTTCAAATTTTTAAGCGTGATCAACAACATTAGATGCAAGACGAAAAGGAAATTTTATGGATGAGGTAGCAAATAAGGTATTAAAATACAACATATGTGTGTGTGGTTGAGTATGATTGAAATTCATTGAAAACATATAGATGAGTCAATATATAAAATTTGAGGAATATTGGATGTAATTTGGACTGATTTTGGTATCAAAATTCGTAGTTAAAATCGAGTTCAAAAAAATCTTCTACAACACATGTATCAAACATGTATCATGCATGTATCTCATGCACAGGTATACATGGATATACGTGTGATACACATTTGATATAAATATGATGCATATGTGATATACATTTGATACACAATATGATACACATATCATCTTTTTTATGTTCATTTTCTAATTCGAATTTTCAATTTATACCCCCTAAAAATTTTACCAAATCATCCCAAAACCGAGATTTAAACTCCTTAAGATCTATCGAATCCATTCCAACAACGCTCCCTCAAATTAAAGAAAAAATTTTATTCTTTTTTTATTGCTACAAGTAACTAATTGGCTAATATTAATAGTATTTTATGAATTGATTAATTTTTGTACTAACTTACTAATGGATTGACATAACTGATAATTTTCCTTTAGTTTTCAAGCTTATAAAAGTAAATATATACTAATAGTTTTGGTATTGGTTTATACTTGATTGCCTGTATTTTTGTTTTTGGTGTTAGTATTACCTATGGTCGTTGTGGTGTCGACATGCATTGGTGTTAGTCTTTGTCCATGATTCATGAAGGATATTAATGAAATTAAAAGCAACTTTTACTTACAAGAAAAGCTATTTTTTTAAATTTGTACTACATGCATTTATTTTTGTCCCTAGAAGCATAGTAATTTATTTTTTCCATGTGGAATTTTATTTTATTTTATTTTCTCATTCCACAAGGATTTTTTTCTTAAAAAATTCTTGGTCCACATGGAATTGTTTTATTTTTTATTTTATATTAAACTTAATGACTCCTATTGTTAACATATTAAGAAAAACTCAAAACCCGTACAGTATTAGAATATAGTCCTCTTTGTTCTATCGCTTCTTCTAAGTTGGAAACCGTACTTATAATAAGAGGTGGACCTACTCTTTGGGTATAGGGTCATTGATCCCCGATAAATTTGAAAAAATATATATAGATACATACACATAGGGATGTTTATAAAAATCCGAAAAATCGAACTAAACCGAAAACCAAGCTAAACCTACCAAAAAAACTGATACTTTTTGGTTTGGTTTAGTTTTGGTTTGAATTTTAAAAACCGATCAAATTTGATTTGGTTTTTGATTTTAAAAAAAAAATAACCGAAAAAAACCGAACCAGACCGACTATAGAAGTAGTTATTTTAAATTTATTGTTACACCTATATACATGTATATTTTTGTACAAAGTTTCTAAAATTTAATGGTAAATGTTAATCGTTTGCACTTTTAGTACAGTTCTTTGCCTTTACATTCTAGTTTAATTGGTAGTTTTCTTATGTTAAGTGTAAGAATTCATTTCATGTTAAAAATAATTTGTTTTTAATTAAGTCCTTAAATTATTCATCACTATTTGATTCAATTATCGTCAATATATCTTGGTAATTGATAAATTTCTCAAAGCACAATTGATTTGATAGTGTTACGTCAAAAATAATATAGTCGACAGTTGTGTTTGGTAGTGTATGTCTTATATTTAAGAAAAAACTGACAAATAACCGAAAAAACGAAAATTCCGACATAAACCGAATCGAGAAAAAACCAACTTAATTGGTTTGGTTTCTTTTTAGGGAGAAACCGATCCAAACCGAACCAT
>NC_031989.1:28314544-28322864 GCF_001879085.1 Nicotiana attenuata
TGCTAACCTACTACATAGTTGTAGTAGGTTAGCAAAACCTATATATATATATATATATATATATATATATATATACACTAATATCTATCAACGTGCGTTGCACGTTAATTATAATGCGTGATGGTTTAAACAATTAAATCATTTAAATGCCGAAAATTATTATTATATTAGCATATCAAAATGAAAGGATTTCATGAGAACTTACAAAAATGATCAATTTAGTCATGTTAGTTACATAATTATTTATTATAGTTTAAAAGCATTTAATGTGATGGTATCTTACCGAGCATTTCTTTGTAGACGATGTATTTTTGTGTATGTTTCCTTCTAATGCTTTGGTTGCTCTACCATAACCAGAACTCTTGTTGTCGATATTGATACCCCTCTTGAAAGTGCAACATGTAGTTGTTCGTGCAAGAAAATATTTTGTGGTAAATATTGTACAATATTTAAGATGTTTGTCTTTGAGCTTTATTTATTACCGAAAATTATTTACACACAAATTTAAAGTATATTCTTTAGTTTAGGAAGACGAAAGTTGAATTCGGGGATAAAAATATACTTAGAGCACATTGATCAGTATCATAATTTTTGCACGTATGGCGTAATTGCCATTACTTCTAAATACCATATGTGTGCTATTACATAAGCTATTCGGGGGATCTAAGTTTTTAAGTAGCACGACGAGCATATTTTTCTTCAAAATCAATCTATATGCAATTGAAGATCAATTTTAATTTAGTCTATTGTATATACGGTGACACTAACATAGATAAGGAAAAATAAACTTGACAACAAACTTGTATGGTAGAAGGCCATTTGGTATTAAAGTATCTAAGTATTCTTCTAAGTAGTAATTGTTGGTATCATTTCTGCCGAGTCAAAAACTGAAAAACACTTTGTTTTTTGCCATAAAACTTCGCAATAAACCTTTTATTTAGTTGACCAATATATTTATTTTTGCTAGCTAAAATAGCTTTCCGTATTGATCGATTTTGTGAGCCACAACTTGACTTGTAGTGAGTTATCTAGTTTCGATTCTGAATATAACATCTGCTCAAATTTTTATTCTTAGATAATATTCCGTTTAAATCTTAGATCCGCCTCTACTTATAATATACTATTAGTAGAAGTTTGATTTATCGTATCATCTATAGGAGTGGATAGTGGTAAACACTGGAGTATTTGCGTGTGGATATTGATGCAAAGCTGCCGTCGAAAGTGTCGTGCCGTCACTTTTTACAGGTCACAACTTACAACATAAGTAAAGATTACACTGCTCCCTATTTTCACAAATTCCGATTTCACTGTTCCATGTTGATATTTAACTTAAAGGATACGTCAATTGATAAAAACATTAATTGAGATAACGATTTTTTTATTAAATTGATTAAGCTAATGTTGAAAGCAAAATAAGACAAATAACACATGTGCAAAAAAAGGAAATTATATTGTGCTATTAAGTTTTAATCGTGTATGATTGAATAATTCACCACTCATCAATTGGGATGAAATTTTTTATTATTGTCTAAATTTTGTGGATCCAAAAATATAAAACATAGGTCTACACATCTATATATATATATAAAAGAGGGAAAAAAAATGCTGACTTGGCACCTCTCTTTGCCCAAGAAAACTATTTATCTTTTTTCTCAATTTTTTGGATTTTCCTTCCTTTTTCTTCCATTTACGTGCTAGATTAAATAACACAAAAGACATTCTTAAATGCTCTTAAATCTTAATCATATTTATGAGTGGAGGGGCGATCATTTGAATTTGTTGACATATTGGCGCACAATTCCCTCCCTGAGATGACGTCACCATATGCAGGCGTCATCATTACGCGTGTTCCCGAAGAAGTACAAAAGGTGTTCTGATGCTTGGTTTCCCGCGCCTGTTTGGGGTCTTGCCTCTTCGATTTCG
Organism: Nicotiana attenuata; assembly: GCF_001879085.1. Taxonomy (NCBI): domain Eukaryota; kingdom Viridiplantae; phylum Streptophyta; class Magnoliopsida; order Solanales; family Solanaceae; genus Nicotiana; species Nicotiana attenuata. The sequence continues at coordinate 28,316,468 of NC_031989.1, forward strand.
ACGCTACCCGACCCTATAAATAGGGAAAGGGTTCAACTTAACCTAACTTTAGATCATCTGCAAACTTTTTCCAACTATTTCAAGAAAACGCTTTCTTTTTACGAAAAATCACTGCTTCCCTGAAAGTACACCTGTGGTTGTGTAGTACATCACTCCTTAATCGGAAACCATGACAAAACCTAAACGGGATAACGCTCCGAGGGCTCGTAATAATAAATCATCTGACATACCGCCTCCATCCGGCGGCGGTAAGGGAGAGAAAGGGGAGGATCTCACCCCTCTTACCGTAGATAACGTACTCCCGAAGCAACTCCTTATTAGGAGGGACTTTCAACGGGATTCTCCCGAACAAGCTTGGGAGAAATATGAGTTAAAACAAACTGATTTAGATACTCTTCGTGCGTCGTATGACATACCCGCTCACGTGGAGATGGTTTTAGCAGGAACGGACTACGCGAACACCCATAGACCGGGGTACTGTACGTTTTACGAATATACCTTTTTGATCGGCTATGGCCTCCCCATTTTTCCATTGGCGGAAGAACTCTGCCGTTATTACAACATGTGTCCCACCCAACTCACTCCGTATACCCTAAAGGTATGTAGGGTAATGTCTACATACGCGGAGCTGGCCGGGCTGGAGGTCTCCGTCCACCACCTATTGCAGCTATTCAGCGCCAGCTACCTGAGGGGCACCATGCTGCATCTAAAGAATCGTGGCTCGAAGGGGTTGGTCGTGCAAACCGACGATCGGGCTAACCGGGGCTATTGGCGTAGATACTTTTTTATCAAGACGGAGCACCTGGTGTCTAACCCCGTTGGATTCCCTGAGAGGTGGAATTCGAGACGTAAGTATTCCTATCCGTCGAGTCATTTATCGTACGTGACTTTAGCGGTACCGATTATACCATCCTTATGATTTTTCTGTTATTTTGCAGCAATAGCTCACGTCCCCCGGTTCATAACCGATATTAAGCAGTGGGTGTCCGGTCTGCTGCCTCTCGCGGAAGAGACCCGTATGTGGGATGAATTCATTGAACGTTACGGTCCTGCGAGCCCTTCAGGTATTTCTTCGACTTTAACTAGTCGCTTTCACGAACTTCGTCAGCTAAATTATTTTTATTGCCAGGTCGAAGTGCTCCTAAGAGGAGGGCGACGACATTCGCCTCCTCCCAATCAGTGTTGGTCAGAATACGCAGGAAATACTTTATGCTTCTGTCAGGGAAGGGGTGACCGTAGCCTCTTTACAAGAGGCTGCTCCTGCGGAGGTGGCTATAAGTGAGGCGAGGCCGTCGACATTGTCTCCGCAACCTGCGGATGAGCCTTCCGAGGGCGAGGAGCCTGAGGAGAGAAAAAGGAGGAGGCTCGTAACGGGTAAGGCGGTGGCGACTGGAGATGAAGAGAGTGATGCGCCTCACCAAACAACTAGGTCCGTCTTTATGGCCGACGCCATCCGTTCGGGGAGGCTGGCCAACCAGATAAATGCTAATGTTGGTACCAGCTCGGCTCGTGTTGCCGAGGGTGGCTCATCGCCCCTTGTCGGTGGCGACGCTGGAGGACCCACTGCTGAGGCCGCCCACGGGAATGTGGATGAGATGGCGGAAAACTCTATACGCGTGGAGATGACAGCAAACGGACCTAGCCGCCACATCATGATTCCAGGGGCTTACAACTTGTTACAGCACAACGAGCAGGCTGCACTGGAGATGGCCCTACTGTGCGCTGCCCCTGAGCGCGAGATGCTGAGCACCGTCAGCGATGCGGAGTTGTCACGGAGGGTCGCTGGTATGGCGTTACAGGTAACTTCTCTATTCTTCCGTGTGTCGTGAAGTTGATTTTGATGCGTACTAACTTTCATGCATGTATATATATTCTTCTTTAGACCCTGGTTTTGGAAGTGGAGAGGAGGCGCCGTGAGGAGAGAGAACGACCGTTTTTGATAAGATGGTGAAGAGGTATAAACGGTAGCGCTCCAAGCATCAAGCGGCGGCGGATCTTTTCCGGCAAATCCACAATTCCAGGTGTTCCGGGAAGGCCTCGAACAGAGCGAGGCACAATTGAGCCGCAGGGCGGCGGAGCTGGAGAAAAGGGATGAGGAGTTGGTGAAGGCTGTGGCTCGTAATAGCGAGCTGGAATCACTCCTCAAACTGAGAGAGGAGGAGTTGGAGCTCAGCTGTGGAGTGGCAGCGGAGGTAACCGATCTTCATCGGAGGGTGGTGGCTTTGACAGTCGAGCTCGAAGCTAAGGCGGCTGAGATCGATGTCCTCAGGCGTACTGCTCCGCCACGTCCCGGGGACGCAACCCAAGATGCACACGAGATGTGGGTATATGCGGAGGCCAAATTGGACGTGTATAAAAAACTTCTTGTTGCGGAACGGGTCTCTGAGGAGGAAGTTCAGGAGCAGTGCCACGAGGCTCGTGCCGCTCGTGTAGCTTGTGGGTACAGCTCCTACTCTCCTGACCGAGGGGGCTATACTTCGGAGGACGTCAACCGGCTCGAGTTCGACCCATGGTTTAATGAGACTTACCACCTCGGTGGCGATGGTCGAGAAGGAGAGCAAGCGGATGACGATGGTAAATCTGGCGAGGCTCCTTAAGACTTGTATAAGTTTTGCCTTTTTTCTTTTTGGAATGTAATGGGAGTCCTCCATGGGACTAAATGTATATAATTTTTGTCATAGTGGAAGAATTATACTTTTGTTGCTATTCTTTTGTGTTGTTCTTTGTTTATACATGGTTTGTCACCGTCGAGCGGGGTCGATGATCACTGGCGATGGCCTTTGGCCCATAGGATGTAACTTCAACTGTCGTTGAAGTGTTATCTTATTCGTCGTCGCGGATCGTGGTCGACGATCTCGGCGATGGCCTTTGGCCTATAGGATGTAACTTCACTGTCGTTGAAGTGTTATCCGTCTGTCGGTCGGAGTGGGTTCGACGATTTTGCGATGGCCTTTGGCCCAGAGGATGTAACTTCAACTGTCGTTGAAGTGTTATTCGTCGTCGTCGATCGTGGTCGACGATCATTGGAGATGGCCTTTGGCCTATAGGATGTAACTTCAACTGTCGTTGAAGTGTTATCCGTCGTCGTCGAGTGGGGGTCGACGATTGTTGGCGATGGCCTTTGGCCTAGAGGATGTAACTTCGACTGTCGTTGAAGTGTTATGCGTCGTCGTCGAGCGTCGTAGACGATCATTGGCGATGGCCTTTGGCCTATAGGATGTAACTTCAACTGTCGTTGAAGTGTTATCCGTCGTCGTCGAGTGGGGTCGACGATTGTTGGCGATGTCCTTTGGCCCAGAGGATGAACTTCGACTGTGTTGAAGTGTTTCCGTCGTCGTCGAGCGGGCGTCGACGATCATTGGCGATGGCCTTTGCCCAGAGGATTAACTTCAACGTCGTTGAAGTGGTTATCCGCGTCGTCGAGCGGGGTCGACGATCATTGGCGATGGCCCTTTGGCCCAGAGGATGTAACTTCAACTGTCGTTGAAGTGTTATCCGTCGTCGTCGAGAGGGGTCGACGATCATTGGCGATGACCTTTGGCCATAGATGGAGTTGGTGGCCTTAGCCGCTTATATAATGGAGTTGGTGGCTTAGCTGCTTACATAATGGAGAGAAGGTGGCCTTAGCCGCTTACAATAATGGAGTTGGTGGCCTTAGCCGCTTGCATAATGGAGTTGGTGGCCTTAGCCGCTTGCATAATGGATAAGGTGGCCTTAGCCGCTTGCATAATGGAGTTGGTGGCCTTAGCCGCTTAATAATGGAGAAGGTGGCCTTAAGCCGCTTACATAAGGAGTTGGTGGCCTTAGCCGCTTACATAATTGGAAGGACTCAACTAGGCTAGTCCCTTTATTATATCGGCCTGGAGAACGCGTCGACTGGCCGGATATGGATAAACCATGTCTCCATACGCCCTGGGTGTCCCCTTCGCCGCCTCGTTAAAAAAACCTCCCGAGAAAAACCCAATTGGGACAAAACTCAGGTACGGGAAAAGAGTACGATCGGAGACGCCCCCTTAAATGGAAGTACTTGAGGTGGGCGATGTTCCAGTTGTTTTGGATATTTTTCCCTCCATTGTTTCCAACTGGAATGGCCCTTTGCCTGCATCTGCTGTGAATTTTATATGGCCCGCTCCAATTGGTGCCAGTTTCCTTCGCTTGGGTCTTTTGACCGCCAAAGTTTTGCTTTGAGGACGTAGTCGCCTACTTTGAGCGGTCGTATTTTAGCTTTTCATGTTGTAATACTTTCGCCTGTTGCTTTTGACGCCGTCATTCTTAGGGGCCATATCCCCTTCATTCTTTCTGCCTCGTCGAGTCTGAAGCTACCTAGTCGTGTCCCGCTCACGCTGGTATGTGAATATCTCAGGCATTGGCTTCTCCGATTTCGACTGTATAACCGCGTCGGTTCCTGTAGACAGTGAGTACGGTGTTTCTCTGTGCTGGATTGGGCATTGTCCGGTATGCCACAGACTCTTGGTAGTAATTTCGGGCCAGAGTCCTTTGGGCTCTTCGAGTTTCTTCTCAGTAATGTTAATTATTATTTTGTTGGAGTATTCTGCTTGGCCGTTGGCGCGGGTGATATGGCGTGGAAGGGTATCCGTTTTGATGTGCCATTTGTCAAAGACATCCGATCCTTTTTGCCGCTGAGATTGGGGCCGTTATCGCAGCTGATTTCTTTGGGGATGCGAAACGCATATGATATTTTTCCATATGAAGGCGATGATTCCTTGTTCGCGTTATTTGGGCTACCTCTGCTTCACCGCACTTGGAGAAATAGTCGTCAAAACTAACAGAATCGTAACCTTTTCCCTCGTCCTGCTGGTAGGGACCGATTATGTCCATCCCCCATTGTTGATGAAGGGCCAAGGTGCATGTTACTGAGTTGTAGGTGCCTCCCGGTTGATGTTCATGGGGCGTATGTGGCCCAAGTGGCCCTCGTGTACCTCTTCGAGTAACTTGCTTGTTTGGTGTGGCCCCAAGCACTTAGCAGGGGTCCCAACGTTCTTTTGTACAAACGTGACTTATTAGGCAGTTATCGGGGGCTTGTAACGCGGCAGCTTTTTGGCTGCTTTTTTGTCGACGGAGTGTCCCGTCCTGCAATAGAGGAGAATTAAACTGGTGCGCCAAGTCCCAAGTTAGATTTAAAGAGAGTAACCTCAGTGATGATCTAGCTGAATGGAGGAGGGTGGACGTATGTTTCCCTTGGTTGATGTTTTTGGGTGGCTGCAGCCAATTGGCTAGGCCCGTCTGCTTCGACGGTTCTGCGCCCTCGGGATTTTTACAGGCGGCATCGCGAACTCGGCATCAACTTTGCTGAATTTCTGGATGATATTTCGCAGTCTCTATTCCTTGTCTGGTAAGTCCGGTGACCTGTTTACCACGAGTTGAGAAATCGCAATGGAGGAGAAGTCGTCGGGCTCTCGGTACTTGATGTCCAACTTCATACTGCAGATTCACAGCTCGTACCGGCCTCGTTGTTAGTCATCTCGCGGCATCGTATGGACTGACAGAATTATTTCGCCCCGTGGGACCTCGAGTACGAGTCCCAGTCCCGAGTCCCGAGGCGTTGAAGCGCCGTCAGTGTAGAGGGGTCCAGAGGCAGGTACTAGGAGTGGCACCGAATGGCTCTAAGTTTCCGCTTCCCGGCAGAATCTCTTGTACTGAAAATCGGCGACAAAATTGCAAGTACCGTGCGACTTGATGCGGTTTCTCGGGTGATAGGAATATGGTCGTGCTCCCTGAGCTCTATGGGCCCCATCTGGCGAGCCTGCCGATTAGCTCGGGCATTGCTTGTAGGATGCTTCTCAGTGGGAAGGTCGTTTTAACTTTTATAGGATGACACTGAAAAGTAGGGTCTAAGCGTTTTCGTGAAGCTAACGAACCAGTGCCAGAGCCCCAGCTTCCTCGACGTGTGGATAACCGTATTTCGGCGTCCACCTAGGGTTTTGCTGATATAGTAAATAGGAGACTACGTACCTTTTGTGTTTCAACGGGCCAGGACTGCGCTGACGGCGGACTTCGGACACTGCCGTTATTACTAGCAGGGTTCCCAGGGTTGTGCTTTAAACTAGCAATGCGTGCGAAGACAGGTATTCTCTAATAATTTAAAGCCTCGGGCGCATTCCTCGTTCCATTGTAATCCGTGATCTTTTTCTCAATACGGTAAAAAATTTATGGCACCCTGTCGGAGGAATCGCGAGATGAACCTGGATAGGGCTGCTTATTTCGCCCTGTCAGCTTTTGTACCTGTTTTTGCTAGCAAGGTCTCAGTATTGCGTCCTATCGCCTGATCTGGTCAGGATTGACTTCAATACCTCGTTGTGATGACGAAGGAAACCCAAGAACGTCCCTGATGCTACGCCGAAGGCGCATTTTTCTGGGTTTAATTTCATCCCGTACT
>NC_031989.1:28322889-28327240 GCF_001879085.1 Nicotiana attenuata
GTCGCGCTTTGGTAGTAAACTTGGAGCGCCGGGATTTTTGTCTACTCTTTCCTGATGCTCTTTCATCTGATCCCGAAGTGCCTTGTTTTCATTCTCCATTTCCTCCATTTTTTAAGGATTGCTTCAAGTGTGCCATCGCTGGTCTGGTCATTGGTGTGGTTGTTGTTTGTACGTACAGTATCGTGTTCACTGGTGGTAGCGATGTCTGTCGTCAACGGGTTCTTAATGTTGCTTTGAGGCGATTTTTCGAGCAAGCTGCCTAGGGTGTTCGTCAGCCATTCTTCCAATAGCTTCTTGACCACCGGGGATGGTGTTTCTTTGACTACAGACGTGGAAGCTCCCTTTTCTTGCAAGATCGTCAGATCTTCAGATGGGGAGGGTGAGATTCCTCCCTCTTGAGTGCTACCAGGTGTTGTGCTCGAGATGTTTTCTCTGCCGGCCTCGTTGAGGGGGCTTATGAGGTTGGTTGTGACGCCTGCTATTGCTTTCAATCTTGCGTCATTTTCTGCCATTTTTCGATTTCAGTAGGGTGTGAAGGGAGGTGGTTTGTTTTTGATGTTCTAGGTGCAAACTATGATTTCGATTGCCGAAATTCCCACAGACGGCGCCAAATTATTTGGCTCAAAAGATACTAATTACTTTGTAACCGAAACACAATCAAAATGAATCAAAGGTAAATCGTAATCGAATATAATTAGACCTAGAAATATGTATTATGCTTGTGATTGTTTCAACAACTTGGATATTCGAGAGAGAGTAAGAGGAAACTTGTTGAGAGAGAGAGAGAGAAATAGAAAGAAAAGATAGCTTATTATTGAAAAGATCCCCCCTTTTACAAGATTGGGATTCTCCTTTATATAATAAGAGAACCCCCTCAAAAATAATAAAATAATACAGAGATAGGTTACGTGCTTTCGAGGAGACGACGAGACCTAAGGGCACGCTTTCGCTCTGACATTCTTAGGTCGTCCCCTCTACTTCGGCTATTATTTAGTCGTGGGTCGTTACTACCGTAGTGGGCAGAATTTGACCCCATACAAATCTTATGCCTCGTCTGTTTTCTTTAAATAAGTCCTCTAAACGTTGAAAATTAGCATTCAATCGGTAACAAAGAAATATAGAGATTGAGAGAAACAAATGGTGAAAATTAAGAAGAATAGTGTGGTTATTTTAGATGAATAAAAAATTTAAATGTGAGGATGTGTCATTCCTTTTCATGGAACATATATGATCTTTGAAAAGGTGTGGTAGTTAATATGTCATTCTGTGTAAACACTACTATTCTATATAAGTTCAACACCTATAAAGAATTGTTGGACTAGAAAATTTCAGTTCTTGAAATTTTTCTCAACTTGAAATCTTCATCTTTTTGACTATTCATTCACTTTTTCATTCACTCTAACTTCTAATTTGGCCTTTCTTCTTCACTTTAACTTCTAAAAAGCAATTGAGAGATTTAACGGTTCCTTCGAACTTTTATTTGAGTATATATTAGAGTGAATATTTGCTTTTAATTTATTCAGTAATTTTTAATTGTCAATTGTTACGGTAATCATCACCCGTGACCTTGAGTATGTATTATAGCCCGTTTGGCCAAGCTGCAAAAATCAGCTTGTTTTGAGAAGTGCTTTTTTTCAAAAGTGCTTTTCTCAAAAGTACTTTTGGTGAGAAGCAGTTTGTGTTTGGCTAATTAGTTTGAAAAGTACTTCTGAGCAGCAATTAGTGTTTGGCCAAGCTTTAAAAAACTTCTTCTAAGTGAATTTTTCTCAAAAGTGCTTCTCAAAAAAGTGCTTTTGGAGAGAAGCTACTTTTTTCTGCTTCTCCAAAACTGCTTCTGCTTCTCCTCAAAAGCACTTTTTTTTTTCCTTCCAAAAACTTGGCCAAACACCTNCTAAAAAAAGTAACTTAAATGGATTCAAATTTGAGGCTAACTTAAGTAAATTACTTTTCATATTCTTTAAACTTTTTTGTTTATTTTTTATATCTACTACAATATCGTATGCACTCTAATTTGATTGAGAGAAAGATACAAGTTATTTCTGTTGCGTGATTAAAGCATTGATTATATGCTTTTCAATTTTATGATTATGAGCCCATAAGTTCCTTTCCTATTTAAATTTAGACCAACAGAGGAATTTGTTCTTTCCTTTGTTTTATTGCATGTGTTTTTGGTTATTTTAGATAAATTTTTGATGAATGGGGAATGATTGAAAAAGTGTTTACTTTGTTGTAATTTTCTATAATTTTGGAAGATTTTTCAATCAAGTGTTGTTATTTTTTTAATACTTTCAATTTTACTTAAAATTATACATTTGATTAGTTTTGAGTTTGGATCTGATTTTTATAAGTGAAAATTAGTTTAGTATTTGCCATGTTTTTTCTTTTTCTATATGAACTAATTTATAAAATGATCACTAACAAACTCACGGTTATTTATTTATTTATACAATCGCGCGAAGCGCGAACAAGTTAACTAGTTTATGAGATAAAAAGAGGTATCACACAACTAGTATCAATTGTGTGAGACACACCATAAAACTTCTCAATTGGGATACGTCTTAATATAAGTCAAGGGTATTATTAAAAGCAACAAGTTGTTATCAAACTTAAAAGGTAGAATAGTTCGGGACCTCCCTGAACTTGGCAACTTTTATTTAGTTCCCCATTAAACGTTACGTGGTATTTAATACACCTCTACTTGGCATTTTAATAGCCTCAACCCTTGGGTGCGGACAATCCATGAGAGTATGACACACGCGCTGCCACATGATTTTTTTTTGTCTATGTGGTATTTTTTTATAATATAATATATTTTTTACCTTTTTAAGTACACCAATTATGTAAATTATTTTTTCCGTGCCAATCTATAAAAAACTTGGAACAATACTATTTTGATAATAATTTTTTATTTGGCTAAAGATAATAATATTTTAATTAAGTTATTTTTACATAATTGATCAGAAAAAGAAGGAATACACAGTTAAAATACTCATTGCATATAAAGAAATAATATTTAAAAAAAATTGTTAGAACCCCATATCTTGGCTAAAAATAATAAAATTCCAACCAAATATTTATGAATTTGACCCGAATAAGAATAATGCATAGTTTAAACTTAGTCATTTCATGAAAAGAAAATACAATACTTTTTCTTTTTAGAAAATACACCATTTGAACTTAATTACTTTAGCTAAACCTTGAGTGTATTCACGCTCTTTGTCACATCGGCGTCTGGGAGGGGGGGGGGGGGGGGTAGGGGGGACGAGTCTATCAAATTTCCAAGTTTAGAGGGTATTAAAACCAATCATAAAGTTTATGGAAGAACTAAACAAAAGTTTCTTTGTTTAGAGGGATCCCGAATATTTCTTCCAATTTAAAATCAAACATTTGTTTTAAATAAGATATAGTATGTCCAGATTAAACATGAAGAACCAAATATTCAATAATCAAATAATATACAAGTCAAAAAATTTAAATATAGAAGAATCAGGTACCCCGATTAAAAAAAGGCCGTGGGGTGCCATTGGCAAAGTCTCAAATTTGGATAAAAATAGCACGGGCTAGCCAGTTCGGACTGATCATTCAAAAATAGCTAGCGTTTGCAAAGTCATTGAAAAATAGCCACTATTTTGCTGCAACACAAAAAGTTCCAACATAATATACTGGAGATCGGTGCACCTGTGTATGAACTTCTGGCATATTATGCTGGAACTCCAACACTCAGAAAGTTCCAGTATAATATACTGAACCAGTATATTATACTGGAGTATTTTTCCGGATTTTGAACAGTGTTTTTGTTCAGATTTAGATTTACATAAAAAGTGGCTAAATTAATTATTTTTGAAACTGTAGCTATTTTGTAATGAGTACTTGTAAATCTAACTATTTTTGAATTTCTCCCCAAATTTGGCTCCCAAAGACATGAGTTCGATCCCAGTTTTTCTTCATTATGCTATCAAAATCTTATCTTAGCCCATTTCAACTTTGCATTATTTTGCTTGTATCAACCATTATCATTTATTCCCTCCGGTTTACAGTGATCAATTTGCCTTGGACACGCCTATTAAGAAAATACTAAATTCTAGATGAAAATAGTTAGTGTGACTAGATTACCCTTAATTAAATGTTGCAGCATAATTTAATGTGAGAAGTAAAAGACTTTTTAGGAATACGTACATAAGGGTAATTTGGAAAAATAAATAAAATTTTTTCTTAGATTATATAAACGGTACACTTATTTGAACCAAAATTAAAAAAGGCAAAATTGGTACACTTATTGTGGACCGCAGCGAGCATCGATGAAGAGGGGAATTTTTTTTTTTTTTTTACAGGTAGTAACAATTTCAGTATA
>NC_031989.1:28327260-28355151 GCF_001879085.1 Nicotiana attenuata
TTTCTATACCAGGAGAAACGAGCAAAATTTGAAGCTGTCCCAATAGTTTCTTCTGCTTGTTCCAATTTCTATTGGGCTAGTCCAGTTATTTACTAGTAGAGCTACTATGTTTCCAAGTCACGCTAAAAGGAATCAATGAGTATTATAGCTTGATTTAGGAAAACTGCAAGTGTGTTATAGTCCATGTCTCAGCGGACACAGACGTGAAAATAGCACGGGCTAGTCAGTTTTGGACAGGTTATTCAAAATAGCCAAGCGTTTGCAAATTCATTGGAAAATAGTCACTATTTTGCTGCAACACGAAAAGTTCCAGCATAATATACTGGAGATCGGTGCACCTGTGTATGAACTTCCAGCATATTATGTTGGGACTCCAACACGCGTAAAGTTCCAGCATATTATGCTGGATCGGTATATTATACTAGAACTCTAGTATATTATACAGGAGTTCCAGTATACTTATGCTGGATTATTTTTCCGGATTTTGAACAGTGTTTTTGTTCAGATTTAGATTTACATAAAAAGTGGCTAAATTATATTTTTGAAACTGTAGCTATTTTGTAATGAGTACTTGTAAATCTAACTATTTTTGAATTTCTCCCCAAATTTGGCTCCCAAAGACATGAGTTCGATCCCAGTTTTTCTTCATTATGCTATCAAAATCTTATCTTAGCCCATTTCAACTTTGCATTATTTTGCTTGTATCAACCATTATCATTTATTCCCTCCGGTTTACAGTGATCAATTTGCCTTGGACACGCCTATTAAGAAAATACTAAATTCTAGATGAAAATAGTTAGTGTGACTAGATTACCCTTAATTAAATGTTGCAGCATAATTTAATGTGAGAAGTAAAAGACTTTTTAGGAATACGTACATAAGGGTAATTTGGAAAAATAAATAAAATTTTTTCTTGATTATATAAACGGACACTTATTTGAACCAAAATAAAAAGGCAAATTGGTCACTTATTGTGGACCGCAGCGAGCATCGATGAAGAGGGGAATTTTTTTTTTTTTTTTTCTAGGAGAACAATTTCAGTATAACTTTTATTCATTACATTGGTTTGTCTATAAAAGCCGAAATAACGAATAACTCAAAGCAAAACTAAAAAAAGATCAAACTGACCCAATGTATTTGAGCCGTGTAAATAGCAACAAGTCTGCTAAAAACTTACATTGTGCTATTAAGTTTTGATCGTGTACGATTGAGTAATTCACCACTCATCAGATTGGGATACGTCTTAATATAAGTCAAGGCCCAAGGGTATTATTATAAGCAAATATTTGTTTTAAATTAGATCTACTGCTATTTAGAACACTGATTTTGTCAATCAACTAAAACACAAGGTAAGATGCATTTGCTAACTGATTTGTTATTCAATGAGAATCAACTTAGCAGTGTGCCAATTGTACAATTCACATCCCTAAGTAGCCTCATATACTAAAGAGAAAAATACTATGATGTTCAAAGTTCATGCTATGCATGATGTTCAAGGATACCTGAACTAAAATAGGTCTATTATTGTATTTCTACAAGAGATTGTTTCCGCAACTCGAATCCATGATCTCTTGATCAAACGATGACAACTCTTACCGTTGTGCTTGTCATGCAGGGGCGGAGGCACAAGTCGCCTACGGGTTCGGCCGAACCCGTCGCTTTTTCTCAAACAGTATATTTGGTATTTTGAATTCATGAAATATGTATAAATAATAAATCTAGAACCCGTAAGGTTAGAATACTGGCTCCGCCTCCGGTGCCAGGCTCCCCTATCTTTTGTACATTTCCACATATCATACAAAATTCACATAATGTATTTACATCTTCCTCAACTAGTTTCTCACAGTGATCCAACTTTCTGATGATTCCAAATCATTTTTCCCTCCTCTTCTCGAGATCCAAAACTCGCGATCGCATCTCATTGACAATGGATTTCCACTCATAGAATCATCTTCATCACTTGATTCATCTAAGAAATCCATCTCAGAGAAAAATCTAGCATCTAAAACACTAGCAGGTGTACTAGCATCAATCTTTTCTAAATTCTTGACTTTTGACATCTTTGATACAAATGGATGATCAAGCAATTGTGCAACTCTCCATCTCTTTTTAGTGTCCCTTTCCAAACATTTAGCCAAGAAATCCAAACCATCATCAGAAAAATGTGCTGGAAACTGTGGCATATCATTACTACAAGCAATCTTCAAAACTGCAGCCAAAGGATTTGTACATATATCCCCTCCCCAGGGGGGCTTCCCCGTCGCCATTTCGATAACTGTACAACCTAAAGACCAAATATCAGCAGCAAAATCTAACTCTTCATTTCTCAAAATTTCTGGTGCCATCCACAAAGGAGTGCCACCAATAGATTTAGACAAAGATTTAAGACTACCATTTACCTTATTGTCTTTTATTCTCTTTGCACATCCAAAATCAGCCAATTTGATTTCTCCACTAGTTCCTAATAGTATATTCTTACACTTCAAATCACAATGTACAATCCCATTTTCATGAATATACTTTAGACCCTTAAGAATTCCTTTTGTATACAAACTAATAACTTCTTCATCTAAGAACCCTCCAAATTTCTCAGCCACATCAGCTAAACTTCCCCCTGTCATATACTCTATAAAAAGACTCAACTTTCTCTTACCATTTGCTTCAAAAAAGAAATCTTTACCTATGAATTTGACAATATGAGGTGAATCCAAATTCTCAAGAATTTTTACTTCATTTTCAAGACACTTTAGTCCAGCCTCAGAGTCTGCAGATTTTACGACGAAAAGTCCCCCGGTCGCTTTGTTCATAGCCAAATGAATACTCCCAAATGATCCTGATCCTATCACTTTTCCCTTCAACCACTTAGTAGGTTGAGGACATGAACATTTGCTAAATTCAGCCATATTTTCTTCCTCACTTTATGGTATATATATGGTATACCTAAGATCAAATGATCAATCTTGATTTGGGTGTCAAAACCCAATTCACAATCTAGACTAAAGATCTCAACTTGTCCTAAATTTGATCTAAACTGCATAATGCACAAGTACTATATCATAAAACAAAAACTGGGCAGTCCCAAACAATTTACTGACAATACAAAAGTAGGAAATTTGATAGCAAAAGTTGTATATTGACAGAAATTTCAAAGGATCAACTGGGATAATATTGAAGGAGCGGTTTCCCATATGATGGAAAACCGCTCTAATCAATAGGAAGATTGAGATTTTTTGATAAATTTTTTCTCTTTGAAATGAAAGAAAAAGTAAAAAGGGAGTATGATTTTGTATACAAAAGATCCAACTTATAAGGGGTGTGTCTGATGATCCAAGAATTTTGGAAATAAACGGACAGTAACTGCCACATTAAACTAATTTCATGTTCTTTGCATTTTGACTAAAGGAGAATTTTCTTGGGGGATGTTTGAAGGTCACATTTAAACTTGATTAACAGTAATTAATTATTACTACTACATTTGATAAACTGAATCTGCTCAAAAAATATTTGACATTTTCAAAAACACGAAGCATTGTATTACCTTTTCTTTTTTAATTTCGGCCTTACAAATTTGATTAGTAGAGTGTTAATTAAATAAGATGTTTAAGAGATAAAATAGTATAGACAAATGTTTTTACTATCAGTGTTAAATAACTTAATTAAGGGGCCGTGCAATAATTTTAAAAGACAAGTAGTATTATCAGTTCTCATATACAGGAAAACTGCCAATGGTCAAAAGGTTACAATTAATACCAGGTTCGAATCCGTAATAGGACAAGCTTCAGTGGAGTCTTCCTCCGGAACCTCTTTTTACTACTCCCTCTCTTTTAATTTAGACGACACAATTTTCTTATTAGTCCGTTCCAAAAAGAATGACACGTTTCTACAATTGAAAATAATTCCGCTATACAAAGTTAGGTGATTTATCGGGTCAACATTCATCTTGATTTCGGCCTTTATTTTCTTCCTTTGAAACAATTGACCTTGACCTGACCGACTTGAAACTTGATTTGATTATGTAAGTAAGCCGAGCCAATTGAAAAATATATTTTTTCAAAGGAAGACGATTCCCGGCCATTCTTCGAAGCTGATTTGAAAACAAAACATTCGTTCCATGACGTGAGGCTCCAGCTTAAAACTTTGAAACTATACCGAATCATAAACTTTAAACTCTTCATTTTATCCATTGTACCTTTAATGAGAAGCTTATATAAGCACACAAACGCCATGGCCCCACAAAGCTTTTCCCCTTAAACTTTTAAGACCACAAGTTTCAAAAGTCTTCTTTTTTTTTATCTTAAACTCTATTTCGAGTCAAACTACCTCATCTAAATTGAAACGGAGGGAGTAGTATATTATATTTTTTTCCTCAAATTCCCTCCCAATTCAGGAGGATCTATAGTGTTTCCATACTTCCCCTCCAGCGTGACTCGTACCCAGGACCTAACGGTCGTGGGTGGAGGTGCTTTACCAACTGAGCAACCTTCACTTTTCCAGTAAATTATATTATTAGCTTTCTTAATTTGGTTGTAACTTGTAAGATGAAATTCTTCTTCTTCTTTTTTCCTCCATAGTACTGGATTACAGTTTATACAAAAATTCTCTAATTAAACCCTCAGTCCCCCATTTTACTAAGTCAAAGGATTGGCTTTCAATAGCGAAGTTTTGTTTATGAATGAAGGTGAAAACTTTTTTTTGATTGTTCCTCGATATGGTCCATTTAACAAAGGATCATACATTTTAGGCACGCATTCTTTTATGGTATCATCATTACACAATCTAGTCCTTGTTTCGAGTATATCGAGAGAAAAAAATTCCTTGTCTAGAACTTCAAGCCGATTTAAAAATTCCTTATTCAGATTATTACTTTTTTCTTTGATTGGTAGAAATCCACTGATTGTTCAGTTCATTAGGGAGAGTTTTTTGGAGTGACAATAGGGGTATCCTTCTTTTTATCATTTTCCAAAACGATAAACCTGACGGGTATGTAAAAGATATTCTTTGTTTTCCATCACTTTTACGTCTTTCCGAAAGGCGCCAATAAAAAGCCTAGCTAGTAATTCAACAATATTTCTCTAACTGCAGGAGAAAAAAATACTACTTTCCTCTAAACGAGCAAGAATAAGCTTTCGTTTCAAAGAGAGATAAATCTCCTCGGGTCCAGTAACACATGCAGGATTTTATGCAAACAGTGCCAACAAAATGTCGGGGCAGGAAATTCAATAGCGCGGACATGAAAGCCCAATGGATTCTTGTGCTTTCATGCCAGCAATGGCTTTCTCATTGTTACTTCTATCGCTAAAGACCAACTATCAAGGCACTCTGAGCTCTAAAACCTTTAAGATATATGCACATTGAGGTAACTGAAATTTCAGGGTTTTGGACAGTTGCACTCCTGTGCATCACAAAATCGGAAAGGGCACATAGTCTGTTAAAATCTATGAAACACTTACCATCAAAGCACAAGTTAGCAACTGGCTTTCAACATGAATTCTGACTTGTCCAACCAGATACATCATTTTGTAACTATACCTTTTCCGCCCATTACTCAGATGAATAATAAGATTATGTACTATGAATTGATCAAAAATAATTATTGTTCTGGTATCTGGGAATTGCAGGCTCTTTCAGAGAGCCTCCTTTATTTTGTCATTCTTTTACAGGTGTAATCGAAAAGGACCTGAAAAACACTTCTAGCATCTTTCTCTTTGGGCAGCTTTAGAAAACGAGCTACCGTCTGAAAACCAGCATGTTGTCTAGACAATGAATCTGCCTCCAATTCTGGTTTCACCTCTTGCTTGGGAATCTTAGGTGGGTTTAATGCCCATTGCATTGCCCAGATTGCCAAAGGACGCATGTAACCAAGAGCTCTGTATCGGCCTTCTGTGTTCCAACCTTCCGGGGTCTGAAAAGCATAGCTGGGAACGAGAAGAACAGTATAGTAAGCAAGGAATAAGGACAAGTCTCACAAACACTGAAACAGAAAAAGAAAAACAAAAGAACGAAACCATGTCCCACAATCTGAACATGTAAGTGCTAAAGCTTTAGGCTTCATCCATTTATTTAGTAGAAACACTAAGATTATTGAAGAGTAGTTCAATTTAATGTCAAAGATCAAACTCTATAAGGTTTTTCAACTTGCCCATCAGAGCGCAGGATTGATCACTTAAATGAGTTATTAACTAAAATCAGGATAAAACAACTACAACTACAACAATTACTATGCCACAACCCCAAATTAGTCAGGAAGAAGATTATTCGTGATTGACACACTCACATTAGATCTAGTGTTGACAGGAGACACTTTGGTTAGAAATTGTGTGACAAATGCCGAATAACTCTGTCCATCAAGGTTTAGACACATGGGAAGAATCACCCAGTATTTTTTATTTGTTTCTGATGGGATTTGAACTCTGGTCTTCAAAGTCTGCACCAACTGCATGAGAATCTCTAATTTTGATAATACCTCATTTGTACTGAAATATCATTTATTAAGTAGCAGAAGGGACTATATGACGTTACAAAGAGATCCACTAACCAAACAACCTAGGGACACTTTTTGGGGTCAATTGGGGTGTAATTAGGGCGAGCAGATCCCCCCAAAACCGTGTGTGTCTCCTTGCGTGCTGCTCACGCCATTCGAGATAGCCCAGCCCAACATTCATTCGCAAATCCTGTAGTAAAACTGAGACTGCTCAACCTCAGAAGCTAATTGGCGTGAAGGCAGCGTTGTTTGTTGTACCGTTGACTCTATCTATTCATGGAACTTCCTTATTTAATATTCTACTTTATAAAGGCTTGCTCCCTCTTTTTCCAAGAATTAATCTTGAGGCAGCTAGAACAAACAAGTTTGGCCTGGGAGTAGGCATGTGACTGCTGGTACTGAGGACAAATATCAAAATAAGCAAAGTAAAAGAAAATGCGTGTTACGAGCCTATCGTGGAATCAATAGTTAGGGAATTGACAGTTATAACTGTTCTACAATAGTGCTCCCCAGGAATTTTCTTCGTAAAAGAAAAGGATAATGAGACATGTGGATTTAGACGAGGAAGCAAACACTGTCATCCTTTAGATTCCAATTTTCCCAATTTCTACAAGGCCAGTTTCTTCTGCTAGCAATGTAAAAGAACAGAGCAATAACAGTTCCATGCTAATATATGGCGATCCTTTACTGGATAAGGGATCAATTGAAAACTTTGTTGCAGCATATTCAAACTCTTATAATTTCTGGAGGATCCAAATTTCCTTTCCACATTTCATCCTTGAGGGCAAGGATCACTTCAACAATGAAGTATTTGTTTCCATCCAAATTGTGAAATCAGAAATAGGGAATTGGCAGTTATAACTGCATTAGAAGTTGTTTAACCCTATTGTATTTCAAACAAGGGCGGATCTATTAAGGATGGAGGGGGTGCATCGGCAAAGTCTCAACTTTGGCTCCCAAAGATGGGAGTTCGATCCCAGTCATGTGCACTGTTTATCATTTATTCCGTTTGCTGCCTTTAGGACAAACAGGAGACGACTTCTCCTCTGTTGTCTTTCTTTTTCTGCAGTTCCTGATGATCTTTTTCTTTTCCTCTGTTTGCTGCCTTTAGGACAAACAGGAGACGACTTCTCCTCTGTTTTCGATCCCAGTCATCTGCACTGTTTATCATTTATTCCGTTTGCTGCCTTCAGGACAAGCAGAAGACGACTTCTCCTCTGTTTTCTTTCTTTTTCTGTAGTTCCTGATGATCTTTTTCTTTCAATTAATTCCTAGTGACCTTTTTCCTTTTATTAATTCTTGGTAACTTTCTCTTTCTTCTTCTTTATGCTATCAAAATCTCATATTACCCCATTTCAACTCTGCATTATTTTGCTTGTATCTACCATTATCATTTATCAATAGATAGTGGAAAACCTTTTTTTCTAGGAGAGCAGCTTCAGTACAACTTTTATTCGTTCCATTGCTTTGTCTATAAAACCCGAAAAGACGAATAACCCAAACACAAACTGAAAATAGATCAAACCGACCCAATGTATACACTATTTGAGCCGTGTAAATATTCACTATGCTAAAAACAGCGTGGCACCCTGAACTTGCAAATCCAGCCTTTCTTTCCAAAGTCATTTGCTGATTTTGTTATTGGAAGTCTTCCTCTCTCTGGAAAGCTCTGTGCAATTATTGACACTTCTGTTTAGGAGTAATTCCCTTCCCTGTTTCTTAAGAAGTTTCTGTCCTTTCTTGTTTTCATCATAACAGTAATGCCTCAGAAAATTAGAAAGTTCGAGTCTTCTAAGAAGTGTGGGAGAAGAATTGCTACTGAACAAAAACTACTGGGAGATCTATAACATCAATCAATTGGAGACGGAGAATTTCGAGGAAAAAAGAAGAAAAAGTTCATATTTTAATAACCCGATGATTAAAAAAAAAAATCCTATTAATTTCAAAACTTGAAATGCAGTTATAACTGTCAATTCCCTAACTACTGATTTCATAATTTGGCTCGTAACAAAGTACATTCAACTTGGCCTCCGTGTAAGAATTTGAGCACCCAACCTAAAGCATTAAGACAATGGGTGGGGTAGCCCAGGATATCATAATCTCTTTCAAAATCCTTACACAACCAATGTACAGTTTTATTATCCAACAACACCTTCCTCCACGTGTAACACAATTCTAGGATTGACACATGGACTTTAAAAACTTTTTTTCATTCTTTTCTTTTTTTTGGAGAAGACTGAAGAGTGGAGTTGAAGTGGAGAGAGAGGCTGAATAGAATTAAGTCTAGAGACTTGAAGACTTCTATTGCTTTTTTGGGGGGAGTAAGTCTGAAGACTAGACTTGAAGGAGGGAGAGAGAGAGAAAGAGAGAGAAGGCTCAATGGGCTAAGGAATGGGTCTGGAGAAAAGTTAGTGTCTCGATCGGTTGAACTGAGAGAGAGAAGCCCATAGCAAAAATTTTTTTTACTAATGTATAGAGAAGATGACTCTGAAAGTGGGCTTACCAAAGTTTGGCTCTGATATCATGTTAAAGCAATCCGAACATCCGACTCAAAACCTTAAAGCAATGGGTGGAGCAGCCCAATAGATTATAATCCCCTTTAGGGACAATTGTATTATCTAACAGCCTGAAATACTTCATACCACTAGCCAAAGTTTTAGCTCTAATTCTTGAAGTCCAACGACCAAAAGCGTACAAAACATAGATGTTTAAAGTTGAAGTTGTCTTAAACAAATGAAGAAAAGAACAGGATCTTCACTTACCCAAAGCCATCTTCAGACCAAACGGTTTCGTAGACTCCAGCTGCAGTTTTAAATCCCATCTCAGCCATGTCTTCATGAATCATGGCTGCCGCAACAGCATATGTAACTCCAGACCATATCTCCCTTGATTGCAAACTAGATGAGTCAGGCTCTCCATTGGGCCGCATCCCATTCACTGCTCCTCGTTTCCCATCCTTGACCTTCATGACATTGAAATTGAACACAGTCTCAAATGTAGTTTTAGCTTTTTCTTCATCCACAATTGGTAGAAGACCACATGCTCGAGCGTACCTACAGATAAAACAAATGGTGATCATGAAAGAAGAGGCACCATAACATAATCAAATACATCACCTACATTGGTATAACAGAGACATGTTCAGTGTGGAATGCACATAGGAGAATGCAGGGGCATGTACCACAAAATGAAAAGAATGGCGCAGAAAAATAATGATCCAATAAATGGAATGACATAAAAACAAATGTTTAAAACGTTGAAGAAAAAGAAGGGTAACATTCTGTTTCAATATTTATCCTTTGGTCTTGATATATAGGACTCCAACACATACCATTGTCCAGCCAACTGATCAGCTTGAATGGATGAGCTTACGGCACTGCCACTATTATCGTAGTTAAAGTAAGAACCATTCCACAATTTTTGATAAACTTCCTTTGCTTTCTGAAACTTAAACCAAAAGTAGTCTTCAGAACCCTTGTCACCTACTTCTCGAGCTAAGGCTGATGCAGCCTGCAAAGCTGCCACCCATAGACCACCACTGTATGCACTCACACCAGAGACAGACCATACATCATATGTCTGATCAGGAAATCCTTCATTTTCTATCATCCCATCCCCATCCTTATCAAATTGATCCATGAAAGCCATTGCCATATACACAGATGGCCAAACAGCTTCGACAAACTTTTTATCACCTGTCGCAACAAAATCCCTGTAAACTTGAAGAACAAATTTTGGATTCAAATCTTTCCACCTATCTGTGTTATACAGGCAATAGTAATTTACTTCAAACCATGGATCATCCATTCCAATATCATGAGGAACAGCGCCCAGAACTTTCCTTGTCGCAGACATTCCATCATCCAAGAGCAATCTCTTACTTGGATCATGCATCATCACAGCAGCTGCAAAGTCTCGTTGTATGCTAAGTTCAAGTTCTGGGAATAGCATAGTCAAGGCAAAAGATGCATAAAAATGAACATCATATGTGTTACACATATAATATTCAATCCCTTCAAGATAGAGGAACTGGCCAACATTTTCCTCTCCCTTCTGAAGAAGATTTGTCCCGACAGCAGCATTTACTGAGACAGGAGTTTGAAGTTCATCAAGCACCGAGCCCATCCTTTCAAGAATGAGAACAGCAGTATCATCTGACTGGGTTGGATCAGCACTTACTTTTACATCCAAACTAGATCTATCTATGGAAAATCTTTTCCCAATTGTTGATAACTTTTGAACTGGTGGTAATCCATCTAAAAATTAAAATAAAATAAAAAAGAACATGAATGCTACAGTTAGTTTATTAAAGCACCACTACAGCACATGAAACCAAAGTATACCTGTCCAAATTGTCCCCCCAGCATTTAAATAATAGAGCTCATTGAAGAGAGTTATTGGATACCTGCAAAAAAACACGAGAATTTCTCAAAATCTGGTAATGCATGGTGCACATAAGAAAATTAAAGCTCACCATTCAGGAAGCCTCTTGTCTTCAATTATAGGTTTCTGCCATTCTTCTATTTGTGATTCCCACTGGGTGTGCTCTGAGTTCCATCAATAAAATAATACATAAAAGAAGTATTTTTGGATATTGTACATCCTGAGGATCTTAGATGATTGTCTCAGTAGATGAAGACAATATTAAATGGAACCCAGTATATCCGAAAGTCCATCTTTAAATGATTAGGAGCACAAGTTGAGAATATGGTAGCTTTAATGAAACTTTACCTTGGATAGCATCATGTGCAATTTTTGCAGCAGCATGCCCCGTAGTACCATAAAACTTTGTGTAGCGCCTACAGCAACATTAATCAGGAAAAGCACAAGAAACATGCTATATCATGTGTACAAACTTGTAGAAAGTTATAAGTTATAACTACTTGCCTGTGATAAGTTCTACCACTTGCAAAATTAACTTCAGGGCAGGCCCATGCCAATGAAAATGTCACACTTTTTACATCATCTGCTGGAATAGTTAGTGAAGCTGCAACTGCCGCTCCAACAAGTGATCCCGGATCAGAAGGCATTGACATTTCCTCAGATTGGAGGTGGTCAAAGGATCCATTCTATCAGAAAAGGAACAGGTCAAATTCTGTCAAGATTGATGATTTCTTTTCCTTTGATAAGTTCTAATTTTGTTAATGACAGGAAATTCTCTAGTATACAAGCAGTATACCAAAATTTAGAGAACCTAAAAAAGAATGATACTAAAATA
This sequence comes from Nicotiana attenuata, assembly GCF_001879085.1. Taxonomy (NCBI): domain Eukaryota; kingdom Viridiplantae; phylum Streptophyta; class Magnoliopsida; order Solanales; family Solanaceae; genus Nicotiana; species Nicotiana attenuata. Next base: position 28,338,960 of record NC_031989.1, read on the forward strand.
AAGACAAGGAAAAGAACAGGATAAGCAAATGAAACAATTCTTTTATTAAATATTTCAATATAGAATGAGTTTAAGCCATGCGGGGGCAGATCTACATTAGCCCAAGTGGTGTCATGTGACTGCTTCGTCGATTTTTTATGTATATATAATTAAAATGTAAAACCAAAAAAACAGGTTAAATAGAATAAGGTAACACCACTTGTAACAAAAAGCTATGTAGCTCACTCAGTCAGACGCTTAAGTTTCCTATGCGGGGCTGCAGGCTCGAACCACTATAGCCTCATTTTTAGTTTTCATACTTTAGCGCCTCATCTTAAAAATTTACCAAAATGGACCAGAGGGGTTTGAACCGCTGACCTATTAGGCGTTATCAAATCACCAAAACAGTGGATGCTGCTGCTTACTTTGTAAGTTTTGTTATTGGTTTTTTTTTGGTGTTGTTTTGTTTTGAATATGATGTTATTACAATAATTTGTTTATTTGTTCACCTTTAAAATGGTGACACCACTTACAAAAAATCATGCGTATGCCACAGAAACCATGTACACTTCCCCTTCAAGGTGGACATGAGAAATAATATAAATTCAACACCAAAAAAGAAATTCAGAAAAAAGACCATAACGAACTGATTGTTTGCTGGCTCTATATTCTATAAACTAATATTCTTATTGTCCTCATAAATTCTTCAGAACCCTTGTAATAATGATGTGAAAACTGCTTTAGGTGCACAGAGTAAGCAATTAGTCGTCCATCAATAGCGGAAACTTCTAACACCAGAAGCATGTTTAAATTTGCGTAGGTCCTCCTGGTAGATAGCTCGAAGGAGACAAAGTATCAAATATAGCCACACAGAGACAAGTATACACAATTTCAAAGAGAGTATTATGCAGATAATGGAATTGTTAAGCCACTTTTGGAAGCATCATGAATAGATTTTAATCTGCAATTAAATAGGGTTTTTAGGCCTTCTACTAATTAGACACTTCCCTTCTTCCTATTTCTGGTACTGGTCAAATAGCTGAATAAATTGAAATATGGTAATCAGGGAGGCCCTTTGGAGGTGTCTGTGGGTTGGCAACACAGGGATTCTTGTCCTCTTTTCAAAATTCTTTGCTAAGGAGGGAATAGAAAGTATGATTTTGAGGATTCTCTCTCTCTCTCTCTCTCTCTCTCTCTCTCTCTCTCTCTCTCTCTCGCTCGTTCATCTCTCTCTCTCTCTCTCTCTCTCTCTCTCTCTCCGGTCCGGTCCGGTCTGCCTGCCCGCCCGTCTATCTATCTATCTTTTTTAGAATGAAAGAAATGATCAGAAGATATTTCAAGACACACAGCATCTTAAATCACAAAGAAAATTAGCTAAAAATAGAAAATAAGCATAAATGATTAAAATCATCATTGATTTAGTGGCAGTGTACGTGTAATATGGCTGGCAGTGAAAAGGTCCAGATATGGAACTCCATGAAAAAAGAATCTGAAAATAATGAACAAGATAGTTTAATTTTAAGCAATTGCAACCACCTTTTTTACTTCATTCCACATGTCTTTTGCTGTAATTCCCTGGGAGTCTCCAGATATCACAAAGAAAGGGCACTCAGAGACGTGAACTGTATCATTTGCCTCTGCTGCAATTGCAAACGTTACAGAAGGCCGTTCTTTGGAAGTCCTGCATTCACAGATGGTAATCCAATTTTCAAGAACCCCGTAATCTTTTGTTCAACTGTGAAAAATTTCCTAACCAAGTTTCTCATTTTTTTTCCTTTCATTTTTCCTGTAACAAGAAGATGAAACTTACATGTGGTGCAAGAGTACGCCTTGGACTCCATCTTCCATTCTAAAATTCATCATCAAAGAACAAATTATCATCAAAAACCAAAAGAAGATTTTTTAAAGAAAAGATTAAACATTTTCTTTTGTGGATGGGAAGTGTTTCTCTAGAATAGCAAGTCAATATTTACAAGAACATAGTTAGTTCTCCATTTCCTGTTATTTTGTGTTAGGTTAATTGGCACATATTTCAAGAATAAAGCTTAAAGTTGTAAGTGAAGTGCCCGTGAAGCTAGAGCAAGATCGACGAGTGAAGTGTGTCCCTTATACACTGTCCCACATCGAATTACCTGTAAGGATTTGGCAGGATCTTTCAGGGCAGACTTCAAAATGTCTTAGCTTTTGTTAAATAGGGAACATGTCAGGACCGCAAGCTACTTTTTGACTTTTCACGGACAAAATGAAGGATGAAGCCATACTGAGAGATGTAAAAGTAAGTCCGTCTAACTATTTATGCATGAATTGCGGGCCAAAGGTTTCAGTTTTAGGAAAAATTAGGGGAGATCTCAGAAAAGAAGGCGCACATCTACTTTAGGACATGGCAAAACTGATTGGCAATGTATTACGTTCAGAAAATAGTAAACTCTGTAAAGTTTCAGCTTTAGAAAAGCAGGCAATGTCTACTGATGACAAAAAAGAAAAGTACAATAAAGTATTGGGACTTAAAGACCAAGTCATAACCTTGCTAAAAGTGATCTGACCTAAACTTTGAATTGAAATGATGGCCAGAAATTCCAGAATCTCCACCAGCAGAATTCTGGGAACACAAAAAAGAAAGATGAAAAAAAATGTTTTACAACTATCTTCCCATTCTTAAGAACGAGTAAATACAACAATTACCAAAGAAGGAAACAGAAGCATTAGCATTCACAATCTAAATACTGAGTAAATCAAAGTCACGCAAGAGAACTTACTGCCCAGGTGAAAAGCAAAGTGACATCTGCAGATGTCTTTCCCAAGTTATGAACCTGAAACAAATCAAATTCAAATTGCAAAGTTAATGCTACAAAATACACCCCACCAGAAAAATGGAGGGATAAAAGGGGATTTGATATTTCCCAACCGTGAAAGTAAAGACTGCTGTAGGTAAGCTGCTCTCTTTGTAGTTGTGGGGGATAAAAGGAGAGATTTGACGGCATACTACCCTGAGTTCCGGATCAGGTTCCCCTTGATAAATATAAAAAATATAAGACAACCCTTAAGAAGCACATAAAACTAGTGAATATGCTGGTCAAGCATGAAATTACCTTCGTATACAGTCCACGCTCTTGGAAACAGAGCATGATATGTACAATTTTGGCCACCCAGATTCCAGTCCCAGGATCCTATTCCAGAAGCTGTAGAATCACTGTTTACTCACAAACTATTAATGGACCTTACTACTGAATCTCCTCCGTAAAGATATACTCAAAATAGATACAACTTTTTTTCCTTCGACTAGTCCTTCGACATTTCCAAATAACACAACATTATCACCAAAAAAATAAAAATAATATTGTGAGAAGCCAAGATAATAGCAAGAGCTAAAACCATCTAAGAGCAAAGAAAAGAACAGCTCCTTACTTTGGAGTTCTTGGACATAACACAGTAGAATAATTTTCAACATTTGGACGTCTAACAAATATCTGCAAAAGTTATCCATATTCAAATGAGGCCACATGCTGAAAAATAACAGCAAATAAAGTATTACGTGCTTTTCAGTTTTAAGGACTTTCAGAGCAATGATGTTTTATTCGCAGTGACTAATATAACAGTTTTAGTTTAATAAAGGAGGCAATTAACAAGCATAAACAACTCCATGCTTGAGAAATTTCTCTTTCTCTTCCCATCACAAAGTGAAGCTCTAATTTTCAGATTTCATATACCTTCTTTACCATAAAAGGGAATTGTACTCATATATAGAACTGTTTAACTCGCTGGTTAATTAATTTTTTTGCATGATCTTTCAAAGTTTATTACTTTTGTGTCTATGTACATTGGATCCTAGTAAAGTGGACCTAGCTAAAGGTATATCCAAGTATTTTTAGAAGCGGAAAGCGCCAAAACCGATAAGGTCCATGGGCCTTGAAGCGAAAAGCGAAAAATGAAGCACGCACTTCTTTGAGTAAAACACACAAATTACAAGAAACTTTGAAAATATCAAACATCTATGAACTTAGTACAACAAAAATTAAATTTTAATTAAATAAAACAAACTTCAGTATCCAATATACAAAACTGCAGATATTAATCCAACTGCACAAAGTTGAGATTCAAAGAAGTGATTGATTCTCATTGCAATCACTTTGTGCACCATTGTTTGAAGTGCAATTGCAAACTTCTCTAATCACTTGGCTTCACCTATGAAGCGCCTCACTTCACATTGCTTCATTGCTTTAAGCGACGAAACAATGGCTCTTTACCCTTCAAAAAGATGACGTACAATGTGAAGTCTATATGACAAAACAAATTCTGAACCAGTAACAATGTAAAATTTCCCAAAAGCTGCTGGGGTGTTGAAACAGAATTAACAAAGATAGGAATATAAGATCAAATAAAGGTCATCGTATATAATCAAGGTTAGAAGCACTAAAGGTTTATGTACATATCCTAGCCAAAACTGTTCAAATGCCAAAAAATTACCTCTAGAAACAATGCACATAGCATGACATCATGCACATTACCTATCTCAGCTATTATGTATTTGAAAGAAAAGGAAATGGTAGAATATAATTACAAGAAATGCCAGAACCTTTTGTGACCAGCATCACATCTAAGGGATCAAGAAATATCTTGTTACAAAAGTGATGATATGCTTTATTCTTGTGATGTAGCAATGTTGCATTAATTAAAGTTGAATGTGACCTGCTCATTTGAACTCCTCCATCAGATCTTTTCTTGTTATATATTTGAAAGAAACGAAAATGGAAGGATACAATTACAAAAAATTCAACCTTTTGTGAACAGCATTTCATGTAAGCCTTTCTTAAGAAATATCTTGTTTAGTGTACAAAAATGATTGGAATGCTTTATTCTTGTAATGTAGCAACTAGCAATATCGTATTTGAACTTCCCCATCAAACTTTTCTTGTTAAAGTAGATCATCTGCAGTATTGAAGGAAACAGTATGTACTTGTGAAATGCAAAGCATTATATAGTCATACTTCATAGAACTTACAGAAAATTGGTTTGCCAGAACTGGTGTATCTTCACATATCCTAGGAAATATTTGCCAGCGCAAAAATTCACCTTTGAAGCTTCTTCCTATGCTTCCTGCACTGTATTTTTTTTCCTTTTATACAACACATATCAAATAATTCATTTTGAACTAGCTGGAACAGATGAGCAATATCACATATCTTCTTAATCAGTGTGCAGAAATGTAGGGTAACTAACCCCTTTTACAGTGAATAGGAAAAAGAAATTCTTGCTGATCTCAAATGATATGAACTCATTAACATTGTAATGGGAGCAGAATACAGTGTACCGGTAACATGAAAATGTAATATAATTTTGTACGGAGAGAATGGATCATCACGCAAGCATGACGAAAATGTTAATATTTAAGATAGCAACAGTAGGTGCAGCAAATTTGTATTTTGAACAATATTCCAAGTTAAATCGCGGTAAAGTCCATTAGCAGAAGATTGTAATACTACAGCAATTTCTCTTGACAAAAAAATGCTCAATATCTTGTGACATACCCCATACCACCAATAGGAACTCCTTGGCATGATGAGTAGATCCTTTTTATGAAAGGATTGATAAACAGACCATCCTGCGAGACGAAAATATAGGTGACGCATGCATCTTTAATTAGAAAGATGATACTTAAACTTGCAACAAAAGAAATCACCTTTCCCTTGGCTTTTTCTTCTTGTAGAAATCTCCACAGACGGAAACCTAGAGGAGCCTACATGAAACAAAAAGCACCACAAGAAAACAAACAATGAGTTCAAGCTGAAAAGAGATAAAATTTTCACAGATATCACATTACCAATTTACACCCGTGGTACGAGCATTTTCATGTACCTATGTTGTTATTTGATAACATGTCTAACTAGCTATAAGTTCATGCATGCACTTAAATTACAGTTTGCTTCAGATACTTCTGTAGACAGGTATATAATCAGTCGCATAAAGACATGAGTAGGATTGACTTAGACACAAATCTAGGATTAGATCAGAAAATTCCCACAAAGCTAAAATGGCTTTTAGCTGGCTCCCAATTTGATCTAAAGACTGGAAAACATGCTTCTTCACTGCATTCACACAAAAGTATGGAGCTCCTTTATTTCTAAAATACTTCTCAATACGTTACCGCTAAAGACTTTGCTCGAGCAGTGAAACCACGTCAAAGTTTATCCACATACCAGAGAAACCATTTCTTTCAGCTTAAGACTGAATTCTGAAAGGGAAATATCATCACAGTTTAACTTGCGCTGCCAAGTCAAAGACGGAAGTTTCACTGGGTCAACCTTGACCTGGAGAAAAAGGGGGAAAAGGAAAAAGTCATCAACAGTACATTGGTTAAAAGGATTATCTAAGCTAATGAACTCCATCTAGACTTGCCCATCAGCCTACGTGATTTGGAATAAGTGGACAAGCTTTCTTGTACAACATAAACAAGAGATAACCAATAAAGGGGGGGGGGGGGGGGGGGGAATAATCTAAAGGAAATGGACAACAAAGATCAAAAGTATCCGTGTTCCATAAATTGCACATAACTATGCAAGCATACGTTTGAGCAAACCTTCTTTTGACCGATCTAGATAGGTGCTAAACAGAAAGACTTCAAAATCACATTTTATTTTCATATTGAATACTATAAGTAGCTTCTCATAGGCAAAAGAAATGCACTAGATGAGGCAGTCATTTTCTGAATTAAAGGGCCAAAATTAAAAGGATTTTTTATAGGCAATAATTATAAGATAAAACATGGACAAACCCTTTGCATTATATAAAATCAAATAAATAAGCCAAATAACTCAAAACCAAAAGGCTTAAACCGGTGTGCAGGTACACTTTCTTAAAGGAACTTGAGTAACAGAACTAAGAATGAATTTTTAATCAATTATTCAAAAAATAAAATTAAGGAAAAGGCATTTAAGGTGTAATATATATCACAAGCCTATGATCAATGTAGAGTCCTGACCACAGCAGCCAGAAACCCCATAGACCTGGGTGATAAAAGTGATAGATAACAACAACAACAACAACAACAACAACAAACCCAGTGTAATCCCACAAAAGTGATAGATAATAAACATAAACAGAAATTTGTAATCAAATAGTTCACACAGAGTACATTACTCATCAAAATTGATTGTCTAGATACATAAAACTGAAATCGACAAAGCTCATAAGATCTTTTCTTTTCTAACCAAATCATACTAAATAGTTTCTTCTCATCCAGTATAACTCTTTCGAACTAGTTATCCAGTAATAACATAATACATTTTGCTTGCATGGTTCTTGTTATTAATCATGAATAAGAGCAAATAAAGGATACAGGCCTTTACTGTTAAGTGATTTGCATGAGGGACCTAATGAAGGTGCCACAATTGAGTCTTGTTGCACCTAAAGTATATGTGGCCCATCAATTTTCTCATGCCATCACAGTTAATTGGAGAAAAGAGAAAGAAGCAACAACAAACAAAGAAAAGCTCCTCAGAGCGCACACTATAGTAGGGAAAGCAAGCAGAGTACCTCCCCATGCTTGCGAAATTCTCCTTCTCCTTCATCAAATCCATCAATCAACATATTTCCTGTGTTGAACCAATAAATATGGAGTCAGTTATATTCAAAGCATCAAGGCCCCTAATTCTCTCCTCTTAATTTCCGTTACAGCAAGAAGCAAGGCTCAAATAATTCCATAGAAAAATACATATATCAACAAGACCCCGGTTATCATCATTCTCTGTCGTGTCATCAACCGACAAGTTGGAAGCAATTTTTCATACTTCACCAGTAGAAGAAAGTCACTAAATTAGGCTAATGGCCAAAGCTTTATGAACATCAGCTGTTTGAACGTCTGACAAGTTTCAAACCTCACCACTAGAATCTAGTCCACAAGGAGAACGATCTATCAGCTGGTTGAATAGTCAAGCATGTTTCACACTTCACTGGTAGAAGAAAGTCTTTAATCTAGTCTATATAAAATCAACAGACTAACGTATTTCCCTATTCTCTAGAAAAAGAAAGTCTCTAATCTAGTCTATATGGACAAAAATTAATGCACCATCGACTTCCCAAAAGTCTAACATATTTAGCTCTTCTTTCTTTTTCTCTTCTGAAAATAAAAGGTAGGAACAATATATGCTAATAAGCTAGCCCAACATTTTCTAATCAAAAAAAAAAAAAAAAAAAAAAGAAGGACTACTCCATCATTAACAAAATCGAAAAAAAAAGTTCTCTCTTGATAAGCTTCTCCCACTACTACTTCGGTGAGATGCCTTACTCAAGAATGTAAAGTAGTACACAATGTCACCATTTGTGACAGAATGCTAAAGATAAGCACATCCCCAGTAGGGCTGAAAATTACATTTGTCAGATATCCATTAGTTGATCAACACAGGTATTTTCAATATATTATAACTGAGCAGTTCGATTTCAAAATTAAGGCCACTTCCATTTGGTGATCAACACATGTATTTTCAATATATTATAACTGAGCCGTTCGATTTCAAACTTAAGGCATCAATGTTACTAATTCAGAAGTCAAGTAAAGACCGTGATTTAAAAAGAAAAAGAAAGCTGCAAAAAAAAAAAAGTTTTAAATTCAGATTTATTCATCAGCATTGAATTGAAATGCATGAACAACAGATGGATTGTCTACAGAATGAAATAGATGATCAGAACGAACCCTAACCTGAAAAAGCAAGTGAATCAGTCATAATTCAGAATCCAAAGAAGCATGGAAATAGACGTTGCGTATTCTCCCCTGCTATTTGCGGATCTTTATGTGCTCTCTTTAATCTCAGTCAAAAGTACTTAATTTGAGTTTTGCCCCTTAACTTGTTTCATTTCTGAATCAGTCCCTTTCACTATTTCGCAACTATTATACTCCTACTAGGAGTGCTATTTATTGTTTTCTAGCTATCCCAACACATTATCTGGTTCCTACTTCATGTTAAACCAACTACAAAATAGCGTTTGGATATAAATTTGGTTGAAACTTAAAAAAAAAATTTTTGAAATTATATTGAAAAATAATATTTAGAAACTAAAATTATATTTGGACATGTATTTTATTTGAGAAAAAATAAAGTTTTATGAGTGAAAGAAAAATTTTCACCCAAAAACTGGTACTTGAGTTTTTTATCAAATTTTTTGAGAAAACTAATCATAATCCATGAATAAACATTGCTTTCAACTTTTTTTATTTTTTATTTTTTTTTTTTAAAAAAGAAAACTTTAATCTATGGTCAAACGGGAGCTCTAAAATTTTAGACTTTTTTCAAGTTGACAACGATGTGGCATGTGGTGGGGAAGGGGGTAGTAGGTGCAAACTATTAAGGGGTCGTTTGGTTGGAATATTCCGGTATAAGTTATATTGGGATAAGTTATGCTGGGATTAGTTATGCTGGAATTGTTGTTTATTCATTGTTTGGTATGTTGTATTAAGAATGACAATTGCATCATTTCTAAGAAGAAGGTATAAGTTATACCGGTGTTAATTACCCCACCTTTTATAAGGTATAAGTTATCCCAGTGTTAAAATTAACACCAGGATAATTTATACATGGTTTACTAACCAAACAGAGTATTAAGGTGGTATTAAATTTCTATACCACCCTTATACCTTCTTATACCCCATACCTAACGACCCCTAACGTGTTGCGGAATATTTATCTTTTTAATAAAATTTGGGGGTATCAGTAATTCTAATAGAGTCACTCCACGAGTATATTCCTACTCTTTTCACTTTAAACATTGAGGCATGGCTAATATACGGCCGCGAGTGTATATTTTTTAAATTTTAACTTTGTTGTTTGTAATATACAAAGAAAAAAGATAGGGAAAAAACTTCTTTATTTATCAGACTATTCAAGTAAAGATTGTATTAATTGCATTTGAATAACAAGTTTTATTGCTCATTAATCAAATGACGTTTATTTGTATCAGATTACACTTGATCTCGAGATGTATTTTTGTACATAGGACTTGAAAATTACATTTGTCAAGAAGTAAACAAAAGAACCTTCCAGTGGGAAGAATCATGTAAGATTTTCCTTTTTTTTTGTTTCTTTTTGGCTGCTTATGTGACGTTTTGCTTATTTGCCACTTTAGACAAGACAACTTCAGACAATTCAGAAAGGAAAATCCAAGAAGCAAATCGTTAAACATCAAGTTCTTTTTTCCATTAAAACTAGCCTTATGAGGACATTGTCTCAATGGGTAATTTTTCTATTATATAGAAAAGGAAAGGTGGTTGACCAAGGGTATATAAGTCATTTCATAAAAACTTCATGTTTGCATTTCTTAAATGTAAAATACACGTGGACCCCACATTCTTCTGGCCACAACTATCCTTTAAATGCACTATGCATGTGTTGATTAGAGTGTTTGTGCAGTGCAAATGCCCATTTCCAATCTTTTTCTCATTTTGGAAAATAATTAATTTTGTTTTATTCATATAGAAGTTTCCATAGAGAAAGCAAAATTAATTTTTAAATAATACAGCCAAAAAATGTATCGATATTTAAAAGATTTTCATATTTACCCATACTATCTTAAAGCAATTTAAAAATAAAAATTAAATAATTTTCATATCCATAATATGTGAAGGCGATTTCAAACTAAATATTTTCATATTCAAAAGTAATTTTAAAAAATATAGCATGTTAAAACCTCAAAAGTTAATTAACTAATCACCAACAAATAATAATTTTAATAAAATTGCAATGTTGGGCCCGTATACGGGCCTTTCCTCATCTAGTTATATATATAAGCTATATTCGATATAGTATAAGCTAATGCACTGATACTTAGTGCGTAGTATAGTGTAAGTATATATATATATATATATAAAAGCTATATTCAATATAGTATAAGCTAATGTAACGACCCGACCGGTCGTTTTGAGCTTTTGGACCTTGATCGCCAGTTCTCGGGCATGACTTGCCCCGTGTTATGTATTATGACTGATGTAAATCATTGGATTTGGTTTTCAGGAAAATTTGGAATGAATTTGAAAGAACAGTCTCAGTTGAAAGCTTTGAATTTGGAAGGTTTGACCAAGAGTTGATTTATTTGTATATGAGNTCTTCGCGGGAGTTTATGACCACAAAAATTGTAAGTTCAATTTAATAAATGTGTCATTTGCCATGATGACACGTGCAATTTTTTTGGACGGCAGAGTATACTAGTAGTACTAGTTTTATTCTTATAATAGCATCCTTTCATTGACTTATTCCCATCTTATCTTTAAGAATTAAGATGTCTTTTGTGGCCCCACTATCTTAATTTTCAGAGCAACCTTATTAGCTGCTGGTCATTGCAAATACAAAACTTATTTTTTTTCTCTAGAGAAAAGAAAAGACTGTCAACCTGAGAATGAACAACTAATACGTTCTGTTTATTGAATAAGATTTTATGGTCGGTTCGTGACCCCTGGATGCCGAAGGTGTTCTTGAGGTGATCTCGTAGTTCATACGGGGTGGAGATGATGGGGTCAGTTTCATAATTATAGGAATTAGTTCTCTAAAAGATACGGGACTTAATGAAGCCCTTTTACAAATAATATCGTTATATCAAGTGTTTGGTGGATAGGAATATTGCTGCAGGTCAAGTAGTGGCGAGGATAAAGCTAGAGGCGGTGTATCTACTGATAATTTTGAGCAGTAAAGAGTGACGATCATTTTTATACCATAGTAAAAGCATAACGAAAAAGACTGATAGAGTTAGCAAAGGAAGATATAAGTAACATGAATTCTCTTGCTTTAGCAGAAGAAAATGGATTTCATTACTAAATCCCCTTGAAAACCGATAATCGGATTCGTTGCAGTATTTTCGTGTTTAACACCACACCCCCTTATGATAAGTTTATACTCCCTCCTTTCAATTAAGGTATTGTCGCTCCTCTTTTTTTCCCCACATAATCATATTACGAGGTTAAGTTAAAAAAGTTTTTCAATAAATTATTTATTATTTAATTAGAGTCGCCACTTGGAATTGATTTTTGATGTTCCAAATCACCTTTTATTTGGACCCCTCATCAAATGAAATGTTTGAGTCCTAATTTATGGTCTACGAAAACAGAAGACTAAGTAAGGAATTTTGTTGACCGAGAGGAAGGTGTAAGACATCCCTCGAGTCCCGTTATTCTAGCACGGTCGCTTTTATTGACAATGTAAGGCTTAAATCAATTCTTGGCTATTCTTGTACTTTACTGGTTATGATATGCCTATTATCGCTTAATTTATTATTGTTTTTTTTATTAATTGTTTTGACCTAGATGCGGCATGCACACAAGGTACTTCTTTGATATTGAATGTTAAACAAAGGTATGGAATGCACACATGGTTAAAATACAATTATTTTAAATTTAAAGGTATCAAGACGCGGAAATACGCACATGATCCGTTTATTATTCATATAGATCAATCCAAGGTTCGAATATGAAAACATAAGCTAATATTTAAAGCACATGTAAAGCTTTTCTAGCATTTTTAAAGTATTCCATTTATTTGGCCAAACACTTATGAAATTGATTGAGTTATTATACAAATGGGTCAACTAAATGTATTTATTAGTTCTCAGGCCATCTTGTTGAGGCCTAACTCTCATTACAGAATAGTACCTTAGGCTTTCTTACTTGCACTTCAAACCAATTTCACCGGGGAATTTGCATCTATACCCGCTTTTTGGGTCACGTTTTAGCTATTTTACAATTTCACTGCCCAAATCAGTTCTAAATCCTCATAAGCCCCTCTTCATTAAAATGGACGTATAGATGCGAGTAAAACTCGGCCAAAAAATCAGTCGTGATAATTGTAAGCAATTAATGCAAAAAATGAGTCAAAGTTTTAATAGAGACATTAAGAATCACATTTATGACACCAATTCTTAACTCTAAAGTAGGATGCAACAAGCCAATCCAGCTCTTGAAGCTATTTCAAATAAAAAAAATTGACCCAAAATTATTTCAAGTTATTAGAAACTCATTTAAAGAACTAGAATAATCTATACTATATTAAAAAGTGGGAAGTCCTTAAATTTGCATTGGTCAAAATCTGACCACACGACCACGGCGGCAATGACCCCGTCTCAACCATCCTGCAGAAGTAGCCAACGAACCCGACTTCGTCCGATCGCTACTTTCGATATGAGCGTTGAAGCCAAGGCCTCCCTACGACGAGGAAACACCTCCCCGACCCGATCATGATAAAGCATGATCTGCACGAGAAGTTCTCGACTATAAATACTAGGCAAGAGAGCTGAAAGAGGCGCTTCTTCTCCATTACAAAAACAGCCCCAAAAAGGGAAAAGGGGGAAACTCCATTTTCGACTACTCATGAAGGAGATAACATGATTGTAATCTCCTGAACCTCTTCAAGGAGAGGCAGGGCAAATTTCTATAATCAATAAAACCTCCCAAGTGTTATTTCTGTTCAATCTTCTATTTTTACGACTCTGTCTTTCGATCCAGTATTAATTATGATTGACTATGATTTACCCTTTCATTTCTTTTTGATTGATTTGCTTAAAAAGTGTTTAATAACTTTTGAGTTAAACAATTTGGCGCCGTCTGTGGGGATTTCCTAGTGAAAATACCTAGTTCTTCCTGGATCGAAGCCAAGAAACACCAAGATGAAAACCCAACTCAAACCAGAGTCAATGGAGGCGCATAAAAAAAAAAGAGAAGCCCGAGCAAAGAGAGAAGTGATGCAAAGCATCCCCCCTTCCCATCCTGATCGCCGGGCAGAAGAATGGAGCATCCCCCCCTCATCCACCATATTGTGTCAGGCCGGAAACCGGCGCAGAGGTGTTTCAAACGAGGAATCGAAAATCACCTTGAAGCAACCTGAATGCCACGGTCAGGCAGACAATCATAACACGGGTACAACATAAGACCACAGGTCAAAATCGCCATCAAAGATTAACAGTTCGACCTCGCGCGAACTAGGAGTCAGGCTATATGCCTTCGCCATCGAAGTTTAACAGTTTGACCTCTCTCGAACTGGGATTAAGGCTAAGTGCCTTCGCCATCAAAGTTTGACAGTTCGACCTCGCTCGAACTGGGACTCAGGCTAAGTGCCTTCGCCATCAAAATTTGACAGTTCGACCTCGCTCGAACTGGGACTCAGGCTAAGTGCCTTCGCCATCAAAATTTGACAGTTCGACCTCGCTCGAACTGGAACTCAGGCTAAGTGCCTTCGCCATCAAAGTTTGACAGTTCGACCTCGCTCGAACTGGGACTCAGGCTAAGTGCCTTCGCCATCAAAGTTTGACAGTTCGACCTCGCTCGAACTGGAACTCAGGCTAAGTGCCTTCGCCATCAAAATTTGACAGTTCAACCCCACTCGAACTAGGACTCAAACTAAGTGCCTTCGCCATCAAAGTTTGGCAGTTCGACCTCGCTCGAACTGGGACTCAGGCTAAGTGCCTTCGCCATCAAAGTTCGACAGTTCGACCTCGCTCGAACTGGGACTCAGGCTAAGTGCCTTCGCCATCAAAGTTTGACAGTTCGACCTCGCTCGAACTGGGACTCAGGCTAAGTGCCTTCGCCATCAAAGTTTGACAGTTCGACCTCGCTCGAACTGGGACTCAGGCTAAGTGCCTTCGCCATCAAAGTTTGACAGTTCGACCTCGCTCGAACTGAAACTCAGGCTAAGTGCCTTCGCCATCAAAGTTTGACAGTTCGACCTCGCTCGAACTGGGACTCAGGCTAAGTGCCTTCGCCATCAAAGTTTAACAGTTCGACCTCGCTCGAACTGGGACTCAGGCTAAGTGCCTTCGCCATCAAAGTTTGACAGTTCGGCCTCGCTCGAACTGGGACTCAGGCTAAGTGCCTTCGCCATCAAAGTTTGACAGTTCGACCTCGCTCGAACTGGAACTCAGGCTAAGTGCCTTCGCCATCAAAGTTTGACAGTTCGACCTCTCTCGAACTGGGATTCAGGCTAAGTGCCTCCGCCATCAAAGTTTGATGGTTCGACCTCGCTTGAATTCGAACGGGCTGTTAGTTCGACAAGTACGAAGTAACACCCTTAGGGCCAAGACCTTCGCTATCAAGGAGCAACAGGTTCGACCTCACTCGTACCCGAACGAGCTATCCTCTCGAAAAGTTCGCAATGAAATCCACGACTAGGAACCTTCATCACAGAAGGAGAACCGGGACTCGTCTAACAAGCTCTCACCCCGTGACCAGATCATAAATCAACAGAGGAAATTGAAACGCATGGAAAATAGCGAAAAAGAGTTCTTTATTCATGAAGTCAGAAATACGGGCTATTGCCGCTTACATCTGGTCCAGGCCAGCCAACTAAAAAAAAGGAAGAAAGCAACGAAGAACAAACAAGAGCCAACCAGCGTACGAAGTAAAAAAAAAAAGGGAAAACAACAAAGCACGATTTTTTTCCTCACTCGGCGCCAACACCGCCGTTGCCATCATCATCCCCATAAGGCCTATCATCACCATCACTAGTACCCCCATCAGCTTCGGGCGTCGCCAGATCATATCCACAGTTGGCATGAGCCTCACGAGCCTTCTGGCGGGCCTCCTCGAAAATCGCCTCAGTAACGGTGCCCACTTCCCACAAGTTCTTGAAAATTTCACGCTGAGCTTCGGCATATACCCAGAGTTCATGAGACTGGCGGGGAACAGCGGCACGGGATGGTCCAGCCTGGGCCCTCAACCGCTGATTCTCCTCCTCCAAGGCCGCAACTCGATCTGACAAGGCTAAGGCCTCCTGGTCAACCGTGCTAATCCGCTCCTCGAGCCTCGCCTCCTTAAGGGCTGCAGTAGCTCTCTACGACTCTCGCTCGGACTCATGTACACGAACTGCCGCCTCTAAGGCCGCTGCCCTCGTCGAAGCATCTAACGCTGCCCTCTCCATGCGCTTCAAATCGGCAACCTTGCTTTCCAGTGCAGTCAACTTCCCGCTCCATTCGGCGTTCATCTCCGCTGCTCTGGCCTGGCTCTACTCCATTTCCAACTGCATTGCTCGTAACTTGCCCTGCAAGGGCTCGCATTCCGCAGCGACCCCCTTGCCCACTTCGAGCTCCTCGTCTTTGAGGCGGATTTGCTCTTCGAGCTCGCTCTTGCTATGGAGCGCCTGCATTAGCTCCTGGTCCCTCTGTTGACATGTGATTTTTGACCCTCCCCGAAATTTTACCTATTTTAGCATGTAAATATTTAATTTAGGCCTAATACAACTATTTTCAACTT
>NC_031989.1:28355251-28388346 GCF_001879085.1 Nicotiana attenuata
AAAAGGTTACTCGATCAGTGTGTCATTTGACTTAAGTCGTAATTCTATGCAGTTAATTGTAATGAGAGTATGGTTTGATTGTGATTTGAAGAAATGACTAATTGTGATATTGAGAATGTAATTAATTTGATTAAAGAAACCAAGGTTGTGTCCCCTTCAATAAAGTGTAATGCTATCGGTGTTAATATGATATATTTCTAATGGAAGGTTCTTTTGATATGCAAATGATTTCTAAATGACTACCCAATATTTTCCAATAGTTGGGTAGTATTTCCTCTTTATGATTTTTCTAAATATAAAAGAGTTACAATTAAGAACAATCAATATATGCCAAATAAAATCCACTTAATCCTAAGCGATTCTATTAAACAAGGTTTAAAGCCTTGAGCCTTTGATATTTACTTCTACCAAATTCTAACCCACTTTCCCAAGCAAAGTAAGAATTTAATGGCACTTGTTAATGTTTGCAACCACCAACAATATATGAAGAATGAGAAGCAAATAAATATCAACCAACCATTATACATATATTCAATGTTAAAAACCCATTAACATAACATCCATTTAGGGTCCACAACCTTAGTATTTAAAGTTAGCTACACATACTAAAATACAAAAGGATGAGAATATTTAATGCCATAAAGCTTACAAAGTGCAAGACTCTTCCTTCAAAAGCTTCCAAAAGAGAGGAATATAAAAGCCTTCTATTGTATCCCCAAAACCAGACAAGATGCCCCCACAAAACCCCAATAAATCTATTTATAGTGGGTCAAAACTCGGGACAAAAATCGGACAAAAATACCCTTTTCGGTTAAATATGAGACCGCATATCTGTCGCATAACAGACATGCGGTTCGCATTCTTGACATGGCCATCGCATTTTCAAACCCTAGTTCCCAGGCCTTCATCGCATTCACGTTTTGCGGTCTGCATTGCAGATATGCGATCGCATTTCGTGTTGCATTTTCTACCTTCAGCAACCTTCATGACGTATTTGCGGTCCATTATGCGGCTCGCAAACACGTTATGCGATTGCAGATTGGACCACATATCTTATGGTTTGCGATCTCCTTGTGTATTATGCGCCCGCATGTTGGATTTGCGGTCCGCATTTCCACATTTGTGATGCATTTTGCTCTTTTCTTGTCTTTTTGTGGCTTTTTCATTTCATTTTCATGCTCTTAATTCCTTAAACCTAATACACTGCAAAAACACTAAAATTACATAAGTATACAAGATAATTGCATTTAAAACAAGCTAAAATCTAAGCAATTTGTATTAAATGTGCCGAAATTCTCGGGCACATCAAGTTCCTTCTGCATAAATTGTCCTGGATCAACGTAGCATTTCTTAGAGCAATCCAAGAGAAGCACATCACTTTTGTAGGTAATTTTGACCTCCATATATCCTTCCATGGCCAATTCTCAATCATTCCGTTTGATGCACACAATTTGCTATATCCAACCTTCACTGAATATGTACCCTTGTAAGAATTACCCCACTTTAGGCTATCTGAGATTTCGGGGTCTATAGTGAAGCCTTCAATAATTCTGTAGACATCAAAGAGTTCATCAAGTTCTCAATATTGCATGTTCCTTCTTAAATGATGTTCCCATATATTCCCTACTATGTTCTGGGCTATTATTGAGTCAGGTTCAATAGCTATCTGATATATGTCGGGGTGTGAGTCTTTTAGAGGTTGATTTTGGAGCAATCTATCCTTCCATAATTTGACAGAGTTGCCATTCCCTACTCCGAAAGATACCTCTTGGAAGAATTCCTTTTTTAGATTGTTAATATGTTTCCATGGCCCTACTCCATATGGAGCTCTACTTTGCTTTGTTCTCCAATTTTCCAGCTTCCCATACTTTGTTGTTACCACCTTCTTTCATATGCTCGTGGTTTCTTGTGCATACTTCCACCACCAATTCAATAGAAGGCTCTTGTTGTGCTTTTGTAAATCTCTAATACCCAGTCCACCTTGGTTCTTTGGCATGATTACTTTGTTCTTCTGAGACCAACTTCCAAATGACTGACTTCAACCTTTCTGCTAAGAGTTTAGCAATGATCTTGTATACACTTCCAATGAGACTTATGGGCCTGAAGTGTTTGAGTTCAACTGCACCTTTCTTTTTTTGGACTAGTGTGATAAAAGAAGCATTACTAGATCTGACCATGTAGCAATGCTGGTGAAAGTGGTTAAGAGCACCCGTTATGTTAGCTTTAATTATATCCTAAGCTCCTTGATAGAAAGCTATTATGTATCCATCAGGGCCTGGACTTTTGTGTGGTGCACAAGAGTTAATTGCTGCCTTCACCTCCTCTTCATCAAATGCTCTTTCTAGCTATATCTTGTCATTTATTGTTAAGATAGCAAGATTTTCAAAGTTAGCACTAGGCCTCCGTGCTTCATTTTCAGTGTACAAATCTTGATAGAAAGTCAGGATTTCAGCTTTAATCCTCACTGTCATCACTAATTTCCTACCCGATGTAATGACTCGGCCGGTCGTTTTGAGAATTTATACCTTGATCCCCTATTAACTATTTTTCCTGTGTTTATTTCTATTATTGTGATTTGCCGGAAAAACTCGTTTTGAGTTTCGTAGTGTTTTGGGACACTTAGTCCCTAAATGAGAGCTTAAGCTTTAGAATTTAGGCCGTAGTTGGAACGGTGTGAAGACGTCCTCAGAATGGAATTCCGTCGATTTTGTTAGCTCCGTTGGGTGATTTCGGGCTTAGGGGCATGTTCAGATTGTGTTTTGGAGGTCCATAGCTTATTTAGGCAGGAAATGCCGAATGTTGAATTTTTTAAGCTTCCGGATCGGTAGTGAAATTTTGATATCGGGGTGGGAATCCGATTCCTAAAGCTGGAATAGTTCGGTAGTGATTGATGTGACTTGTGTGCAAAATTTGGGGTCAATCGGACATGGTTTGGTGTGTTTCAGCATCGGTTGTAGAATTCTTGAGATCTCAAGTTCATTAGGCATGGATTTGAGGGTGATTCGTGGTATTAGCGTTGTTTGAGGGTTGGACTGAGTCCGTATGATGTTTTAGGATTGGTTGGTATGTTTGGTTGAGGTCCCGAGGGCCTCGGGTGAGTTTCGGATGCTTAATGGAAGTTGAATTGGACTTAGGCAATTTCTGAACTTGCTGAACATGTTGGTTTCGCACCTGTGGAGTTTGGACCGCAGGTGCGGCACCGCAGAAGTGGGTTGGTTACCTCATATGCGGTCTGAGACTTGGAGATCAAAAGTTGCAGATGCGGATCAAGGACCACAGAAGCGGAACCGCATCTGCGAGTAAAGGGCGCAGGTGCGAAATCTGGTCGATTAATGAAATTTTGCAGGTGCGGAGTAGGAGCTGCATGAGCGGGACCGTAGGTGCGGTGAACCCCTCGGAGAAGCGAAAATCACTGGGCAGAAAGGAGAAATCGAGGGTTTGAAATTCATAACTTTTAAGATCGAATTGGTGCTCGGTGGAGGGCGATTTCTGGGGAGATTTTGAAGGAGAAAGATTGGGTAATGAATTCTAACTCTAATTTGGTTCTAATACACTAATCTATTGTTATTTTCCTCATTTAATCTAAGAATTTGAGTGGAAGAATGGGGATTTGGGGGAAAAGTTCCCCGACAAAGTTTTTGGGTTTTGATTGGGTTTTAGTTGTCGGAATAGAGTGATTTTTGGATGAGTGGTCTCGTGAGTGAATGGGTGTTCTAAATTGGTAACTTTTACCCGATTCCGAGACATGGGCCCGGGGAGGATTTTTGGGCGTTTTTCTAATTTCTCGACGTAGCTTTGAATCCCTTAGTTGAATTAGTTTCTTGTAGTTTTATTTACGTTATGAAATTGATTTGATTAGATTTGGGCCACTGTCGACGCTCCCTTTTTCTCGCAAATCGGGTTTGCGACATTTGGGCGGACAACTCTATTCCCTTTTGGGATTTGGGTTTTTGGGTTTGAAGAGTCGCCACCTAATGATTAAGTGCATTAGGACACTAAGGGTTTTTGAGTTGGAAAACCAGAGTTCAGGTAAGGGATAGAAATTATCTCGAGGGGAAGGTGTTAGGCACCCCTCAAGATCCACTAGTGTGGTTCCCGACCATGTCATATTATGACTTTAAATGCAAACAACAAGTAGGCAAACAAATACAAAGGGGTTTTCACATAATAGTCGCAAGAGATTAAGGAAGTTAAAGAAACTGAATTTGATAAAGGAAGCAGTTTTGAAATTTTGAATAAAGGAAGAAATTTCATATAGTTGTTGCAAGCAGTTTAAAAGCTGAAGTTTTGGCGAAAAAGTAGTTGAAATTCTGAAAATAAAACGTATAAATAAGGGAAGGGGTCCTAGGTTTATACATAATATGGATCACTCCACACAACACCCGGTAACCGTTTATACACGTGGTGTTACCGCGTGGTCATCATATCCATATCTACCCTTTCCCACTCCATCAAGGTATTAAATGCGGAATGGTCTCATTTTACTTATTGCATGCTATTACCCGTCCCATCCTATCAGTCCCGGAGGCACTTAGGACTACTAGTCCTACAAGGTGGGATATAAGGCTGATTGGTTTCAAAGGATAAAATCTAAGGCGATATACAAAACATATACTGCATGTTGGGGGAAGCATGTAGACATATAAAGGCCCATATGTACCTCCTCAAACAAAACACATAAATAGCATGACTTAAACACAATTAAGGTCTCAAAGGATAGGAGCAGTTAAAACTTTGTTTTGAAAACGAACTAGTAGCAATAATAGCACGATTCTGGGCAGAGATGAGTAAAATAGTTAATAAAATCAGAAGCTCAATAAAAGTAAGTAGGTGCATCATTTCAAAATCGTTTTCAGCAGGAGTTTTGTTTAAGAAAAAACTGAGTGAACTTCAGAAAATCAAAACAAGAATAGGAATGGCAGAGTTGAAACTTAAATAAGTTGGTTGATTTTAGGCTAATAAAAACACAATTGATCAGTTCTTAACGGGCCTAAGGTTTTCCTAGGCGTCGTTACACATTGCCTGATTATTTATAAAGGAATGGACACACCTATTTGATTCTGATTTATAAAGGTACGCGTGATAAAGTATTTGCAGAAAAACCTTTCAAACTACTTAGCCATATTTTAACACGGTTATTGGATTAACATGAATTAACCACTGCAACTCGAATAAGTAAGAAGTCCTATGGGCAGGATATCTAATGCACATAAGAGTTCCTAAGAGCATGATTTCTAATATGCCAATGCAGTAATGACAAGTTATTTGGCTTGTTGTTAATTATTGCTGGTTATTAACTGATTGCAGTTACATGATGAGCGTAATGACAGTCTGAAAATAAAGAGCCTAAAGTAGGATCTCTAATGAATGAGATGCATGACCTATACAGGTTATCTTTTGCGCAAATAAATAAATAAAAAATCCTATAAGCATGTTTTCTACCCATGATTTATACTAAGCATGCATAGCCCTCCCCCATATTCACTATTCACCCCCAATTGTTTGTTTATAAATTATTACAAACCAGTAGCATCTGAATTACAATACTAAAGAACAGAAAAATAAGAAGTTATGCTATAGGGAGCCTTCAATCAGGCCCAATCTTCCAATCTCAATGAGTTTACAGCCTTTGCCATGGTCTAGGTGCGGCAAAGCTCCCTAGGGCCCCATTGGGTCCCTGGCCAATACCAGCACCTAGACATTTAAAAGAATGCGGGACATGTGGTGTGTGACCTTGTGTGTCAAAGTTCAGTGAGCACTCAGAGGTACTCAAAGCAATGCTCACACGAAGGGGGCAGAACCTATTTTCAAAGAATAGTGTTAAGTGCAGGAAGAAGTATTTAAAAGAAGAGTTTTAAGAAAACAAGGGGTTTGTTTAGAAAGAAACAACAGAAACAGTAGCATAAGATTGCATACAATGATCACTGGGAAAGGAAGCAAATAGATCACACAATGCTAAAAGGGATGCAGGTTTAATGAACAGGACTACACAGAATCAGGGAATTCAGGGGACTGGGAAGTAGCAAAGTTAGGCATGCTAATGTGTGACAACAGGACATAGGCATAGAAAATAAAATTAGGAGTAAACAAAGTCAGACTTAACATGTAAATCAGAAGACACGGTGAAGTGTTAAAGCAAAGAGTCAATCACACATTGAGCAAGAGAAGCATAAGTAGAAGAAAATTACAAAGATAATGAACTGAAACAAAAATAAACACATTGGTGTGAGACTTGAAAAATTAATCAGGACATACGAGTAAAGAGCAAAAGCAGGATGCAAAGATAAAGGAGTAGCACTATATTAGCCTTGGCTTTCAGCCGGCTAATAATAAACTTGAGCAAAGAATAGTAATAGAGCAAGAGAGCAAGAGAGAATGCAGATTTGAAAGTATTCAGTGGTGTGTAAGTCATAAGACTATCGTGTGTTTGTGTAAAAGACTTAGGGTATTTATAGTTGAAAGTAGGGGGTAAAATAAGGTAAAAATCACAGAAATATGTTAATTGAAGAACTCGGAATCAATTAATCAAAGAATCAAGGAAGTACTCCCATTAATTAAGGGAATCAAAATCAAACAAAAATATTCAGCACCATATAAGGCAAGTAGGAAAAATCAGTGTATGAATAAATAAGGAAAAAATCGAGATTCAGTATTGCACATAGTAGCCAATTAAGACCAAATTCAGGAAAATTCTAATTAAGAAAAGGCTTAAAAGAACAGAGTACTATAATAAATAAGGTAACAAAACCAATTGATTCAAACGGGCGAGTAGAATGCTAGGGTTTTAAAAGAAAGTTTTTGAATTACCAATCAATCAAGGAAAATCAGAATCAATCATGTGAAGTCATGATTATGCATTTTTAACATATAAATAGAGGTGAATGAACAAAAGTAGCGAGCCAAAATTAGCTATATAGACAGAAGGGGAACAAGAGATGAACAAACACAATCACTCAGAGCTAGTAGAAACAAGTTAAGATTCAGCAGGACATATTCGAAGCATGGTGACCATGAAACATTAACAAGAGTCAAGGGACATCAGGCTAACACACACAATCAAACGAAGGAGCATGCTAAACACATAGAATTAGAGTAAAGAGAATCGTGCTAACACGCATAATCAGACGAAGGCACACGCTAACACATAGAGACAAGGCCAAGAAAATTAGTCTAACACACACAGTCAAGGCAAAGAGTCATGCCAACACCCATAATCAAACGAGTAAACCTTTTTAGAAATTAGGGTTTTTAGCATAGTCAAATTAAAACAGTAAGAGCATAGAAATAGGTCAGAATAAACAAAGAAAAGATTTAATCATAAAGAAAATCAGTTGAGAGCATGCGTAAAAAAAATCCAAGAAACCCTAATTTTCAAAGAAAGTAAAAAAATGATTCAAAGTAGAAGCTCTTTCAGAATAAACTCAAGAATAAGCAGAACACAGAAGAAAACATGAGAATGGCATGAGAATAGCACTGTTTTGAGAGATTCAGGAGAGAGTTAGGGTTTCAAAAGGGGAAACCCAAATAAAAGTTGAGAGAACCTGTCGAAACTTCATAGATCGTGACATATAGGGTGTGATTTCGCCTGAAATCACACCGGAGAACCCACGAGTAGCAGGGCCAGGAACCCTAGGTCTTAAATCACCATGGTCCATAAACCTCGAAGGTCCTAGAAGTGTTGAACAGGACGGTGAAAGGCCCATCGGAGCCTGTGTGAAAGGGAGGTGGCCGGAGATGGCCGGAAAACAAACCAGGCGGGACATTTTAGGGATTGATTCTCATGGTGGGGGTTTTGGGGTCTCAAAAATAGAGAGAACCAGTGATCTAGAGTTTCATGGCGGTTGATGGTCGAATGGGGTGAGATTGGAGGCGGCTAGAGAGGCGGTGGAGTTCATCGAAGAAGAGAGAACCAGAAGGTTCTAGAGAGAAGGGAGAGGGAGAGACGATATAGAGAGAGAGACGATCTCAAAGAAATGAGGGGTTTGGGGGGATAATTGATTTTAATTATGGGAATTAAATCTGGGCCGTTGATCTCATTTGATCAACGGCTCAGATTAAAAAAAGATTGGACCGGGTTATTTGGGGATTGGGCTGGGTTGGTTTAAATAGGGTATTGGGCCATTTAAAAATCTGATAGGGATGTGGCCAATTTGGCTATAAGTGAGATAATAAGGGTTGTTTGTTAAATAGCCAATCGGGATATCCTCTGCACACTTACGTTTGGTACTACGGGACGATATACTGGGAGATCCCCTGTTACTATCTCTGTGTACTGAGTTATTTCTTTCTGTGATCTTATTTTTTATCGACTGTTAGTATCTTCATTATACTGTCACATTTCATACTGTTTTACCTTGTTACATATATATAACCAATAGGGCTCTAACATTGCTCATCACTACTCGACAGAGGTTAGGCTTGGCACTTACTCGATACCGCTGTGGTGTACTCATGTCCTTTCTTGCACATATTTTTCGTGTGCAGATCCAGGTTCTTCTGCTCAGCCATACTGTCAGTGAGGCGAGGCGATTTCAGAGACTTCGAGGTATATCTGTTGCGTCCGCAGACCTAGAAGTCCTTCTCTATTCTCCCTTGTATCTATAGACTTCTTGTAATTACTTTTGTTTAGACTTCTTGAGTTAGAACACTATGTATTTTCTCTAGAGTGATTCATGAGATTCCGGGTTTTGGGAGTGTTTTCGTTCAGTTTGAGAGAGTGTTATTGTATATGCCGAGCGGCAATTTAAACTTCTTTATGATGTTACTCGTAAATTGCTAGTTATGTACCTTTATCTACTTTTTCCACAAATTGTTAGGCTTACCTAGTCGTGGAGACTAGGTACCGTCACGACAGTTCACGGAGGGAGAACTTGGGTCGTGATAAGTTGGTATCAGAGCTCTAGGTTCATAGGAGTCATGAATCACAATTCGGTTTATTAGAGTCTCGCAGATCGGTACGGAGACGTCTGTACTCATCTACGAGAGGCTATGTAACTGTTAGGAAAATTCCACTTCATTTTTTTTCCTTGTCGTGCGAGATTTTTGATATCAAAACTCTAAACCTCTATCTTCTATTCTCTCACAAATGGTGAGGACACGTGCTACCGGAGATGACCAGGCACCCACGCCCCCTGCTAGAGCCGCCAGAGGTCGGGGTCGGGGTAGAGGCCGAGGACGCGCACGTGGTGCAGCCAGCGCACCCACGCGAGCTACCACAAAGGAGCCACCAGCAGCTCCAGCCAGAGCCCAGGCACCTGATACGCCTACTGCTATTACTATTCTAGCTCTCCAGGAGACCCTTGCACTGTTCATGAGCATGTACAACACTCTAGCTCAGGCAGGGTTGATTCCCCTTGCTGCAGCCACGTCTCAGGCCAGGGGTGGAGTACAGACTCCCGCTGCCCGCACCCCAGTGGTTTTAGGTTGATCAAATCCTAGAGGTTATACCGGTACCGTCTGTAGCCCCAGCTCAGCCCGAGGATAGGGCAGCAGCTTCAGAAGATGAGTAGCGGAGGCTTGAGAGGTTCAAAATGTACAAGCCTCCTACCTTCAGTAGTCTAGCATCAGAGGATGCTCTGGGATTTCTGGAGGAATGCTACTGTATCCTCCACACTATGGGTATATCAGGATCGAGTGGGGTTTCTTTCACTGCCTTCCAGCTTCGAGGAGCAGCCTATCTGTGGTGGCGTACTTTTGAGTTGGATAGTCCAGCTGAGGCAGCTTCCCTTACATGGACCAAGTTTTCAGATATGTTTTTGAGGGAGTATGTTTCTCAGAGCCTCAAGAACGCATGGCGCGCAGAGTTTGAGCATTTACGCCAGGGTGCTATGACTGTTTCAGAGTATGCTGTTTGTTTCACTGACTTGGCTAGGCATGCATCAGCCTTGGTTTCTATAGTTCGTGAGAGAGTTTGCCGGTTTATTGAGGGTCTCATTCCCAGCATCAGGTCCAGCATGGCCCGGGAGTTGGAGACGGATATTGTTTATCAGCAGGTGTACGCATTGCTAGGAGAGTAGAGGGCATGCTTGCTCGGAATAGAGAGGAGAGAAAGGCCAAGAGGTCTCGAGAGTCAGGCCATTATTCTGGTACCCGTGCCCCAACAGCAGTCCATTATGGTAGGGGTTATATGAGTCTCCCCGTTCATTCAGCTCTTCCAGCAGCCAGTGGTATTCCAGCTCCGCCTAGGCCTCAGGAGCCTTATTATGCACCTCCAGTGTTTGTTGTGCCTCCTGCACGGGGAGTTTTTAGTGGTCAGTCTAGCAGACCTGGCCCGAGCCAGTCACAACTACCACGCCCTCTTGGAGCTTGCTTTGAGTGTGGCGACACATGCCATATGGTGAGGGATTGCCCTAGACTTAGGAGGGGTGCACCTCCGCAGACTTCTCAGGCACAACGTGCTCCGCAGAGTCCCAGGCTATGATTACAGTGCCAGTTGCTACCCACCAGCTCAGCTAGCTAGAGGTGGAGGTCGGGGAGGTAGAGGTCGCCTTAGAGGGGGAGGCCATGCCAGATATTATGCCCTTCCTGCCCGTACAGAGGCTGTTACCTCCGATTCTCTCATAACAGGTATTGTTCCGGTTTGTCATAGAGATACATTGGTTCTATTCGATCCAGGCTCCACTTATTCTTATGTGTCCTCTTATTTTGCCCCGTATTTGGGCGTATCTCGGGATTCTTTGAGTTCCCCTATTTATGTTTTTACTCCTATGAAAGACTCTCTCATTATGGACCGCGTTTATCGGTCGTGTTTGATTACTCTTAGTGGTGTTGAGACCAGAGCTGATTTATTGTTGCTCAGCATGGTAGATTTTGATGTTATCTTGGGCATGGACTGGTTGTTCCCCATTATGTTATTATTACTTGTCACGCCAAAACCGTGATGCTGGCTATGCCAGGTATACCGCGATTAGAGTAGAAGGGTACCTTAGATCACACCCCCAGTAAAGTTATTTCTTTTTTCAAAGCTCAGCGAATGCCTGAGAAGAGGTGTGACGCGTATCTAGCTTATGTAAGAAATGTCAGTATTGATACCCCTGCAGTTGATTCAGTCCCACTAGTACGGGATTTCTCTGATGTGTTTCAAGCTGATCTTCCGGGCATGCCGCCCGATAGAGATATTAATTTTGGCATTGATCTGCTGCCGGACACTCAGCCCATTTCTATTCCTCCTTATCGTATGGCCCCTCCTGAGTTGAAAGAGTTGGAGGGTCAGTTACAGGAATTAATTGATAAGGGCTTCATTCAGCCCAGTGTGTCACCTGGGGTGCTTCTGTCTTGTTTGTGAAGAAAAAGATGGTTCTATGCATATTTGCATTGATTATCGCCATTTGAACAAGTTACAGTTAAGAACCGATATCCTTTGCCTCGTATTGATGACCTGTTCAATCAGTTATTGGGTGCTCGAGTGTTTTCTAAGATTGACTTGTGTTCAGGTTATAATCAGCTGAATATTCGGGATCCAGATATCCCGAAGACTGCTTTCAGGACTCGGTATGGTCATTATGAGTTCCTTATTATGTCATTTGGGCTGACCAATGCCCCAGCAGCATTTATGCATTTTATGCACAGTGTGTTCCAGCCATATCATGACTCGTTCATCGTTGTCTTTATTGATGACATTCTGGTATACTCCCGGAGTCGGGAGGATCATGAGCAGCACCTGAGGACAGTGCTTCAGACTTTGAGAGAAAAGAAGTTATATGCGAAGTTCTCGAAATGTGAGTTCTGGTTGGATTCTGTGGCATTCTTAGGTCACGTGGTATCGAGTGATGGGATCAAGGTGGATTCGAAGAAAGTGGAAGTAGTGCAGAGTTGTCCTAGACCATCCTCAGCTACAGAGATCCGTAGTTATCTTGGCTTGGCGGGTTATTACCGTTGATATGTTGATGGATTTTCATCTATTGCAGCACCTATGACCAGGCTAACCTAGAAGGGTGCTCCGTTCAGGTGGACGGATGAGTGTGAGGAGAGCTTTCAGAAGCTCAAGACAGCTTTGTGTGAGGAGAGCTTTCAGAAGCTCAAGACAGCTTTGACTACAGCCCCAGTATAGATATTTCCTACACGTTCGGGGTCTTATACTGTCTATTATGATGCCTCGAGGATTGGACTTGGAGCGGTATTGAAGCAGGACGGTAGGGTGATTGCCTATGCGTCCAGATAGCTGAATGTGCATGAGAAGAATTACCTTGTCCATGATCTCGAGTTAGCTGCTATTGTTCATGCCTTGAAGATCTGGTGTCATTATTTGTACGGTGTTCCTTGTGAGATCTACACTGATCACCGGAGTTTGCAGCATCTGTTCAAGTAGAAAGACCTTAATTTGCATCAGAGGAGGTGGTTAGAGTTGTTGAAGGACTATGATATCACTATTTTGAACCACTCGGGGAAGGCCAATGTGGTAGTCGACGCCTTGAGTCGACGGGCGGAGAGTTTGGGGAGTTTGGCTTATCTACCAGCAGCGGAGAGGCCCGTGGCGATGGATGTTCAGGCCATAGCTAGCCAGTTTGCGAGGTTGGATATTTCGGAGCCGAGTCGGGTTCTAGCTTGTGTGATTTCTCGGTCTTCCTTGTTTGATCGTATCAGGGAGTGTCAGTATGATGACCCTCATTTACTTGTCCTCAAGGACAAGGTTCTGCATGGTGATGCCTAAGATGTGACCATTGGTTATGATGGGGTATTGAGGATGCAGGGTCGGGTATGTGTACCCAGTATTGATGGGCTTCAGGAGTTGATTCTAGAGGAGGCCCACAGTTCAAGGTATTCCATCCATCCGGGTGCCGCGAATATGTATCAGGATTTGAGGCACCACTATTGGTGGAGAAAGATGAAGAAAGATATAGTTGGGTTTGTAGCTCGGTGCCTCAATTTTCAGCAGGTGAAGCATGAGCACCAGAGACCGGGTGGCTTGCTTCAGCAGATAGAGATTCCGAAGTGGAAGTGGGAGCGGATCACCATGGACTTCATAGTTGGACTCCCACGGACTTTGAGGAAGTTCGATGCCATTTGGGTGATTGTGGATTGGCTGACCAAGTCCGCACACTTCATTCCTATGTGTACTACCTATTCTTCAGAGCGATTAGCTGAGATTTATATCCGAGAGATTGTTCGTCTGCATGGTATTCCAGTTTCTATCATTTCAGATAGAGGTACTCAGTTAACATCACGATTCCGGAGGGTCGTACATCATGAGTTGGGTACTCGGGTGGAGTTGAGCACAACATTTCATCCCTATACGGACGGACAGTCCGAGCGCACTATTCAGATTCTTGAGGATATGCTCTGTGCGTGCATGATGGAGTTTGGAGGTTCTTGGGAACAGTTCTTGCCACTTGCGGAGTTTGCCTACAATAACACTTATCGGTCCAGTATTCAGATGGCGCCGTATAAGGCCTTGTATGGTAGGTGGTATAGATCCCCGATAGGTTGGTTCGAGCCGGGCGAGGCTAGATTATTGGGCACGGACTTGGTTCAGGAATCCTTGGAGAAGTTTAAGGTGATTCTGGATAGACTTCGCACAGCCCAGTCCAGACAGAAGAGTTATGCGGACCGAAAGGTTCACGATATTTCATTTATGGTTGGATAGCGGGTCTTGCTTCGGGTTTCGCCTATGAAGGGCGTTATGAGATTTGGGAAGAAGGGCAAATTGAGCCCAAGGTTTGTTGGTCCCTTTGAGGTATTGCGACGTGTTGGGAAGGTTGCTTATGAGCTTGCCTTACCTCCCATCTTGGCAGAAGTCCATCCGGTATTTCATGTTTCAATGCTAAGAAGGTATCACGGTGATCCGTCGCACGTGTTGGATTTCAGTTCAGTCCATTTTAACAAGGATCTATCTTATGTTGAGGAGCCAGTGGCTATACTGGACAGGCAGGTTCGAAAGCTGAGGTCAAAGAGCATTGCATTGGTAAAGGTTCAGTGGCGGGGTCAGCCGGTCGAGGAGGCGACTTGGGAGACCGAGCAGGATATACGCAGCCATTACCCTCATCATTTCACACCTTCAGGTATGTCTCTATGCTCGTTCGATGATGAACGAATGTTTTAAGAGGGGGAGGATGTAACGACGCGGCTGGTTGTTTTGAGAATTTACGTCCCGATCCCCTATTAACTGCTTTCCCCGTATTTATTTCTGCTATTGTCATTTGCCGGGAAGACTCGTTTTGAGTTTCGGAGTGTTTTGGGACACTTAGTCCCTAAATAAGAGCTTAAGCTTAAGAATTTGGATCGTAGTCGGAACGGTGTGAAGACGGCCTTAGAATGGAATTTCGTCGATATCATTAGCTCCGTTGGGTGATTTCGAGCTTAGGGGAGTGTTTGGATTGTGTTTTGGAGGTCCGTAGCTTATTTAGGCTGGAAAATGCCGAAAGTTGAATTTTTTCCGGATCGGTAGTGAAATTTTGATATCGGGGTTAGAATCCGATTCCGAAAGTTGGAATAGTTCCGTAGTGTTGAATGAGACTTGTGTGCAAAATTTGGGGTCAATCATACATGGTTTGGTTGGTTTCGGCATCGGTTGTAGAATTCTTGAGATCTCAAGTTCATTAGGCTTGGATTGGAAGGTGATTCGTGTTTTAAGCGTTGTTTGATGTGGTTTGAGGGTTGGACTGAGTCCGTATGATGATTTAGGATTGGTTGGTATGTTTGGTTGAGGTCCCGAGGGCCTCGGGTGAGTTTCGGATGCTTAACGGAAGTTGAATTGGACTTAGGCTATTTCTAAACTTGTTGAACCTGTTGGTTTCACACCTGCGGAGTTTGGACCGCAGGTGCGGCGCCGCAGAAGCGGGTTGGTGACCGCAGATGCGGTCTGAGGCTTGGAGATCAGAGGTCACAGATGCGGCTCAAGGACCGCAGAAGCAGAATAGCATCTGTGAGTAAAGGGACGCAGGTGCGGAATCTGGTCGTTTAATGAAAATTCGCAGGTGCGGAGTAAGAGTTGCAGGAGCGGGACCGCAGGTGCGATGGACCCCTCGCAGAAGCGGAAATCACTTGGCAGAAAGAGAGAAATCGAGGGTTTGAAATTCATAAGTTCTAAACTCAAATTGGAGCTCAGTGGAGGGCGATTTTGAAGGAGAAAGATTGGGTAATGAATTCTAACTCTAATTTGGTTCTAATACACTAATCTATTATTATTTTCCTCATTTAATCTAAGAATTTGAGTGGAAGAATGGGGATTTGGGGGAAAAGTTCCCCAACCAAGTTTTTGTGTTTTGATTGGGTTTTAATTGTCGGAATTGAGTGATTTTTAGACGAGTGGTCTCGTGAGTGAATGGGTGTTCTAAATTGGTAACTTTTACCCGATTCCGAGACGTGGGCCCGGGGAGGATTTTTGGGTGTTTTTCTAATTTCTCGCTATAGCTTTGAATTCCTTAGTTAAATTAGTTGCTTGTAGTTTTATTTACGTTATGTAATTGATTTGATTAGATTTGGACCACTCGGAGTTGGATACTCGTGGCAAGAGCGTGATTTTCGGATTGATTTTGAGCTGGTTTGAGGTAAGTGGCTTGCCTAACCTTGTGTGGGAGAACTCCCCTTAGGATTTGGATACGGTTGTTATATGAATGTTGTGTACGTGAGGTGACGAGTGCGTACATGCGCTAATTGTTGAAAAATCCTGTTTTCATTAAGTAAATGTCTATATTTTTTCTTTAATTGAGTAATACTAGTATGTGAAATCCCCAGTTTAGCTTAGGAAAGCATGCTTATGTGACCTAACTGTCTTACCTGCTATAACTGCTTACTTGGATTTTTGAGTAGCATGTTTAGAGTAGAAATTTCCTGTTTTCCCGGTACGAACTTGAATAGAAAGGTAGGATTCTCTCTCGAGACTATGGTGTATTTACTTTGGGACTACGGATCGGTATTCCGGGAGATCCCCCTGCATGTTTACTTTGGGACTACGGATCGGTATTCTGGGAGATCTCCCTGCACATTTATAAATGGGACTACTGTTGATACCCAATTTTTCCCTATGTATTTAATACACAAAATGCTTTCAAAATAACATGTACATGCTATATAAGCATGCCCAAGTGTTTTGGTATTTTTTTCTAATTTTTAAAAGATTTTAAAATCAATTTATTATCCATTTTAACAGTACAAAAGTCAGCAATTATTCCCAAAACTATCAATTTTGCTGAATAATTTATTTTATTCTCATATTTATACCAAAATATAGTTAAGGTGATTTTTGTATATTTTTACAAATTTATCTGGTATTTTTAAAGCTAAATTCCATACAATTGCAATTTTAGCCTATTTTAAGATTAATAGCATTTCTAATTGTAAAATTGGTTTCAATATTTTTAATTAATATTTATATATTATTAATTGGTTCAGTACTTTTAATTTGCTTTTAAAATTATTTTTGCTATTTTTATAAAATAAAAGGGGTAAACTGGCTATTTAAAATTTGGCCTCATTTCGTTTCAATTGCAGCCCATTTGCATTTCGATTATAGCCACATTAACCCCCCCCCCCCCCCCTAATTGACCCAATTTGAATCCCAACCGGGCTAGCCCAATTTCATATCCTTAACCCATTTAACTACCCGACCCAAGCCTCCTTTAATCCAAACTGTTGATCAATCTGATCAACGGTCACGATCTCCCTTTTCCATTTTTAATTCCCCAAACCATACCCTATCCCCCATTTTGTTTAGTCTGCCGCCCTTGAATACTCTCCACTCTCAAAACTCTCTCGAAGGTTCTTCGTAACCCTAGCCTGTCTCCGACCATTTTCCACCGTACTTTCACCGGAATCCATGGCTTCTCAGGCCATGGATGGTCTATACTCACCCCTCTCCACCATTAGACCTTGGGAGTTCGAGGTTTTGAAGTTTGACTTCGATGGTTCTCTCTCAAATCTTCTCAGATCTTTGGTTCCATAGCTTCTCCGGCCATGCCCCGGCATATTCAAGCACGAGAAGCCTGATTCCTGACCTCTTCGACCCAGGATCTGACTTTTCCAGGCCTTTCTCACTTCTAGGGTTTCTCCGAAACCCTAAGTTGTTCGAGTTTTTTCTCTGTTTATTTTCTTAGATCTATGGTATGTTTGTGTTCTACTAGACCTCTAAATTGTTTTCCCCAAATTTTCTTTTCAAAATTGTTTATTTTCAATTTAGGGTTTCTGAAATGTTTTCAAAAAAAAAAATATCTTTCTGATTCTTGTTGTTCTTTCCTTTATGTGTGTTTGTCTATACTATGCTTGTATATTTTCTGTTACTACGCTTGTGTTGTTCTTCTGCTTCTTCTTTTCCTACTATACATGTTACTCTTGTGCTCACATGTTAATCCTTGTTATGTTACTCTTCTACTATATATGTTTACTGTTGAGTTCTTTGATTTTGTTTGCTTTACTAGACTCTGTTTGTGTACTTGCTAAGCATGTTTCATCTACTGTGGCTTAAGTTTACACCACCTCTCTTTTCCTCTGAACTTGCTTAAGTTTCGACTTTTCTAAAACATGCTCTTTTATGCTCTTAAATCAGCTTTCTTTCTTTGTTGTTTCAAACCGCTATCCTATTTGTTTTGTTTCTCATGAGGCTCTGAAACAGACCTTTGAGTCTGTTTCAATGGATTGCCTTCTCATCTCTATGTCTGATTCGATTTGAAATCATAGGATTTGGGGTTTTCTTTGGCAAGTTTGATTTGGTGTTTGGACTAGGGTTTTGCATTGGAACCCTGGACTCTCAGACTCACTATGAGTCAACAAACTGAACTTGTTTTTCCCTTTGCTTATGATTCTGAACCTTTCAATATTAGACTCTTTTCTAAGTAACATGACGACCCCTTTTGTTTGATTTGTCTGCTATATATATGAGAAGTTCTTCTTTCAAAAAAGGTTTTGCCAACTACTAATTGATTCTCAATTCCTTTAATGGGGTTTGATTGATTGTTACTGATTTTCTCTAATTGAACCATCTTTACCTTTTCTCGACTTGGTTCATTCGAACAAAGCCTGCCACTTTGATTTTACTGGTTGTTTGATTGATTCCCTTTCCTTATTTCACACAAACCGTGTACCATAGGACTTTTGCCTTAAAAAACTTGTATGTATTTACCCTTTATTGTACTGCCTGGAAAATATTTTTTCAAATCCCTTTCCTTAATTGTTTTTACCCGTTTGAAATCAGAATCCCTTAATTAAAGGGAGATTGATTTCAATGTTATTTCCTTACCTTGTTCTTACTTGTTTGCTGCACTATAAAAGGGGCTCGACCCTTCAGCACTAAAACAACTTTTGAACTTTTGAATCCTATGTTCAATACTCATACTCTCACACGCATACTCTCAATCACAATACTCTTTCAATTCTCTACTCTCTTCTGAGACTTTTTTACTGCTTTGCTTGCAACTTGGCTTTTCAAGACTACTGTTTTACTTATTTGTTTTTTCCTAAAACTGGTATGTCCCTATTCAATTTCAGCTCCTTCCCTATATGTTTACTTTACAGTTGCCGTGTTCTGGTTTACTTTGTTGTTTCTACTCTGTATTAAGCATGTTCTTTCTTTTATGTTTACTGCTTGTTATAATATCCCCATACCCCCATTCCCCTATGTGTGTTGAGTTAAAGTTCATGGCCTGGCCGCATCCAAATTGCTGCCCAGGTCTGAACCTGACCTTCAATAGCTCCTAACTCTCAAACTCAAGCTGACAGGCTGGTCAGGGGTGTGCCAGCATCCTAATTGCTGGGCATGACCACTAGTTTTGTCATGGCTTTCCCTAATTCCCCCTCTATTGCACTTACACTTATTCTTAGACTCTAAGTTCTGCCCCCCTCCTATGAGCCTTGCCTTGGGGACCTTGAGTTCCCTCTGAACTTGGACATCTGAGGGCTGGCCCTTCCACACTGCACTACAATCTGATCCTGCAAATGTAATTGGGTGTGAGCACTGCCTGGAGTTCATGAAGCTCCTTGGAACTTTGACATACCCAAAGGATGAGAAAGTCTTTGGAAATCTGGTCTTTGGAAGTTGGTTTATCTCATGCTTCAGACTAGGAGTCTGAATTAGGCTCTCCTTGGTTGGAACTTTGATTTCTGATGTAATTTTTCTTTTATTTTAATTTTTCTTGATTCATTTGGGTTGTAATAATTTGTAATAACTATTGGGGGTGTGTAGTGAAAAGGGGAGGGTCACTCATGTTATGCATGTGGGTAGACATCATGTTTTAGGTATTTATTTCTGCAATCACAGCCTGTTTTTTCGCTTATGCATCCACATATAGAAATCCTGCCTATAAGTTTATGCATCTACATATAGAAATCTTGCATATAAGTTGTTTCATTACTGCATTAGAAATCCTGTCTATAAGTTATATTTCGTTAGAAATCACGTCTATAAGTTTCTGCCCTTCTGCATATAGAAATCATGATTATAAGTTTCCTGCACTTCTGCACATACACATGTTATTATGCAAACAATCCATAGGTTTAGATACCATGCTTTTAGGATTCCTGCACATACATAACCGTTTTAGAATCAATAACGCTTAGAATTCATGCCTATACGAGCAATCGTTTAAATCTGATTCACCCGCAAAGTCTAAAATCAGTAATAATGTTGTTAACATCCGCAGAATTGGTTTATTTCTAAAGTCAGTAATCTTCTTTAAAATCAGTATGTTTGACCTTGTTAGATATCATGCCTATAGGTTTCACCTAGGCAAACCATTAGGTAATCAATTAATTATACCAGTCTTTAATAATTACAACCAGCAGGCAGGCCTAATTCGGACTTCTTATCTGAAAATATGTGATAAATCAGCCACCCCCTTTACGTAAGTTTAATTAAAGACCTAACCAGTACTTGTAAGTCATGCTAAACAATTTCTGCTTTGAATGAGGAGGCCTATTTGAGCCTTAACTGCTATGTGTTTTCCCCCTTAATTGCTCTTATGTGTTATGTTTGTCGCACTAGATTTTGTCCTTTTTAAACTTCAAAAGCCAATATCCCTTCCCTCTAGGATTAGTAGTCCCAACTTCCTCCGGAACTGATAGGATTGGGACGGGTAGTAGCATGCAATAAGTAACGAGACCATTCCGTGCTTTAGTACCTTAACGGGGTGGGAAAGGGTAGACATGGATATGATGATCACGCGATAACACCACGTGTATAATTGGTTACCGGGTGTTGCTTGGGTGATCCATGTTATTTATAAGCCTAGGACCCCCTCCCTCTTTATATGTTTACTTCTCTCTTTCAGAATTTTTAAATTGCAGTTTTCGGTTCTTTTAAACCTTGCCTTTTGCTTTAATCACTTTCTAAAAAAAATCTCTTTAAATGTCCAAGTACTTTTTTTTCTCTCCCAAATTGTCGCCCCATTTCATCCCTTTGCCTGATTGTTTGTATCGATTATTTGACTCTCATTCTTCTACATTCATATATTCTTTAAATAAATTATGAAATTGCCTAGTCCCAAATTTCAGCTCGTTTATTTAACTTTTATACTTTCCCTACTTGCAATCGTTATGTGAGAATTGTCTTGTATGTTTATTTGTTGTTTATATTTAAAGTCATAATTGTAGCATGGCCGGGAACCACACTAGTGGATCTTGGGGGATGCCTAACACCTTCCCCCCGAGATAATTTCAAGCCCTTACCCATTCTCTGGTTCCTCTTCTTCTCTTCATTTCTTTCTTAGTGTCCTAATGCACTTAATCATTAGGTGGCGACTCTTCTAAATCTCAAACCCAATTCCCAAAAGGAAAAGAGTTGTCCGCCCAAATGTCATAAACCCGATTTCTCCTTTAGAAAAAGGGGGCATCGACAGCATGGCGTCTCTGCTGGGGACTTCTTTAAGGCTTTTACCATTTCATGCTATTTGTGACTTCATGCTTCTTTACATGTCTTTACTTGTTTTTAAGTATTTATTCTTTCTTCTATTGCGAAACTAACTTGGTTCTTTATTTCTTTTCTTTAATGCTTTCTTTTATCGCTTTCCTTTAGTACTGTTGTAATTACTGCAATTATTGTAACCATTATTTTATGAACATGAAAGTACATGACAATTTGTTAATTATTGTATTGCATTTTTTCGACATCATATTCCACTCGTGCCAAATAAAAGACCTTAGCAACGCTTATAATGAGTGGTTGCTCTCTTCTGATACTATCACCCCCTAAATCCGGCAAAGGCATATTTGCGGTAAAACCAGTCGATCAACGGTGTAGTCGACGGTTCCGCGCCTTTCCCTCTTGAGTTGTCCGCTCAAGGGTACCAGTCTAAAACCCCATAGAAACCCTACTCTATTTAGTTGTGCATGCATCATGGTCAAACCTAGCCGAGTTAGTTATGTTGTCCACATATTGACTCTTTAAGATAGCATTGTCCAAAGTCCACTGGGTTTCCTTGAGACCTAGACGAACCTTACCACGTTCTGTGCATTCATTTGGAGAACTAAATGCTTCTTATGCTAATTATTGATGTTAAATAGTCGAGTCCAGTGAGGGAAAGGGGCCTAACCCTTTGTTTTGCAGAAATGAGGCACGAAGTCCCCAGATTCGGCATGGTCACCAACATTCACCCCAAATTGCTAAGTTGGTGGAAGGATCTCCATTCCAGCGATCAAACTCTTGTCCGAAAGCATCTAGGAAACATGCCTTCTCTCATAGACATTCAACCCAACAACAAAATCATAGAAGCTGCAACTCTATTTTGGGATTGTGATAGGTCGGTATTCCGCTTCGGAGACATTGAGATGACACCTTTGCTTGAGGAGATAGGAGGACTGGCTGGGATACCATGGGAAACTCCGAGCTTGCTAATGCCGGAAAATCGTAAGGGTAGGGGTTTTCTTAAGATGATGGGTCTAAAGAAGAATCCCGACTTGACATGTTTGGAGAAGTCTTACATTCCCTTTGACCATTTGTATGAAAGGTACGGCCATAGCAAATCATACCGTACCCATCCGGACGAGTTCGCCATCACCTCATTGGGGCACATCCACCGAAGGGTATTTACATTTATGTTCTGTTTCTTGGGGATGATAGTTTTTCCAACAAAGAAAGCAAGAATCCATACCAGACTGGCCATGGTCACCAAGACCTTGATGGAAGGAATTAACTGGCAGCCATTCAGCCTTGTGCCAATGATAGTTGCAGAAATATATCGAGCCCTAGAAAGATGTCAACAATGGGCCAAACATTTTGAGGGATGTAATTTGCTACTCCAACTATGGCTTATGGAGCACCTCCAAAGGGGTGAGTACCGGCAAGAAATCCATCGTAGAGACTGGGATGATCATATCGCTTTTCATCACCCAAAGCGGATGAATTATATGTCCAACATGTTTGCCCAACCAGAGAATGCTAGAGAGTGGGTCGAGCTCTTCGACAATCTTACTGAAGATCGGGTGCAATGGATGTTTGAGTGGTTCCCTACTGAAGCATTCATCATACGGTCTAGGGATACTCCATTTTTTATACTGATCGGTTTAAGAGGGACCTACCCATATGTCCCTATCCGGGTTATGAGACAAGCAGGCAGGAAGTAGGTTATACCAAGGGTCGACAAGATGAGTCATTTCCGGGCTGACTTCCAAGCTGACGATAGTCCGTACAAGTGTCAAGCTCAGCATGTGTGGCACTTCAAAATCATCCTGGGAAAGGATTCCATAGAACCAGACAGGTACCACGCTGGTTATGCTCCATACTATCCAAACTGGTTGGAGGACTGTCATAGTGGGTTAGGACAACCCGGGCTTGTTCGAGGTCACAGGGTCATCGACGAAAAGGCTGAAGTACAGGCTAAGTACAACCAATTGCGCGAGAGGATGCGGGAATGTGAAAATGAGCACCGCGAAATACAAGAAGCCAATAAAAAGCTAATTGGAGAATGGAAAGATATGGCTGTCAGCGCCAACAAACGACTAATCTGTTTGGAGCGGGGCATAGTGGAGCTGGAAAAGAAGTTCCTGAAGAGGGTTGAAGATTGCCGGGTTGCTGAAGGAAATAAAGGCGGACATCTGGCGAGGGCCTACTTGTTGCTAGAATTGCATGAGCTGGGAGAACTGTACGAAGGAGCCAACAATGCCGAGTCCGGGGAAGGTCCTTCTGGGATCAAGTAGATAGGAGTTTTCATTTCTGCTTTATAAAATGTAATAAGGCCTATGGCCACTAGTGACATCTTTATTTCCTGTTAATTAGTGTCGTTTTGGGATTCGTCTTATTTTTATCAATAAAATGAGGCATTTAGCATTCTAAGTTCTCCAAATTTACTTGTCGCTAGGCTTACCTCGGGCACAACGAGGCTCCCAGTTTAGGACACGATTTATATTCTTACACTATCTGTTTAAATATTGCAACGTTTTCTTCTCATGATCCCTACTAACTTGTTACTTTTTTTTTACTTTTGCTTATTCCCCTCCCCAAAGGTTAGTTCGTGCACTCTGGCATCGTCATCATATTCCACAAGATCCAAGGGTCCTCCGCCTCCTCCTCCTCCGAGTCCTATCAGAAACAAGAATAAAGGAAAGATGGAGGATTTGAGCAACATCTGAAAGGAAAGCTCAGTTGAAAGGGTAGAGACTTCTCAAGGTATTCAGGTTTCCAAGGAAAGTGCCCCCCAGCTCGAACAGAAGTTATTAAAATTTCAGGAAGAATTGGACCAAGTTCGGAACTTGGCAATCTTGTCATTTTCCCTCACTACCCCGGATATCAGCTTCCCTAACACTCAAAATCCCATACCTCCTCAAAACATCCTGAAACCACAAAATCAACCCACTCCCCATCACCACTGCAACACATGCCACACTTCAAGCAATACCCCACTGCTTATCCCCGAACCACTGAACTCCACAAATGATCATCACCACAACACCCCCATCTATGTGGAAACCATACCACACCCCATTCAGCCCGCCTCAAGCGCACCTGAGTCTGATGACAAAGACTCTCTTATCAAGAATCTGGCCGCAGAACTCAAGAAGCTGACTAGCCTAGTTCAGGGTGTTGAAAGAAGCAAGGGGATCGAGGGACTGAATTACGAAGACCTTTGCATTCAACCAGATGTCAAACTGCCCGAGGGGTACAAACCTCCCAAGTTCAAAATGTTCGATGGCACCGGGGATCCTAGAGTTCATTTGAGGACATACTGCAACAAGTTGGTCGGAGTAGGAAAGGATGAAAAGGTTCATATGAAGCTCTTTATGAGAAGTCTGAAAAGGGATGCACTGTCTTGGTACATTAGTTAAGACCCGAAGAAGTGGTCAGACTGGGTGAGTATGGCGTCTGATTTCATGGACAGGTTCAGATTCAACACGGAAAATGCGCCAGATGTGTTCTACATCCAGAACTTGAAAAAGAAACCCACGGAGACATTCCGCGAGTATGCCACCCGTTGGAGATCAGAAGATGCTAAGGTCAGGCCGGCTTTAGAAGAAAAAAAAATGAACAGGTTTTTCGTCCGGGCTCAAGACCCACAGTACTACGAAAGGTTGATGCTGATTGAAGGCCAAAAATTCTCCGACATCATCAAGCTAGGGGAGAGAATCGAGGAAGGTATTAAAAGTGGTATGGTCACTAACTTTGAAGCATTACAGGCTACCAACAAGGCTCTACAGTCTGGTTTCACGTCCAAGAAAAGGGATGTGAGTGCCATGATGGTTGCACAGAGAACAAAATCCCCAATCAAATACCAAACCTACCCAATACACCCTCTTATATATCAACCTACCCCCAAATTACCCCGCACCTTCCTACCAAGCTCCACCACCTGCCTATCAATCACCTCCACCTCCTACATACCAACCCACTTCACCCAAATATTCCCAACCCGCACAAGTCTACCAAGCCTACAACACTCAACCATCCCACTATCAATCGCCTCCTACTCGCCAAAACTTTCCTAGACCCCGACCAAATTTTGATCGCAGACCTCCCAAAAAATACACCGTCATTGCCGAGCCAATCGACCATTTGTATGAAAGACTCAAAGCCGCTGGTTATGTCACCCATGTCCCTACCATAACTCCTGAAAACCCCTCCCAGTGGATTAACCCAAACAAAACCTGTGCATACCATTGTGGCATGAAAGGACACACTATTGATGAGTGTCGCTCCCTGAAGGACAAGATCCAGGCTTTAATTGACAACAAGATCATCATGGCAAAGGAGCCTGCTCCGAATGTCCGTAACAACCCTCTACCAGACCACAAGGGTGGAAGTGTTCATATGATTGAAATAGAAGAAGATTGGGATCCTAAAGGATCAATCGGTTTGATCACGGAAGGTGACGATCCAAAGAAACCAATGGTCACTCTTAACCCGATTGTAGTCCAAATTCAGCCTTCTGAAGATGCTCAGGTGAACATGTCCATACCGCTTGAGTTTGAAGCACCAGCCTCTACAAAGACGCCAACACCAATCGAGGTCAAGTTTGAGTCCCCAAAGGCGCCTGAGCCCTTTGAAGTTGCTGTATTACCATCCAAGGAAAGGGTGCCTATTCCAGTAGCAATGACAGCCATAACACCGTTCCACACAAAAGCTATACCGTG
Organism: Nicotiana attenuata; assembly: GCF_001879085.1. Taxonomy (NCBI): domain Eukaryota; kingdom Viridiplantae; phylum Streptophyta; class Magnoliopsida; order Solanales; family Solanaceae; genus Nicotiana; species Nicotiana attenuata. The sequence goes on from NC_031989.1 coordinate 28,380,737, forward strand.
GGACTACACAGCCGAGGCAAGAAGGAAAGGAAAAGCCAAGTTCGGAGAAACAGTTACAGAGCAGGGTATGACAAGAACCGGCAGGGTTTATACCCCAGAACACTTAGCTGAGTCGAGTAAGCAGACCTCTGGCCGACAAGCCATCATTGAAACTGGACCCGGTGATCTCTGGAGAAAGATACAAGCCAAGGAATACTCGGTCATTGACCAGCTGAACAAAACACCGGCACAAATTTCTATCTTGGCTTTATTACAAAGTTCTGATGCACACAAGTATGCCTTGTTGAAGGTATTGAGTGAGGCGTTTGCACCAAGCAACATCACTAGAGGAGAAATGGCGAACATGGTGGGCCAAGTGTTGGAGAGTCATAAAATCACCTTTCACGAGGATGAGCTGCCACCTGAAGGATTGAGTCATAACAAGGCATTGCACATCACTGTGCAGTGCGAGGATTATTTTATCACCGGGATCCTGGTCGATAGGGGTCCAGTCTCAACATTTGTCCTCTGGTAACACTCAGAACATTGGGAAAAGGGCTTCATGAAATCAAGGATAGGGCCATCAACGTCAAAGCTTTCGACGGATCTCAGAGGTCCACTATTGGGGAAATTAGCATACGTTTGCAAATGGGGCCCACTTAGTTTGACGTTGATTTTCAAGTAATAAATATGCCGGCTTCTTACAATCTGCTGTTGGGACGACCATGGATTCATGCCGCCGGGGCCGTGGCATCAACACTACATCAGGCAGTGAAATTTGAATGGAATCACCAGGAGGTGATCATTCATGGTGACGGTAGCAACCCCATATATAGCCGACAGACCATTCCAGCAATTGGAGGAAGAAGAAGATTAGGTGGGGAAACTTACCACCACATCGAGCGGGTCAACGCAGTCGACAAAGACAAATGGTGGAACAACAAAATTGAAAGCATACTGAATTGGAGCGGATATGAACCTGGCAAAGGACTTGGCAAAAACCTCCAAGGAATCGCTAAGCCTATCAAGCTCAAGAAGCATGGTACCCCCTTCGGGTTGGGGTATGAGTATACCTGGGAAGAATTCAAGGACTGGTCGCCACCCTGGCGCGGCCCTTACTATCCACTGGAGCAGCCGATACCCCGTCTAGAGCAGACTTTTCAACCAGCAGAGGTTATCTATGGGTCAGAAAAAGAGGAAGCATTAGCAGCGATGAGAAATTTGTTCCTGGAAGAGGATGATATGGATTGTTGTGTCATTTTTGAGGAGGAGGGGGAGGAAGGCCCTTCCATACAGGCTGTGAGCAGAGGAGCACACCTCAGCAACTGGACTGTCAGAACCACCAGAGCCCGACGTGCCTCGGGGTAGCAAGGCTGAACAAAGCATTACGCACTATCTTGCTTTATTAAAGTTTATTTTCCTTTCGCATTTTTCTTTTTTTCTTCGCAAGAAAGAGCCCCAATGTTCAAAACACTTATGGAATTTATTAAAGTATTTCAATTTTCTTACAAATCCCTCTCTTATTATTTTCTCTCATTACTTTACTCAAACAGCATTACTATTACTTATCTTGATGAACCAATGACTGTGACATGCAACGAGACAACGCGACAAACGGACACAGATTCAGAGGAAGATGATATACCGGAAGAAATTGTTAAGGAAGTCGAGTATTTCGAGAATAGGCCTAAGTCCAACCTGGACGAGACGGAGATCGTCAATCTGGGAGATGCAGAGAACATCAAAGAAACACGAGTTAGCATTCACTTGTCACCGTCTGAGAAGGAAGAGTACACAGAATTTCTAAAGGAATATGAGGACATATTCGCATGGTCATATAACGACATGACTGGTCTAAGCTCGTCCATTGTGGCTCACAAATTACCGACTGATCCGGCCTGTCCGCCAGTGAAACAGGAGCTCAGAAAGTTCAATCCAGACATGAGTTTGAAAATCAAGGAAGAAGTCACTAAGCAGGTCAAAGCTAAGGTCCTCCGGGTAGTAGAATATCCAACATGGTTAGCCAACATTGTGCCAGTACCAAAGAAGGACGGGAAGGTTAGAGTTTGCGTCGACTACCGGTATCTCAACCGGGCCAGTCCTAAAGACGATTTCCCTTTGCCGAATATACACATCTTGATTGACAACTGCGCCAAGCATGAGTTGCAGTCATTCGTTGATTGTTTTGCCAGGTACCATCAGATATGGATGGATGAAGAGGACGCTGAGAAAACGCCTTTCATTACGCCGTGGGGGATGTATTGTTACAAAATCAGGGGCCACCTATATGAGGGCCATGACCACAATTTTTCATGACATGATACACAAGGAGATCGAAGTGTATGTAGACGACGTCATCATCAAATCCAGGAAAGCCGCTGATCACATGGGAGATTTGAGGAAATTTTTCAATAGACTGAGAAGGTACAACCTGAAGCTGAATCCCGCAAAATGTGCATTTGGGGTTCCTGCTGGAAAGCTACTTGGGTTCATTGTGAGCCGTCGAGGGATAGAATTGGATCCATCAAAGGTCAAAGCTATTCAAGAATTGCCGCCGCCGAAAAGCAAGAAGGAGATTATGAGTTTCTTGGGGAGACTTAACTACATCAGCCGGTTCATAGCTCAGTCCACTGTCATTTGTGAGCCGATCTTTAAGATGTTGAAGAAGGACGCCGCTACCAAATGGACTGACGACTGCCAGAAAGCCTTCGACAGAATCAAAGAGTACCTGTCAACACCGCCGGTTCTGGTTCCGCCCGAACCAGGTGGACCCCCGCTACTCTACCTTGCAGTATTGGATGGAGCGTTTGGTTGTATTCTGGGGCAGCATAATGAAACAGGGAGAAAAGAGCAGGCCATTTATTATCTCAGTAAGAAGTTCACCCCGTACGAGGCCCGGTATTCCTTACTAGAGCGCACCTGTTGTGCTCTGACTTGGGTAGCTCAGAAGTTGAGGAATTATTTCTGTGCTTATACTACGTATCTCATATCAAGAATGGACCCATTGAAGTATATCTTTCAGAAGCCCATGCCCACTGGCAAGCTAGCCAAGTGGCAGATCCTGCTAAGTGAATTTGACATTGTCTATGTGACTCAGAAAGCAATCAAAGGACAGGCACTAGTGGATCACCTCGCTGAAAACCCTGTGGACGGAGAATACGAGCCTCTGAAGACGTATTTTCCTGATGAGGAGGTATCCTTCATAGGAGAGGACATTGCAGAATCCTATGACGGTTGGAGGATGTTTTTCGACAGAGCAGCAAATTTCAAGGGAGTTGGCATAGGAGTAGTCCTAGTATCAGAAACCGGCCAGCATTATCCGGTATCCGCCAAGCTCAGGTTCCCATGCACCAACAATATGGCCGAGTACGAAGCTTGCATCTTGGGGCTCAAGATGGCCATTGACATGAACGTCCAAGAGTTGCTAGTGATTGGAGATTCGAATTTGCTTATACATCAGTTCCGAGAAGAATGGGCGACCAAGATACTCCCGTATTTGCATCATGTACAGGAGTTGAGGAAAAAGTTCATAAAGACAGAGTTCCGGCATGTTCCTAGAGTCCAGGATGAGTTTGCCGATGCATTGGCCACTCTATCATCCATGATTCAGCATCCAGATAAGAACTTTATAGACCCTATTCCAGTAAAGATTCATGATCAGCCAGCTTGCTGTGCTCATGTCGAGGAAGAAGCAGACAGAAAGCCTTGGTTCCACGACATAAAGGAATTTTTGGTCGAAGGAGAATATCCAGAGCTTGTAAATGCTATTCAGAAGCGCACTCTGCGAAGGTTATCTAACAATTTCTTCCACAATGAAGGAATCCTGTATAGGAGAACTCCTGATTTGGGATTGCTGAGGTGTGTTGACTCAAAGGAAGCATCCAAACTGCTAGAAGAAATTCATGCTGGGACCTGTGGTCCACATATGAACGGTTTTGTCTTAGCCAAGAAGATAATCCGGGCAGGTTATTTCTGGATGACTATGGAAATGGACTGCATCCAGTATGTTCGAAAGTGCCACCGCTGTCAAATCCATGCAGACATGATAAAAGTGCCTCCAAATGAGCTTAATGCAACAAGCTCGCCATGGTCGTTCGCCGCATGGGGAATGGATGTTATCGGACCAATCGAACCTGCCGCATCAAATGGGCATAGGTTTATCCTAGTAGCAATTGATTATTTCACTAAATGGGTTGAAGCAGCATCTTGCAGAGCAGTGACCAAGAAAGTCGTGGCAGACTTTGTCCGTGACCGTATCATTTGTCGATTCGGGATCCCAGAATAAGTCATTACTGACAACGGTTCCAACCTCAACAGTGATTTGATGAAAGCCATGTGCGAAACCTTCAAGATCAAACACAATAATTCCACAGCCTACAGACCTCAGATGAACGGAGATGTAGAAGCCGCCAATAAGAACATCAAGAAGATATTGAGAAAGATGGTAGAAAAGCATAAGCAGTGGCATGAGAAGCTGTCATTTGCTTTGTTAGGGTATCGCACCACAGTCCGCACATCGACTGGTGCAACTCCCTAAATGCTGGTTTATGGTACGAAAGCGGTCATCCCCGTCGAGGTAGAAATTTCATCCCTAAGAATCATATAGGAAGCAGCAATCGACGATGCAGAATGGGTAAAGAGTCATTACGAACAGTTAGCTCTCATAGATGGAAAGAGAATGAACGCAGTTTGCCATGGTCAAATTTACCATAATAGAATGACCAGAGCCTTCAACAAGAGAATCAGACCAAGACGGTTTACACCAGGGCAGCTGGTGTTGAAGGAGATTTTTCCACATCAAGATGAAGCCAAAGGGAAGTTCTCTCCTAACTGGCAAGGTCCATACATGGTTCATCGGGTTCTGATATGAGGAGCCCTCATACTAGCAGAAATGGACGGAGAAGTTTGGCCAAAACCAATAAATTCATACGCGGTCAAGCGATACTATGTGTAACCATTTATGATTTCCTTATGTATTTGAACTACGTCTGACCCGATTCCCGTTTAAGAGGGGATACGTAGGCAGCCTTATGGGTTCGGTCACAATTCAATGAAATTTTCATCCCCCCCCCCCTCCCGCAATTGGAAACTGGGGCAGAATTTTGAGGAGGACCCTCAAAATTCTGAAGTAACTTCAGCCGATCATTGCAAGCAGCCGTCAGAAGCCGCAACCCACTAAATTGGGGCAGAATTTTAAGGGGGGCCCTCAAAATTCGGTAGCAAGAAAGGTCGCAATGTTTTGAGCCACGTCACAGTTGTTGGTTCATCTAAAGCTGTTTTTTTTAATATATATATATATATATATATATATATATACATATATCATATCTTTAACAAAACTCATGCATGTCTATTATCGAAATTGCTTTGTTTAGCAACGCTACCCGAGGGTACTCACAGTATCACCATATACAGAGCCGAGCCAGTCAAGCGAAGTCCACGAGGATACGAACTAACCTTCCCCCTCTATAAAACTCACTATTTTTCTTAGGATGCAGGCACCCAAGTCGCAGATCATCGAATGCATTTATACACTCATATTTTTCGGGAATACGACTCTCAGAACCATCACCTATTTACATTTTCTATCCGCACACAACATCCCCAGCAGCCACAATATCAATGTCAAAAATCAGCTATCAGCTATCAGCTAAGAATTTTTATTCATCTTTCATTTTGCATAAGGCTACTATTCTGCCTTCCGAGGTTAAGCTCTACCTCCATCTGCATTCTTGCATTGCATAAGGCTACTATTCTGCCTTCCGAGGTTAAGCTCTACCTCCATCTGCATTCTTGCATTGCATAAGGCTATTATTCTGCCTTCCGAGACTAAGCTCTGTCTCCATCTGCATTCTTGCATTGCATAAGGCTATTATTCTGCCTTCCGAGACTAAGCTCTGTCTCCATCTGCATTCTTGCATTGCATAAGGCTACCATTTGCCTTCCGAGACTAAGCTCTGTCTCCATCTGCATTCTTGCATTGCATAAGGCTACCATTATGCCTTTCGAGACTAAGCTCTGTCTCCTTCTTTGCATGACTGAAATATCGCCACTTCATTTAAATCCCGCATCGGCTGAAATATTGCCATTTTTATTTATGTCTTGCATTGGCTGAAATATCGCCACTTCATTTAAATTTTGCATGGCTGAAATATCGCCACTTCATTTAAATCCTGCATCGGCTGAAAGATCGCCATTTTACTTACATCTTTGCATGGCTGAAATATCGCCGATTCATTTAAAACCTGCATCGGCTGAAAGATCGCCATTTTACTTACATCTTTGCATGGCTGACATATCGCCGCTTCATTTAAATCCTGCATCGGCTGGAAGATCGCATCTAAGTCCTGCATCGGCTGAAAGATCGCCAAATCCTGCATTTCATGGGCTGAAAGATCGCCAAATTGTCCGAAGGTGTCATTGTTCAGAGGCACCATTTTCATAGCCCGAGAACGTCATGTCATGGCCTGAGGACCCCACTTTTATCTTTGCATCGCATTATTCAAGGGCATCATGGTTCGGAGGCATCATTCTCATAGCCCGAGAGCATCATTTCATAGCCTGCAAATCCTTTATTATGTGTTTCATGGCCCAGGACACCATAGTCCGAGGACGTCATCCTAACCGTCTAAAGACAGCATTCATGGTCCAACGGGAACTTGCATCGCGTTTAAATTTTCGCACAATATATGTTGGTATTATTCATTTGTAGGTACACCGGCTAGCAACGACCGTCTCAGCAGGAGCGATCCCGCTCCCGTTCCCGCAGCCTATCAGACTCTGACCATCCTTCTCAACCTGAACATCGCGCCCTTCTTGGAAAATCTCCACCGGCATACTCCGTCGACGGATCCCGAACTACATATGGCCTGATTCCTGTAAGACCAGGGATATGTAGGCAGCTCAGGAACCAGAGCTCGGTCAAAATTTTTCAATCCTTTCATTCGGTCAAAATTGGCCATCATATCTTTACCCGACAACTCTTTCATCCTTCCCGGGTAAAGAGAGGCAGTTGTTGACACCCAATTTTTCCCTATGTATTTTTTTTATACTCAAAATACCTCCAAAATAGCATGTGTATGCATATATAAGCATACCCAAGAGTCTTGGTATTTTCCCCCTAATTTTTAAGATTTTAAAATCAATTTATTGTCTATTCCTAGTAGTACAAAAGTCAGTAATTATTCCCAAAGCTATCAATTTTTGTGAATAATTTATTTTATTCTCATATTTATACCAAAATATAGTTAAGGCGATTTTTGTATATTTTTACAAATTTATCTGGTATTTTTAAAGCTAAATTGCATACAATTGCAATTTTAGCCTATTTTAAGATTAATAGCATTTTTATAATTGTAAAATTGGTTTCAATATTTTTTAATTAATATTTATATATTATTAATTGGTTCAGTACTTTTAAAATCATTTTTACTATTTTTATAAAATAAAAGGGGTAAAACCGGCTTTTTAAAATTTGGCCTCATTTCGTTTCAATTGCAGCCCATTTGCATTTCGATTATAACCACATTAACCCCCCCTAATTGACCCAATTTGAATCCCAACCGGGCTAGCCCAATTCCGTATCCTTAACCCATTTAACTACCCGACCCAAGCCTCCTTTAATCCAGACC